>NC_051194.1:17790000-18135000 GCF_015220075.1 Falco rusticolus
AGCTGGAGAAATAAATGCTCAGAACTAGGCCAGAGCACTTGCCTGCATTTCCAGAAGGAAGTGACTTGAATTGGTTATTGGTATGTTTGTAAAAAATTGTAAGTATTAAAAATATTCCACAGATATTCATGTGGATTTTCAGGGGACTGTAACTGCAGATCGTGCTGTTACGAGCCTGTATGGCCCAACAGTGAGTCTGTGGAAACTAACAACTGAGAAAATCAAACAGCAGTCATGTTGCAAAACTTGTTCCAGTTGCTGAACAGAAAAGGATATGTTTCATTTGAGGAAAAATGTCCCTAAAAACTCCCCCTTAATGGGACAATCTCAGGCACCTCTGCGTTAACACAAGTGATACTTTCAATGTGCCTTTCCCTTGGTTTTGTTTCATAACTTGGAAGCTTTCTTAGCAAAACAAAATGTCATTTGTTGTCTAAGAAGCAAAAACCATTATTTCACATATTTCAGATATACGAAGGTGCTACGGAACAAAATCACAGGCTAGACATTAAATTTAGCACTGCTTCCAATAACACTTATGTCATTTCTCCTGCTAATGTAACGCACAGCAGCTCTCTGTGGTAATAGCAGAACAGGTTCCATTATGCAGCAAAGCAAATTAATACTCTGTGAAGGCTCAGGTCAAAATAGTTAATGGCTTGTTAGGTGCAGAAGCGATTCTGTTATGAATAGGCAATACTGCAGTATATAAGTGGAAGCCTGAACACATATTCATATTTATTTTCAAATTTCAATTGGAGCATTTTTGAAACTGTTTTTAGGATCAGCTTTATTAGTATTTCTTGTCACAAGAGAATCCCACCTACACAGAGAGCAGGTGACCTTTTATAGTAACATATGCTTAATATGTCAAATATTTTAATTAATTTCAAGTAAAGAAATGGCTCATATTATTTATCTGCAGCATAAAAATTCTAATGACCTCATAAGAAAATTAAGATTCCGTCCAATTCTGTATTACCTAAACTTTGCTGCTTATCAGTATTTGCTTTGATTGTCTTAGGGGCTGCAAACTTAACCAAAATTTTGGATAAATACCTGTGAGAGTTGGGCTAAAAACAAGACAACTATTTTTATATCACAAAGCAGAACTCCTGAGTACTTTTAGAAATTGTCAGTGAAAATGATGAAATTTTCAAATAAACTTTAATATATTCTAAGCAAAATCATACTTTCCCTGGGACTTAATGAGTCAGATTTGATTTCTGTATCTGTTTCTGCTTGTGAAGAATCGTTACAGAAGAGAGCCTTGCCAAAATTACTTAGAAGGACCATTGGCTAAATTCAGAGGGTTGAATTTGCACTTAAATCCAAACATGTGGCTCTTTTTGATTTTAAGCCAGAGGAGAGCAGAAATTAGTCATGACCTGTTGTTATGTATTCAGAATATGTTGAGCAATTATATTTTTGTTCCCAATTGTCTTGAGACTATGACAAATGGGTGAATGTGCTGTACATATGCAATTGCAGCCAACTAAAGTCTGCCTGCAGTTATTTCCCTTCACCTTCAATGAAACAAATGGATTAATACAGAAGAAACATTTTGCCTCATGCTCTCTTAATTCCTAGTTGCTAGAAATGGTACATTTAAGAAAAGTAACTAGTTTGAATTTTGCAGCCTTATAATTATTATCTGCAGCATAATATTGCCAAATCTTGTTTGGCAAAAGGTGTCAAGTTGTCAAAAATGTTGTTTGGCATAATGGAAACAGGACACTTTTCTTTTTGCTCAGGAGAACATTTTCATATTTATGGGGATTATGCACTTGCAATGAAATGATGCCACAAAGGTCTTCCATGTTTCTAAACATCAAATAATTGAATTCCCTTGTCTATGTACAAAGTAGTATTTTCCCCAGAAAAGCCCTTTCCCTATCAAAGAATAGGAAAATAACACCATCATTTTTCCCCCCTGCAACTAAGAATAATTACTGAGCAGAAATCTAGGCATATTGTCCTGGATTTATAGCCAAACTCCTTTGTGTATTACTCTGAGCCACATATTAGCACAAAGGACTACACAGCCATGAATCTTTAAAGTTGTTCCATATTGATATCACATATATATGACAATTAAGGTTGCATTTATCTGGCTGCTGCTATGATTTGAAATCTTTTCTTCTTCTGTTTCAGAATTCAGAGCAATAATGCGGTAGTCTTGCAGTAAATCCACTGGGTTGAAAGGCTTCGCTATTTCAGTTACAAACAAATTACTTGTGCATTGTCATATTAAAAAAACATTGCTGGCTCTGCAAAAAAAGACATCCTTCTCCTAAGGTTCCTCCATTTGACTGTTTGTCCAAAAATATTCCCAAAGACAGTTGTATGTTATTTCCAAAGGCATTAGTGTTCAATCTCCACATTGTTCTTATGGTACATTTTAGTAGTCACTCACAAATACAGGTGCTAGCTTGAATTTGTCAGTCCTTATATTACTATTCATTTCCTTTGTTTAATTAAACTTTATGTTCAGAAAAGCCACAGTGTTTACTTTCAAATCTTGTCATACTACTTAATCCATTTTTCTGGTGCTAGATTTGCATTTAATTCGGGATTTGATTTGTACTCAACCTCATCATTCCAAGTGAAAGTTTATTAGGATGGATATACACAGTACTGCACATAATGAAAATGTGAGAAACAGAAAGCTAAACTGCAATGTCAACACTGGAGGAAAAAAAGACTCACAAATTGGGGTGACTCCATTTTGGAAGACCAATGTCTTTCTAAGGCCTCCTTTTCAAAAAGTGCCCCTGAAGGTTCCCTCAGTACTAAGAAGATCTGTCATTTCTTACTAATAAGACAGTCTGAAAACACGCTCGGTGCATATACAGAACTGGTGTCAAACTCCTTGACTAATTGAAAAGAAAATTAGTCTTCCACTCAGAAATGTTGTGGCTTGCTTTTCATATTTTCTACACCAAGAAAAGACGAACCATGCTAGATCTTATGTTCAATACCTTCAGGAAACACCTTTCACATTAATACAACTCTAATAAACCTTCTGAGACTGCCATCTCAGTTGCTTACAGGTATGAGAAAGTTTCTGGCATTTGGTGTTAAAAATAGGTTTTGTAAAGTAGGAAGAAGAAGAAAAAACCCTCAAAAATTATCTAGAAATTGATTCTTTCATTTAGTGAAAACTAAGACCAAAAAATGAAACGAATGAGCTTTTATGGTATTCTTAAACAGGAGGATATCTTTTTAAGAACAACTTAAATAACCAGCAGATATGGATCAGTATTTCTGTAAATAAAGTTAACTTCCTATTTCTAGCTACATGGCTAGGAGTGAAGAGAATTTCCAGCTACCTGTTTTATGCATCACTGAAATATAAAAGTAAGTAAAAGCAACTTGATTAGACACATACCTTCATGCATTAGAGAACATTTATTAGCTAGAGCACAAAATGTGCATTATTCTTCCTTAAAGATAAAAGCTTACTAGTCATTTTTTATTCTGTCCCCCCGATGCCAGTGGCTTTGCTAAATCTCAAAATTACAAGTAGCAATAATATTATTTTCTTGCCCCCCCCTTCCCATCCTTCCTGTGGTTATCTAGTAGATTTGAAGCACTAACTGGACTAAAATATCTTAAGATTACTTTGCATTAGGAATATTCACCCTTGAAAGTTATTTGTATGAAATAATACAACTAAAAAAATCACTGAAAATTAAACTTCCTGACTTGTACTCCAACCTCATCCACAATTCTTGTTGAAACAGCATTCCCACAAATTAAGCCAGTAAACCATATTGAAATGCCATATGATCACCTGTGTCACTGCATGATGCTATCCCAAGAAACGGGGCTTTCTCAAAGTGAGCGTAGTGGATCTCTGCTCTGGGATTTATACAATGCAATAAAAAATGACAAAAAACACAAATGCAAATATATTTTAAAATATAATATTAGCATTGTCAACATGACAGACTTTATTTACTGCACAGGAAAGAAAATATTCAGAATAGTGTAATTTGTTTCGGGGAATGCACAAAAAAGTTTCAACAACTAACACACAGTGTTTCTTTGCAAAATAGCCCTTTGCATGATGCTGAAGCTGAAATGGTTTTTGCCCACTGGTATCTACGTTCTTGTGAAAGAAGGTCATTAGCCTCTATTGTGACTGCTGCTTTTGGATGTCTTTGACTTTACACAAGTCAAACAATAAATAAAGGTAGTCTGTTAATATAGATTAGCAGTTAAACTGTTATTTATCGTCACATTTTATGGAGAGATTCTGTAGAGACTGTTATTACCCTTCTCTGCCTACAAAACAAGAGTCATGTATTTGTCCCAGGCAATCCATTTGCAATGAAAAAGAAATTAGAGTCTTCCTGAAGAGGTTAAGGCGTGCATGCAGAAACTGAGGTACAGTGGTGAGGAACAGTTGCTGAGTAAAAGTGCATCACAAATTCACATCATGTTATGTCTCTGAGCATATTAGATGAGGAAATAGTTGAGAAACAACAGATTTCCTCCTGCAGTTTTTGAAGTCTTCTTTTAAATGTTGTCTGGGTTCTGGATGCAGTTGATCGTGAGGAAAGTATATAGCACATTTTCATTCCTTTGACTTTATGTAGGTAAGACAGCTATAAGAGTAAACAAAAAATCAACACCCTCTTTTATGTTTTCTTTCAAGTAGAAATAACTGAAGAAAACCTGGGATAACAGCCACCCACTTGCTGTGCCTGAATGACCTTAACAGCACGCCCTTACACTGGTTCGGGACAGGACTTCTGCAACGCACCCTAAATCAGAGCACACCTGGGAACAGGTCTGCAAGGGCCACTGCGACCACGGAAGTAGTTCCTGACTATGTACCAGGGAGGCTTCTGGTTAGAACGGAAAGAAACTCCTTATCTGAACATCCCGACTTGTGAGGATGTCAGAAATCCAGACTAAGTCTCCCATCATGCTAAAAATGGAGAGGAAAGAAGGAAAGAGAAGAGCTTATAAAAATGTAACTTTCTCCTGTGTAAAGCAGACACAGCCTTCTGCTTTCTCACCCAATCTGTCTTTCAGGCCCAGACCTAACCAAATTCCGACCAAGCCCCTTCCTTCTGCAGCCCTTCCAGGCTGCTGAGTTGTCATGTCACCCGTGGCCACACCACCGTGTTACAGACAGACCCAAATGAACCATAACACCTCTTTGAAGAAGAAGTGATCTCCATCCAAGTCATGGCCACCTCTCCCAGCCTGACTTGTCAAAGTGTATGAAAAAGCGCTCAGAGGAGGCAGCAAAGTCTGCAGGCAGCTGAATAACTCCTGGTAGTACAGCTCTACAGTGTAGCAAAAGGCGAGTAGGGAAGGGAATGCTCTAAGCCATGTGTGAGGTAAGGTAGAAGTGGTGGCAAAGAAACTATCTAACGCTACTTCTGCTTTCCATCTCTCCAAAGGATTATATGCCTGCATTCTTCCCTTGTTATCCAGAACAAAACAATCTGCAGGACACCGGCTGGTTCCTGAGACTAACAGAGGTAAGAGCACAGTCAATTTACTACTGTGTCTTCTTTGTTTCAAAAGCAAAAAGCTTAGAAAGATTAAAATATGTTAAAAGCTTGAAGAAGTAAGGTCACGGTTCCTTTCCCAACTGATGTCTGGGCAAGTACCTCTGAAGTCTGCCGCGTTTAACTAGTGGAGAAGCACTCAGTACTTCAACATACTCATTTATTCTTTGCAGTCAACTTCAAATTCTAAAATTCATTAAATAAGACACACAAAGAAGTAAGTCCTTATCCAATGCCTTCTTACAAATATCTTTACAAAAAGTATATGAAAAAGCATCCAGGAAACATTATAGGGAAAGCAAGAAATTATAGCATAAAAATAAGGTGGCCACATTTTCCAGAAAATTCTGAAGTTCCAGGAGGATGTTTGTTTGGAGAAAGCCATTGCTGTAAGGGAGAGTAGGCCAGATCTGACTGTACTAGCCACACTGCTGGAGGTAATATAAGGTAAGAAAAATGTGAGATAAGACTTCAGCTCCTCAACAGCGTCTGAATGGTATGCTCCAGCTAACAACATCGTTCTCCCTAAAAGTTTGTTGAGTTCAATTGTGTTGCATGTACTGCAGCATGTACTCTAATTTGGAAAGAATGTCTACACACTGGCCAGGTTTGAGTGGTCATGTGTTTTTGAGACAAAACATACCAAATACAGTACTGATATTTTGTTTGCAAATGAGCCATTTTGAAATATGCCTTGCTTTTCATCTTTATAATAGCCTTCTTGTGAAGTCTGTTATTTTAATAACTGAAGTTTTTCTTTTCCCCCTTTTAGTCTTGAAAAAGACCACAATCTCCCAAGCAGTTATTTTTGTGGTAGTGCACTGTTTCAGGTTTGTGCTTACTCTTGGTTTCAGACTCCCAAAGCAGGATCTGCTGAATATCTCCTAATTCTGTTTTTGTTTAACATACAAAGCATTTGTTACTTCCTTGCATATCACACTTATACTTTAAATTGAACCTTGTCTCCAAATGCCTTCCAATGTCCCCCACAAATTTCTTGACAGTTCATCCTTTATATAGTTCATTCCTTATATATCCACCTCTATTTGTCCCTGAGGTATTCAAACATTTGTAAATAAATTCCATCTCATTTTTCAAAAATGTATCTTAATTTAATTAAACCACAAGTCCTGTACCTGACAAGATGTTGACTGAGGAATAAAATAAACAGAAATGTTTTAAGGAAAGTGATTACCTTTGTCTAAAAGTAACAAAAGGTTCAACATATTTGTGAGCTGTATGCAGTTCTACTTTTCATATTAAATTGATAGGTTGTGCAGTAATTTATTTTTTTTTATTATTGTAAAATAGGTGGTGAGGGATGTTCAGTGAAACAGTGCCCCTTGCTGGGAATTTTGTGGTGTTGTTTCTGATTACATTGGTTTTGAAAGCTCCTGTGGAGATCAGTTGCTCATTTTAATGAGTTCATAACTGGAGTGAATATTAAGCATGTTATTGCTAACAATAAGTACGTACTTGCTTATGTCACTGAATTATGTTAGTACTGCCTATAGAAAGAGGTGGGTAAGAGTGGGAATGAAAGGAAATTGTGTTTCCAGTGACATTTAGATATCCTCCATTCACAAGCAAACATGTCAGATCTGTCAAAGTGTACAGCTGTAAAACTGAGTCTCTTATGGCAGCATGGGCTGCTGCCCCGACCATGCCACAGGAATTCAACCTGCTTGTCTCACCAGCTCCCAAAAGCGTTTTATGCCTGCCAACTTGAGAGTCCAGAGCTACAGTGAGTTCTTAGCTTGCAAATCATGAGCAATAAAGACACTACAGTACAAATATTTTCTCAAATTAATTAATCCTATTGGTGACGCATAAACTGGCACAGAATGCCCTTTACATGCTGTTTTTTCAGGGAACAAAAAATAGGAAAAAATCTATGTTAATGAGAAAAGGTCTGACAATTCTAAATTTAAGCAAGGAACAATTTGTTGGGTGAGGAAGTGTGCTTTTTATATAGTTCATTTCAGATGGCAGCCATGCTTTAAAGGAGGTTTAATTTTGTCTTGGGTAGCTTGGATACATTGATGTAAAGAGGTTTGAGAAATATAAATAATTAACTTCTGCTGTCACAAAAGACAATACCTCACTCTCAATTTTTCTTACTTTCTTTACTGAGGACACAAAGGGAATTATCTCTTTTGTGAGAATGCTTTGAAAAATGCAGAATATTGGAATAAATAGATGGCCTTTCTTATACAGGAACATAATCCCTGAAAATTCTTAATTTTTTTTCCCTGAAATCCTTGGAAAAGTTTAGATCCAGAAATCAAATTCACCCCTTTTCTTTCCTGTATGTGTCACAGTGAGCCAGACTGTCATACTTACTGTTTCTGGCCCAAAATCTCATTGCTTGCACAGCTATCCACACCGTAGTATTAGAAGGAATAGTTTCAGGTGCTGTCAAATTAACATGTAAACAGTTCAGTCCAAAGTGCTTCCATTTACTGGTCACACCATTAAGGCTTAGACAAATGAATAGGAACAATAGAATTGCTAATTGTTAATACATCATATGTCTTGGCACATGTATTCCTGAGTAATGTGCATCATATTTTATGTACACCCACAAACACAATGAAAACTCTTTATTTTTCAAACCCAGCAAGATCATTTGAAATATGACCTTAAGACTCACTTGTTCTGCTGCCCATATTCAATCCATATCACAGTTAAATATGGATTTTTCCCCTCAAATACATTTTATTATTCAGTTATTTCCAATATAGCTCAGCCTTTCTTTGACTTCAAATACCCAGTAACATTTTACTGGCAGGTTACCACTACTACTGCAGTTATTCAGATTGATTCCTTCTGAAAACAATTAAATGGGTTGTTACTAGGTGTATTAACTAGGTTACTGTTCACTTCATGAGCTGCTTGCACTGTCAAAAATTTTTAGCCAGCTGACAGGTGTACAGTTTTATTTGAAGTAACTGTTTGTCACTTGTCCACTACTATATCCTGTACTTACTAGCTTATTAGCGGCAGACTTGCTAGCTCTGCAGAGAAACGAGGTGTGAATGCATCAGTGACTTGTGCTCTTACTCACAACTAAGCTTCACCTTAGACTGAAGTACACTGGTAGGTGGAAGTTTAAATTTTTTCTGCATCAGCTGTGATATTTTATTTGCTCATTTTCAGGTTGCTTATTTGCAGCCAAGTAAAATCAAATTTAGGGAGCTTTGTAAACCAAGATTTGAACTTATGTATTCCAAGAGCTGTAGAGCTGCACTACACAGAATATTAAAGATGCTTCATTGCTGCCAATTCTGCTTCCCAGCAGCAAGGAAAAAGGGATTTAATCAGATGAGACTGCCTGAACAAAGTGGTAAATCACACACTACTTTCCAACAGTGGGCAATGCCAGTCTGATTAGGCACAGTAGACTATATTCAAAGCATTTAAGAGACCTAACAGATATATATTTTATTGCATAGCAGTTGCCAACAAATCCTTGCTAATGTGATCAAAGTGTTAATGAATGCTTGGTAACATTAGCATGCAAGTTGCTTCTTGCAGTTTTTTTGAAAAGTGACCAAGGACATGCTACTGTGCTATTGCAGTAACGTTCACCTGCTGATAGACCTTTGTGTCAGAGGAACTCTTACGAAGGAAGCAATAAACCAACCTTACATGAATCATCTTGGGTCCAGCTGAGGGCTACAAAGATGATGAGGGGACTGGAGCATCTCCCTTGTGAGGGCAGGCTGAAGGAGCTGGGCCTCTTTAGCCTGGAGAAGACTGAGAGGGATCTTATCAATGCATCTAAATATCTTAAAAGCAAGTGTCATGAGGATGGGTGACCACCACTACTTCAGCAGGGGGTTGGACTAGATGATCTTCAGAGGACCTTTCCAACCCCAGTCATTCTGTGATTCTCTGATCTTTGTGGAGTAAATCGACCTCCTTACTTTGGACTACATACTTGTATTTGTGAATATTTTTATGGCACTTTTAGTCTTTTTTTTCCACTGGTACAGTTATTAAACCCAAATGTATAATGGTTAGAAGATGGACTTCTTGAGAGTAAAACCAACAAGTGGTTAATAAAGCACTGAATATCAGAGAACTGATGAGTTTTTGCTTCACTAAAGGTTATTTTATATATATTATATATATATATATTTATAGGTTTTGTTATAGGTACACAATGCACATCGCTCTGATGAGAGATGATGATTGAAATAAGTCAGCGTGGAATTTTACGCTTCTAAATTCCCCTGCACTGTTTCTTATACTTTTCTTAAACATTTACATTGAAAGTTCTTGTTAAAGGAAACAGCTATAAAAAGCAGTCACTGAAGGAATATAACCTAGGTGTTATAAAAAGCTTAGGCAGTAAATTGTCGTCATTTTTCTCCAGAAAATAAATGCTCTCCTTTCTTTCAGTGGAGGCCATTTGCTCCCCTTAAGTAATAGGGGGGAGCCAGAAGACCATGTGGCTAGTAAAAGGAGATAAAAAAGTGATGAGTACAGAGCAGTGACTCTGAAATGATCCTAAAGTTCAGTGATCACTTGCTGGTATCAGCCCTGCCAAGGTAGCTACAACCACAGCTTGTGATCATATGATAAAGCATAAAACCTGCTATGTAAATTACTGAAGGATATGTTCAGACTAATGTAATTATCTAAGCAGAGCCCTTTTAGGCTGTGATACTTATCTTCCTACTTCTTTTATTTTAGAGACACACACACAGATTTTAACTGTTCAGTTGCTGAAATGACCCAGTGCTTTAACCCTTAAAGGCCAAACTTCTTGTTTATTCAAATCTTCACTAACACAAAGCTAAAAAGAAAAATCTTGTACTTCTGTTGGAACACCATTTTTGTGCTTTCATGGATTTAGTTCCAGTTCTTCTGCTCTTTAGCAGAGCCTGGATTCTGAGACAGTGTCTTTGGGTCCCTCTAGGTCTTTCTTTTTGACCTAGGCTGGAGCCTGTGTCCTGCTCTGGGTCAGGATAGCAGCTGGTTTCCGTAACTTTTCAAGTCAAGAGATATTTTGTGGGTTCTTGGACCATTTCCTATTTCAACCACTGGCTTTTTTAGCCTCTCTCACCTGTGCAAGAATGAGATAGGTTTGTTAGAAGTATAGCTGGGCTTTGGTCATTCTTAAAAGCATTAATTATCCTGTGGCACAAGATGATGTTAATTACTTCAGTGCTGTGCGATGTTTGCTTGACTGCTACATCTCCTGCTCCTTCTGGAAAGGGTGTTTATATGAATCTTCTCTGTGCTTACTCTCTTCTCTCCCTGAGACCAGAAGCAGACAAAAGTTAGCAGAGCAAGAATCTGTTAAGTCATATTCAGTCACTATCTGTAGTCTTTGTGCAGTTCTGTTTAGAAAACAAAAATGCTAACACACCGCCT
Source organism: Falco rusticolus (assembly GCF_015220075.1). Taxonomy (NCBI): domain Eukaryota; kingdom Metazoa; phylum Chordata; class Aves; order Falconiformes; family Falconidae; genus Falco; species Falco rusticolus. The sequence goes on from NC_051194.1 coordinate 17,800,917, forward strand.
GGCACTGTAGTCTTGCCTTCTGAAGGGGGGAAAGTTGCCGGGCAGGAAATGAATGTTGCAGTGTCACAGTGAAGGGCTGTCACAACAAATAAAGGAAATTAATGACACCAGCTTAATTTCTCAAGTTTGTAAAAAAAAAAAAAATTATCTGGTCTAATTGGGACAAAACTCAAAATCTCAACCAAAAAAATAATGACTTGAAAGATCATGACAGAAAAAAATGGGAAAAAGTGTTTATGTCAGAATAATGAAAATATTTATATTAAAGATAGCAAGTTGAGATTGGCTTTTGAAATTTAGATTCACATGTGTTGATGCAGTTTTATGAACAGTTTATATCTAAGTCTTTGCTTTTTAACTGACCAAAGAAAGTTTATAAAAAAATTCCTGATCAGCTGTCGTGATTACCTGAAAAAAAGACATGGCTGATTCTTTTACAGCATTTGTAATGTGCCGTAATTATTTTCAATCTACTGTGATGTTTTCAAAGCAAACCTGCTTTCACTAAATGTGCTTTTGTTTTATGTACTGCTAAATACATGTCCCATTTTACATAGCCTGCCTACCAGTAACCGGTTGTGGGCAAAGGTAGCACGGAGTTTCTCAGAAGCACATTTCAGCAATGCTTTCAGATGCAGCATATCGAGCATGCAGAGCAGAGCACATTGCAGAATACGCTCATGAAAGAATTGCTCAGGAAACCTAAAATGAGACTAGACACAAAACTGGTAAAATGAATAAAAAGGCCTGATGGCACTGTTAGGGACCTAGAAAATCTCATCTGAGGCACAGTAACATCTGCAGTTCTATAGCAAAAACCTGCAGATTCATTATAACTGTGAACAAGGAGCCTGGCCAGCAGTGAACCATTTATTTTGTAGCTGCTCATCTTTTTTATAATCTCCATTGCAAGATTATAAATTCACAAGAAAATCTCTCATGAATATAACAGGAGGGATTATGTGAATCAAATACTGAGATAAGTTTGCTCCAAAAAATTAAATATTTACACAGGTGAAGAAATTTACAATTTCATAGGCTACTTATTTAGAGTTAGCTCTTAAAATTACCAGCAACAAAAAAGCTGAAATATTTTGCAAAAATCGGCAATTAATGTCACAATAGTCTTACCATATCTGTTTTACTTAATTTCAGTATATCTTATTTAACTTTAGAAGGAAATTAATAGTGAGTTACATGTCCCAGAATTCATATTAAGGGATTATATTTTTATTAGTGATTTAATCCATAATATTAACCAATATTAACTGTAAAGAAATAATCCTGCTTTATTTTCATTCCTTCTGCAGACTGTGTGGAGGAATAATGTGAATGGATTAGGAAATTGGTGCAATACCTGTTAGGTAACATTATGTGTGAATGCCTGTAAATTCTCAAAAGTTAAACTAACCCTTTTATTTAAATATTATATCATGCTTTCAGAAGTCATACCTGTAACTGTGTGCATTGTAAGGCTTTCTCCCTTGGCAATGTAACTTTATGAAGGTTCAGGAAATGGACTTGTGTCCTGCTGAGGGATAACTAAAGCATCTGCCTGCTCTGGAGTAGGATAATTGGATTGCAGGCATTCATATAATATGCAATACCGCAGAGGATCTAGACATTCTGGATTTTACAGTATCTGTGATGAGGGTAGAAGGTACAGTGTGTAGGTATTAATTCATTCTGGATTTGCTGAAACCCAAGAAAAAGCTTTTCTTGAACCTTTTATTGATGTTAGCTGTGTGGTGACTCCAGTAGACTCCAGCAGAAAATATTGTCTGACAGAGTCGCCACAGAGCTGACGTGGTTACAGACAGCCGGGAGGCAGTTGGGATGGCGAGCATGCTGGTTTTAAACCATGACACATGCCATAACTTGTACCGATGATGACTGGAATCTGTTTCTTACCCTCCTGGAATGACATGCAGGTCTATCACATGCAGGGGAAGAAAGAGGCGAGGGCTCTGAAAGGATGCCTGGATTCATAGGACAAGTATATTGTCAGCTGTTGATATCTCTTGGCAGCTTTATTCCAAATTCCACTTTGCTAAATATATGTAGGATCTTATTTCTTGTTCATGCAATTTGCAAATGTTAGAACCTGACTTCCTTTATTTACAGCTAAACCCAGCTCTTGCATTATTTGTGGGAACTGGAAACACTGACCATTTCTTTGTGCTGTGATGCTATTTGAGTGTAATAATAATGTAGCAAATTTCTTGGGAAATGAGCATAATCAAAAAGATTGTGAAACATTTCTGTGGTTAAATGTCAGTGCTTATAGATCAGAATGCACACAAATGGGTATTATGTATAACTATAGAAATTTTGCTGCATTTAAGTGTACCTGATTTGTCATAGAACAGTTTCTCTGCGGTTCCAAAGAAATCTAGCAATGTCATAAGAGATTTCAACCATTTAGAGTTTACAGGAGAAATTATCAATTCTCAGACTAGTTTCTGGAATAGCCTTCCAAATGCTCATTTTTGTCTTTTGGAGGAGTTTTGTGTTCTTATTTCTTTTCTTTATACAATTTGATCATATATTTAAAATTCTATTTAACAGAGAAAAAATGAAAGCAATTGTATTTATATAAAATTAATCTGGACAAGACAAACCCTGAAAAGAAGCATAAGTTTAGCATTATTTTTAATTGAATTTTTAGCTATAAAGCAAGTGGGGTGAAGCAATGGGAGAAGAACCTCATTTCCCATTTTTGGAAACAGAATTGTTTTGGTTGGACAAGACCTTGAAGATCATTGAGTCCGACCGTTAACCTAACACTGCGGAGGCCACCACTAAACCCTGTCCCTAAGTGCCACACATATGTGTTTTAAACACCTCCAGGGATGGTGATTCCCCACCTCCCTGGGCAGCCTGTTCCAGTGCCTGACCACCCTTTTGGTGAAGAATTTTTTCCTAATCTCCAACCTAAACCTCCCCTGGTGCAACTTGAGGCCGTTTCCTCTTGTCCTGTCACTTGTTACCTGGGCGCAGAGACCGACCCCCCTGCCTACAGCCCCTGTCAGGCAGCTGTGGGGAGCGATAAGGTCCCCCCGGAGCCTTCTCCAGACTAAACCCCCCCAGTTCCCCCCGCCGCCCCTCCCAGCACTTGTGCCCCAGCCCCTTCCCCAGCCCCGTGCCCGGCTCTGGACACACTCCAGCCCCTCCATGTCACTCTGGCCGTGAGGGGCCCAAACCCGAACCCAGGGTTTGCGGGGCGGCCTCACCAGTGCCGAGCACAGGGGGACGGGCACTGCCCTGGCCCTGCTGGCCACGCTGTCCCGGCTACGAGCCAGGGTGCTGCTGGCCTCCTTGGCCACCTGGGCACGCTGCTGGCTCATGCCCAGCTGGCCACCAGCCCCCCCCAGGCCCTCTTCTGTCAGTGGTTGTTCACTTTACATTTCATCTTGTGTAGGAATCTCAAGAGAAATCTTAACTTTGACATGTAGAATCATTTGTTAAAGAGTATCTGCCTATTAATGCTCATCAGTGGAGTCTGAAATATTGGGAGGATGGTATTGTCATAACATAATTGTCCTGTGAGCCAGACAGCCTTCTGAGGTGTTAATGTGTCCGTTTATGCTTTGGGCAGAGCTGAAGCTTGATTAGACTGCTAAAGGTCTCTTTTGTGTCTTATTTCAACATGTTGACATGTTGATATGTTTTCACATTGACGTCCTTGTAAAACTAAGCAATAATGGTGCATACTTCATTGCTCATGATACATCCAGCAGATAAAACTAAATATTTCATCTTTTCCCCCATCTAGACCCACTAGGCCTTGTACATCATGTGTGAAGCTCATTCAGTTGGCATCTGCAGCTCAGTAACGTTAATCATGCAGCAGCAGTTTCTCTTGCTCAATGTTCCTAGGTACTAAATGCGAGAGAGACAGAGGCCGTTGCTCGCTCTTCTTTTCCTCTGCCAAGTGATGTGCATGCGGGTACCACCCCCAGAGCCTGTGATTCAGCTTACAGGTTCAGATACCAGGTCAGAAAAATGTTGAGGGTTGTATCTACTGCATTTGTACAGGTATGTTACAGTTCCTTCTCCACTTCTTACCCTATCCAGTTCCTCTCTCTCTCAATGAAAGTATTTTAAACATAAATATTTTCTTTTATTTGTGTTAGTAAGTTCTATTTTTACTCTGTTTTGCATATTTGTTTTCAAGCTAATGCGTTTGTAACTGCCCTAATTCATTTAACACAATATGGCCATTGTCAAACTGTGAGAAAACTGAGCCAGGATATGCAAATATGGGGAGGGAGATGAGGTCTTAGCTTTGATGCTAAGTAGTTGCCACAGGATGAGTGAGGCTAATAACTTGTTAACTTATGCCATAGTTATTTCAGAGCAGTCTTGTTCATATTCAAAAGACCTTTAAAGTCTAGTTGAAATAACTGATTTTGCACATTTTCTCTTCTGATAAAAGAATCTGAACAAAGTGCTAGTATTTCAGTTGACTTATGTGATTCAGAAGATAATGCAACTTCACCCATGTCTGCAGGTACAATATGGCAGCTCACCCAGGTAAATATGCGATTGCTGTGCAGACACAGCCACAGCCAGGATATATAAATGTGAGATTTTCCACAAGATAAAAGCAAAAGCCAGAGTTAAAGACCTGCAACCTACAGTTTGTTAGTCTGCAGTCCTGCAGTCCTCTAAACTTGATGCTGTTTCCTGAGTTCAGATGACAAATATTTTGTATATATATATATATATATGCACACTGTAAACACAGAAAAAACACAGCAAAGCACATTTATGTGTGTCATGCGACCTAGTAATCGCTCCGACAGTACAGAGCGAGCCTACTGTGAGTAGCTTTTGTGTCCTCCATCCTCTTGCTACATCCGTTCCCCCTAGGATTACAGTGTCACTGAGTGGGAAGCTCATACAACACGCAACTAAGGCAGTGGCATGAATTATCTGACATCTATTGTCATTTTCACATTTGGTCTAAATCACCAACCTTTTCATCCAAGCACATTTACTTTTCAAAATGCTTTTTAATTGTGGGAAGGAGGGCCTCTAGTGGCTTCTTTTTTTTTTCTTTTTTTTTTTTTTTCTTCCATAGTTCTACCGTTCCAGTTTTCAGAGATTGTAACTTACTAAATTTTGTGGAATTTGTGACATGGTTGTATTTATACAGTATGAAAATCTTTGCAAAAGTCATAACTTTTTATTCCAGACAGCCAATTTATGAAAAACCTTAGTTACAGGGAAATGCTCCAGCTGATCTGCTGAGACAGGGTGTTTCAGGATCTTTTGTTTGCCTCCCACTGGCCATTTCACAAGTTATTAAAAAAGAAATCTTCTGATAATGCAATAAGAGTGATCAAGCCTGTAATTTCAAAATAATAATAGAATTTCCCTGAGCAGATTGGTATTCTTTTAGTCTTTTTAATTCTCATTTCTGTACCTCTAATGCTTATAGGGTATTTCATTGTAACAATTTATGCAAGCTGACAAATGAAAAATAATGTAGATACTTAGAATAGAAACAGCTAATAGAAGCTGCAATATCTACATTGTATCTCTAACCATTAGTTTATAGTATTAAATGAATTTAAGTGAAGAAGGGATAATTTGTAGTGTAGCAAGTTATAAATCTGATTTACTGATATCAGAATATGCCCCTATTTCTCTCTGCAGTATTTCAGGCAGTACACTCTTATTGCTATTAAAATCTAGGAAGATAAAACAGAAGCGTGGTAAGTTATCTGTAAAAATTAAGCTACTAAGCAGTGCCATCTCAAAGGGCTCAGCATTTTCAAAAAGGCAGTCTGGAATCACTGGTTTCATAGGGTCTTTAAACAGTTTCACATTTCCTTGCTTTATAAACTTACTTTCCCCATGCAGATGAGAAAAATCTTACTGAATGGCATTTGGCATGTGAAAGGATGCAGAGAAGTGTATGTGACTCTGTATAAGAACTGGAAGCAGATAGATTTGTATAGCTCCAGGTAGCTGCATGCTAATGAGTAAAGGTTCACAGTTGCTATGAAGTTCTGTGTTGTTTCAGTGGTTTTATTATGAATAGGGAACAAATATCATAATATCAGAAATCACTTATGTTGTGAAATCCAAAAAAGCATGAGGAATTCCTCAATGCTTCTTGAAAATCTTCTGCCCAACTCCTGGATGTAGCTGAGTTTCACTTTGAAAAGCCCTGCAAGACAAGTTGTGCTTCCGAATTCCATCGGCTCAGACTTTGCAAGCCCAGCAGGACTTCTGCTTTCCTCAGTAGTTCTCCCTTTCCATAATATATGGACCATAAGAAAGCAAAAATATTTGTGAATATCCCAAAGTTTTGTTAAGCATAATGTTTATGATTAACTGCCCAAACTATACCACCAAAACCTAATTGGCACTTACCATTTATCTCTTCAAAATTTCACCACCTAATCACCTGACTTTAGTAAAAAACTGAACAACAAAGATGTTGTATATGAAATAGCTGCAGGAAATATACCTTTATTTTTACTTAATTTTTACTTATTTTTTTTTACTTAAATTTACTTAAATTTTACTTATTTTAACTTAAAAGTTATCCATACCAACTAAGCAGTTTCAACAGACAATTCCATCTGTATTAGCATTATACATGCATTTGTGTTCAATCAATGAATATGCATATCTTTAGCATCTCATTGGCATACTACATTGAAGAACTACTTAAAAGCTATAGTTTAAAAACTTTTACAACAAAAAATAACTTTCCAGGTCACTAAGAGGAGCCCTTCTGAAGTATCTACAAAGCATAATGTGTGCTGATGCTGCTTATTGTTTAAAAATCTTTTTTCAGAAAACTATTTCAGAGCAACAGGAAGCACCCTGTGGATTTAATATTAGAATTTAAACTGCCCATGGAAACAAACAGACTACAAGAACATAGGAGATGTTAAAACCTGAGGTGCTCTGAGCTTGAAAAACATAGCGCTGACCAGAAGAGTGTTTACTGATCAAGCAACAGAACGAAACAGGGCTCTATATAGTGACATCCATCTTCCTCTCAGATGCCACTCTCTATTTTCTTAGTTCTTTGGCCACTGTAGGGAAAGTATTAAAAAAGATGCTTAGTTAGGCATCCTCATGTATTACCTTCTATAATCTGTTGCTGTGTAGAGTCCTCTGAAATGGAAATTAGTATCTAAAATGGAAGGCGGTGGTATGTGACCCTAAATCTGATAACGGTATGTGTACAGCAATCAGCAAACTTCAGTGTGCAAGCAAGCACTTACTAAATTATGTGCAGGATTTTACATGGTCTCAACAGCTCCTTTTTTTTTTTTTAATGTATGCATTTAATATAATCAGTTTCTTAGAGCCACACAGACTTAATTACATTGCTGTTGTGAAATGTGGTAATGATTTTCATTCTGTAGGAACACTAGTGGGTTTAGTGTTTTCTTAATCAAGTATTATTACAACATTCTCAGAAAAGTCTGTTATGTGTAACATAATTTCTTGAAGTTTTCTGGGTGAAAAATCGGGAAGCAAAAGCATTTCACAACCCAATATACTATGTAACAAATATATATTTTAACTTGGGGTTTACTCCTCCTGCTTCTTGAGCATATATTAAGGTGAGACAATTTGCTTAGCAGTCTTTTCTAGCTGTCACATTTTGCCTCAACTAATGGGATTGTAAACGTTTCAAGACAAAGTCTGGCTTTTGCTTTACTGTTTTGAACCATGATCTGGTCAGGCTTTTTTTGACCTTCAGCATTTACCAGTTTTCATGGGTGAAAATCCTATGTGTGCTCTCAAGCTTACTAAATGCATTGTTTCTTCAGAAAATAACTGTCATAAGTTGAGGTTGTCTGATTTTTTGTGTGTGTTGGTTTGGTTTCTATTTGACTTTTCTTGCAGTCTGGATTAACATTTTTTATACTCAGGCAATGGTAAAAAAGCAGTTCCTCTTTTGTTAGAGCTTTTCACGTGAAAGTTTAATAACATGCATTGAAACTTCAAAGACTCCTAGTAGATCCACTAGGAAATTTTTATGAAAGCTAAAGCTTTCAAAGTAACAGCAAATGGTTATATTTTGATAAAAGTTTATTTCCTTGCATCTTATCTCCTAGGTATTGCAGTGTTTGTAAATATGATTTCCTTAAAAGACAGAGTCTATTAATGTTTATTAATCCACTCACTAAAATACTGTCTTTGAAGTGAATAATTTTTTTTCTACTTCCCATTAGAACAATTTATTTTAAATATTTTTGTACCCATGAGATACAATATGAGATCATAGAATCATAGAACCGTTTGGGTTGGAAGGGACCTTAAAGATCATCTAGTTTCAGCACCCCTGCCACAGGCAGATCACGGTCTCTCTTTACTTCATCTGTGAATATACAGGAAAGTAAATTTGGATACCCTTTATTTTGAAAATCCTCCTGTTAAGTGGTTGTGTATGTAATTGTTTTATTTTTGCCTGAAATTATATTCAAAGTAATTTTACTGCAGAGGTGAGGAAGGTAGTTCTGTAAAGTGAACTGCACTGTTTTAGTTGCCTGCAGTGCTTGCTGATTCATGTCATAATCCTAAATTCATGACCTGAAATATATTTCTAGCCTTCCCAATCTTTTTTTTTTTTCCTCCTTAGAGAACTGGTTTGGTAGTAATTCTGTCTTTATCTGAGATTCATAAATGTGGCTGAATGGCTTCAGCTTCCGTAACTAAATGTATTTGCGGAAAGACTCCAGGGAGACAGTTGTTTCGTGTGTTAAACTAGCATACACAGCCAGATCAGCCCATGATTAAAAAGAGTTACAATCATCTTCAGCCGCACATATCTTTGCACATGAACCTGTAGGTTTATTTCAGGGGAAGCTGCAACTGCAGCTCATAAACTGACACATTGATATGAAATTTTTAAGGGCACTCCTCACGTAGAGGTGTAACTTAATAATTTAAATTATTAATTTCAAATTTTCATTTTGAAATATTACCTTATTAAGAAATCCAGAAAGTATGTCAGTTCCAGGTAATTTTTATTGCAGAAATTAAACATCTCTTAGTCTCTTTTTTAATTCTTAGAAGAAAATGCCTCGTACAATCAACAATTATGGAAGGTTGTTTTTAGGAAGGCTTTGCTGTTAAGAACCAGTTTGGTTTGTCCAGTTAGTTCTGGGGGCTCTGTTCATATTTTGTATCTAATTTTTCTGGTCATCACAATATTCTGTTTTTCCTTCTACAGTTACTTCACAGAAGAATTTAAGTACAATGTGAGCAGTTATTTATAGGATGTGGTAAAAAACCCAAACCCAAATGTAGAAAGTAAACTTAAATATTTGAGCAGAGGTCAATGTGGAACTGCCTCCCCTGTCTTGAAAACCTCTCCATTACTTGGTATTTCACTGCTGTTGAGGTCAGCTATATCTTTCCCCTTCTCTAGTACCATAGCAGGATACTATGCCTGTTTTAACTAGCAGTCTCTGCAGTAACGCAGGTGCCTGTTTATCTTCATTATAGCTTCCCCTGCCAACCCCATTCCTGGCAGCCATTTAAGAAATCACCTTTACAGGTTACTGAGGATAATGACTTCTGCTTATGCTAACACAGATGTTTTCAGGAACTCACTAGGCTACTGTTTTACTTTTTTGTATCTATGTTTTTTATACAATTTTATATATTTCTTTACATATAGGAGCTATATAAAACCACCTTGTTGTATATTTTCTTTCTATGCACATGTACTCCAGTATTCTGCCAGGAAGATCACCAGTTTCTGCAAACCACAGAGAACTTTTTCCTTAGACACACACAGAAAGGGCACAGCTAACTTGTTTGCACTGGGGTCCATGTAAGACCTTATAAACAGAAAGGTTATGTAGTACAGGAATTAGTGAACATGTGAAGTGTTTCCTGCCCTGCATTTCTCATCTTCAGAAAGCTCCAAATCTAAGTGTCTCATGTTTACTCTTTGAGTCACAGTTCAATTGTGCCTTAACAGAAAATGCTATTCTGAGTTGCAATTTAGCTTCACCCACAGTCAGAAAACAACACATTTAGAACGTTGCATTTTTAAGAAGAAGTTTTGTGAAAGCATACCCCTGAAAAAGAGAATAGAAGAGTAAGTAAATGGCAATGGCAGGCAGCTGACTTCTCTGTCCATCTGCTCTCTACTGCACATGCAAGTAATTCCACTCTGCTCTGAGGTACGGTAACCCTCCTCAGTGGTGCTCACATTACAGCTGAACACTGAGCAGCAGGAAAAATGGTTGCAGTAAATTAAAGTTCTGACAGCCATTCCCTTGCTTGGTGTCCGTGGCTTTAAGTACTACGGGGCACACACTGGGGAAGAAATGAACAGTTCCCAACTCCCGGTCATTACTTAGCAGTTTTTGTTGAGTTCAACTGAGGTCAGATACATGTGTCTAAGGGCAGCGTTCAGTGTTGTGTAGTCTAAAGTGATAAATCTGCATAGCAAAGTGCCTTTCTCATCTTCCTTGAATTTAGGTGTAGTATTTGATTTTTGCTCATCATAAATTACTCTTACTCCATGAGAATTTAAATTGATGACAAAAAGGAACTGACTGCTTATAAATTGGTTGCTGCAATGTGCAGTGAACACTTGACAGACAGGGCTTCAGAGGATGAGAGGAAATCCCGTTCACCACTCCCCCATGGACACCTCAGTCCTCTCTTGTCCACGTCTTCAGCTTTTGCAACATTTGTGGTTACTTCATACCTCCCACTGCTAAAATCACAACTCATACAGGCCCCTTGCAGCCTACTGACATTCCACGTGCTGGAAGAGGAGCGCATCACGGGGCTTTCCTTGGTGAGCAAGGCAGAGGGCAGCCAAGCACTGGGGCTGCCCGTGCTGGGGGCACACACTTTCTCCTGCCCCCATGGGCTGCTGCCTGCCCCCAGCCAGGGCAGCCAAGCCCTTGGCCATGCCCCAGCCATCGGGGCTGCCCAGGGCCAAGCTGGAGTGACCAGCTCGTCCTGTTGCCTGCTGAGATGAAGCTATGGCACAACCAGGCTGTGGTAGTGGTGGGCTTTTCACCTCTGGTGGGAAGGGCTGTGCTGCTGCCTGCCCACAGGCCTCACCAGTGCCTGTGAGGTGCCAGGGCTCAGCCGGACCGCACTTTCCTCAGGGAGAGCCCTGCCTGCCTTCATGGCAAAGGGGCAAAGGCGCCCTGCAGTCCCTGGTGTTCTGCGGGTCTTGCTGCTAGCGGCTGCAGTGTGTGCAGGGGAAGGGGGCAGCCGGGAGGCATGGCCCTGCTGCCGCGTGGCCTTTGAGAGCAGAGGGGCCACCGCTGCAGGCCACAGCGGGCAGCAGGGCCTTGGGCGCCAGTGTCCAGGGAGGTGTGAGGCTTCATATGCCCGCACGCCATGAGGGGGCTGGTGCCGGTGGGTCTGACTCTCGGAGAGTGTACCTGCCCATGGAGCACCACCAAGAGCAGGGCAGCGTGGCCTGGCCAAACTGGCTGCCAGGGCTTTCTTTCAGTCCTTGGCAGGCCTTGCTGCGAGATATCCCATGTGCACTCCTGCGTGCTCAGGGCAGCCTCCAGTGACTCGTGGGGAAATCCTTGGGCCTTGAGGGGCGCCCTCATGGCCTGCTTCCTAGTGGCCCGTGGCCATCAGAGCTGGGCCTTGCCAGGGAGGGGCCTCACCCCGCCAGCCCACAGGCTGCGTTCCCCTCCCCGGGGCTATGAGGGACTTGGTTTGGCTGCCCCTCCAGCTAAGGGCAGGGTCTGCTTCATTTCATTGCACCCTTGCTGAACACATACAGTACCAGCATGAAATAAACCCTTTTTCCCCCCCTCCCTTTTCAGCACTGAAACAGCTTTCCAGTGACGTTATACATGTAAACGTGCTGAGGGTGTCTGAATCTGTGAGGAGAGAGATCAGAGAAAATGGCGGAAGAGCGAGCCCAGGCATCAAGTATTTAATTTCAGCTCTGTGACTGACCAGCAGACATCCAACACTTGACTTTTTTTGTGTCTGCTTTACATGCTCCTTGCATAAATTGATGATAGAAACTGATTGCAATGACTTTTTATGAAGTTTTTAATCTAAAAAAATGTAGAATTTTGTTTGACGAATTCTTCATCACAGTTATAAATATCCTTATTATAATATTATTATAATAATATTATATGCCTAAAATTAAATTAAATGCCTAAAACATTTGTGAAACAGACTCTAAAAGAAAGTAAAATAAGTAAAATTCAAGATTTTATTCTACCTCAAGGAGAATTACAACTATTCGACCCCTTAGACTCTATTTTCAAATAGCACTAATGACAACATAGTCTAGTTATCATATTTATCAAATGTTATTATATATTTGATTGAGCAAGATATATATATAAAATATATGTTACTCCACAATAATTTGGAGTTTGTCCTTTTAGGATCTTTGGCGTTGACTGATGACCTCAGTGCAAAGCCACTGTGTGAAGGGAAGGGAGACTTGGACAAAAAATCTATGTTAAATGTACGTTCAGGGTTTTTTTTTCTTATTTCTCAATGTGCTAAGGTGTTCTACAAAGTGAGCATTATTTATGAATATCACCCAGAGTTTTTCCAGATATTATTTTTGGAATTTTTGAATGATAGAGAGCTTATAACTAGGCCAGAAACATGATATGTGCCATTTCTTCTAATATTTTTCTTAAGGAAAAAAACATGCCCAAAAAGATTGTAGTATAAAATTCAAAATTCAAATTATACTTAATTTCAAACAGTTAGTCTTATTTGTCGCCAGATTTTTATAGTTTTTTTTTAGTTAAAAGTGAAAGGGAAGGAATATGATCTCCAAAATAAGCCAAAAGATGTTGTTTATAAGATAATTACCTGTACAGACACAAATGTTCCTGGGCAGGTATTAACAGATTCATTAATATTCAGTGCTGACAGTGACATTAATTTCTTTTACTCATGTTAGTGTCACAGTAGCTCCATCTTGTGGTTTACTAAATATTGCTTGATTATTAATTTTTATTTAGATTCTATAGGAAAAGTAAGGTTGGAAGCAAAAATGAAAAAATGCTGGTGAGGAGAAGAAATCTTAGATATGATTGATTTCATTGCAGTTGTTTGTAAGAAAAGAAAATGAACAGAAAACAAAAAATAAAGTCTGAGTGTTTAGTAGTTGCCTTCAGTATCTGCAATTTGCTATATCAAAGTGGATAATTATAAAATGGGGGAAGTGTTAGTTAAAATATTATTTTAGAAAATCAAAGAAAAAAATCATAAAGATTATGATTAGCTAAGTTAATGAGTTTGTGAATCATATGTACACTGCCAGTTATGGTTTGTTTCTGTTTCATACAGGTGTTCAAAAATGATGTTGCTGATCAGCAGTTTAACCTCGAAGCTGCGATTAAAAATGTTGAGAAAATGTCCAATGAGATGAGGAAACTAAATGGTACTTCTGAGTTCATCATCCAGTTAAACAAGAAGCTGTTTAAGGCATCATTTTAAAAAGTGTGCAGTTGTGAATTATTTGGTTTTCTATGTCATGCAGCTGGGTTTTGATTTAATGAAACAATACAGTTGCTTTTTTTGTTTTGAAAAATTCATGAAACAGTAGGTACATAGAAATGAAACATGTTAGTTAGCCATGGAAAAAAACGGTTAGATAGTCAAAGGCATTCCTCTGCAGGAACAACAGTCTCCTAATAGAAATATTACCAGTATGCTAATACCAAGCTTTATTTAACCATCTTGAAATAAACAAAACAAGGCAACCCTCCAAATTTTTCAGAGTTGGTAGGTGAACACTTCAAAAAGTGCTGTGTATAAATTGCCTTTCACTTAGCATCTACTATTCCATAAATCCCATGATGATACACTGCCCTTTGTCTTTCAGTGGAAAGCCAGCTACTGCTTTGTGACCTTATTTTGAATTTCAACCATCCTAAGAAAGCCAAAGATTTAAGAGAAGCTGAAGACAAAAATTGGAGTTTGACAGATTAAGTAATAACATCAATCTTCATGCATCATCTATTAATACTGCTTCAGTCTGAACTGTAAAATAATAGTACAGTTTCCTTCAGTTAGGCTATTTTTGTTTTAAATTGAAAATGTGGAGTGGAAAAATGCTAGTTTACTGGTTTTGAGAACTTTTTTTTTTTAACCCAGATTTCCCAAATTAAGCCCAGTAGGGCTGGGAAGACTGATATAATTCGCTAGAAAGGTCAGGAAACTGGCCATGACATTTTTCACATGTGGTTGTCTTCCCTTAAACAAAGATGTATTGGAACAGTAACAAAAGGTTTTAAATTACTTCAAGTCAAGTCATTGCTCTCTTATCTCAGTTGTGCTGTGGAAAATGGGTTAAGAAACAGTCAGTAAAGGAGGAACTGCAACTTGTCTCATTTGATCTGCCTTCCTCATTCTAAAAATGATGCTGAGGACGGGGGCCAAAGAGCAGATTACTTCTGGAAAACTGAAAGTACTTTCATTCTGGTTTTGGTGGTAACTTTCTAAAGCACCTAGCTACAAAAGAAAGAGTGGTCTAATACTCTGCCCTGAAATCTTCTTGGCTCTAAATTTGAGTAGCCAGTATTTTTGTGTAGTTCATTGCAATTAACACTCGATCGTACTTTACTTATGGACATGTTTGACTATTTAGGTGTGGTTTTATTCATACAATATATGCTTATCTGAATAATTAAATCAAGATTTACTCTGCAGAAAAAAAACCCATGCAGTATTATAATTTGTTATGCTGGTTTATATTTTGTTTCTCTTTCTCTAAGGAGATGATTTAAAACAAATATAACACAATTCCAGGCGAGGTATGGCTGGGTTGTCAGACATTTCAAGGCAGTGCATTGGAATAGAATTACAACCTCCAGCTCACATAATCAGTGGTAATATCAGGGATGGTATTCTTAGTTTTAACATGTTTTTAAAAACATGCATTATAACTGACTTTCAGAAGGTTAGTAGTGAGTTTTGAAAAAAAAATGGACTAGAAACAGGTTTTGTCTCCTGAAGTATTTTTAAAACTTTTTTTTTATTTTATTTTTATTTTTATTTTTGAGTCATGGTTGCATGGAAATGAAATGCACTAACTTTAAACTCCAGCACCTAGCTAAATATATTAGAAAGGAAGATAACATTTACAAAACATATATTTAAAGTAAAACTGTTTATGAAATCTGGTTAATTTATCTGAGAAGCTGTACAGATTACACGGAAGATAGTTTTCTGCCTTGAATTTTGGTTTAAGTGTTTCAAGTGATATACACACAAATGGCTTTAAAGGAGAAAAAGTGCGGCACAGCCTAACATAATTATCAAACCAAGGTCTCATCAGAAATCAAAGGTTACTGGAAAACCGAGGCAAAGAGTTGATAAATCCCAATTAACAAAGGAGAGGGGAAAACTCTTGATACAGTATGCTTCAGTGATCCTCTGTTGCAATGTATTTTAGAACTGAGAACTCTGATGTTTTTCTTTAAAAAATACAGTAAAAACAGAAGGCAGTTGTATAAGAGGAACTAAGCTTTGCCTGCTTGTCTCTGTCTGCTTTAAGAGATTTGGGTGTGTTCTGCCAATTAAGAATCGCATGATGATAATCTTGTTGATGTGCCTCCTATAAAAAAAGTAGTTGCTTAATTTGGAGTCAGAAGGACAAAGCTAAAGCAGCTCGAGCTCTTTGTTAAGGGGGAAGAGCTTGTTTCGGAGTGAGGTTAGGAGATACAGAATTCCAAGAGTGAGGTTAGGAGATACAGAATTCCAATTTGTGGGCTAAGACATGCCATCAGCGGTATGACAGAGAGAACATGATGTTTGCAGGATGTTGGTTTTTTTTTTCTAGAAAACTGTGAACACAGTTTCATGGCTGAATAACATAGACCCAAATCTTGACAGGCTGCTACATATAAAACACTGGGGCTTTTTTTCGGTGTTGCTGAAACCTAGGTGTCTTTAGGATCCAGGGTGGAGTCCTCATCTTTTCATAGAGGAGGCCATAGTTAGAGTTATTGGGAAGTAGATTGTGGGGAAAAAAAAGTCTGGCTTTTATTGTCTTTTGTCTGCTACTCATCTTTGACAAGGTTTGGGTCTATTCTGTATCACTTTAAATTATATAACTGCTGCTGCAGTTCAGATGTGAAAAATGGCTTACTTTTTTTTTCCTCCTTGGAAAGTAGATACTTGAAAGAAATAAATTGGTATTTATTTCTGGGTCCTCTAATTTCATGTGGAAATAATTTCAAGAATGTACAGCTATCTCGGAAGAAAAAATTCTCCTGTACTGTATGCTTAGTGGACAGTAATAAACATGTAGGAAAATCAAATTTTAGAGTACTGCATATAAGGCATAATTTAAAAAAAACATTGTCCTTTTTCCTTAAAATTAGAAAGATTTTTGACGACTTCATGATTTTAGTTTGCTGAAAAAAGAAATATCCTGAAGTTTACAAACTTCAGTAGGCTTCAATATTGTATGTGATCTTCTTTAAGGTCTGATTTAAATATGTCCTGCAGCGTATTTTAACATGCATTGATTTCTTGAACCTCTGTCTTTTCCATCGATCAGAAGAAGAGGTGTTCTTTGGAAGTAATCAATGATATCTGCTACAGAAGAAAAATCCTGTGGAATGGAAAAAATGATAAGGCTATGGCAAAAACCACTGGTGGTGTTAGTAAATAATAAAACAAGAAGGTTTTTTTTAAACTCTAAATATTTAGCAGTCTTATAAGGTCCACTAGATACTGTCTGATAAGCTGGTTTTGTTCCTGCCATAACCTGTAGCTCAGTAACTTAATCTAGTGTGTGTACAACCTACTGCAACTTTGTATAATTAATTAATGCACTCTTGGCCTGTTTAATACATGATGTTGTCATTCTGCCTGACATGATGATTGCATTTGAACATTCAAAATGTTGGCTGATCAATTCAGAGAGTTCTGACTCGATCAGAACTGCAATACATGTGCTGACCCGTCAGTCTGGTGCCAGTGAATCCAATGCAGTAGTGCGGGATGTAAGTAAATCAGCAGTCCAGGAGCAAAGCGGTAAATTTGGCAGATACAGATTTGCTCCCACCTGTGTATTTCTTTTATCTGATATATTAGTGGTAAATAAACATTCTCTAACCAGGTATCTGGATTTCTAATAGCTGTATTCTAAGGCTATCCCTCATTCCTTGAGCACAAACAGGTGAATCTGATTTTACTTTCAGCAGTAACGTATTCTATCAGGAATAGCTCCGGGACAATAAGCAGAATTCATTGGAGTAAACCAGCTGCCAGGTTAAGCAGCCTGACACTTAGGAATGAGGCAGGAAATACCTTAAGATGAAGGGGAGTACTGTGAAAAAACAAACATAGTACCTCTTTTCCTTTTAAGCCGGTTCCTAACAAATATACGTGGTTTTGCTCCTGGTAACGAATCTGGATGTTGTATACTTTATCTCTGTACAACACCATTAGTACATATGGATGAGTAGCAGTTTTTCTTGAACTGTCTCTTACCAAGAATGTTCCATCCTGATGAAAAAACAAAAGATGAGAAATATACATCACTTCTGGATTTGGTCAGCGTAACAACCTTAACTAGAGCACTCATGCTTTTAAGTGTTGGGGTTTTTTTTCTTTCTGAAATCTCTTTCCTCCTGGTAAAAGAAGCTGCACTGTTAAAGAGTTTAGGTCATTTCTCAAATGTTTTATCTTTCAGTTTGCTACTTAAAACTTTCTGGTCTGATACAAACGCCGATTTTTAGGGAAGGGAGGAATGGTGTTCTGTGAGGGAGAGATTCCATTAAAGGAGGAAATAAAATGTCAAAGGCAAAATCTTACATCATTTCAGCCAGAAGAGAAGTTCATTTCTGGTAAGTGCCAATCAAGGTTCTTATGTGATCTATTCACAGACAGTCTCAAATAATGATAGTGTCTGTGTAATTTTGGTAAAGGCAGTAATATTCTCTCTCTCTCTGCTTTTCTTAATTTCAGATCTGTTTTAACAAGTCTTTCATTGAAACACCCTTTCTTAAAGGCATTGAATGTGGTCTCATAAGCTGGACCTTAGTACAAGTCACTGCAATGCTGTACGCGTCATCCTCAGCTCATGACATGTGCTGTGACACACCACAGAGTAAACACGTTTCCACCGTGCTGGAATACAGCCTGGTTTATCTCCACGTGCACAGGTAAGCGTGGGTTTCATCTGTTTGAATCTGTACTTCATTTTGCTGGTAAGTATGGCCTAGAAGAGGGTGGGATTCATCTAATTCAAGCTATCTAAAACTTGGAGTGTGCAAAAAATTCCTCAATGGTGACTAAGAACTAGTTCCAGAAAACAAGTAATCCTCCTTCGAGAGGTGAGGTGAAACTGCTTTCTGGAGACACGTAGTTTGTTATCTTGGACTATGAAAAACAACAGCCTTTGTGGCTGGTTTAAACTAGGTGTGGAGTTTTTATCCAGGTAAAGCTATTCAAGACGAATCTTCCACTCTAAACATCTACATGGGTGCCTTCACTCTTCCCGTATGACTGCAAGGACATCTAGCTAGGAGGTAGTGAGAATTTAAATTTAATTTTTTTTTAAACTTTTTTTTAACATTTAAAATTAAAATTAAATTTAAATAAAAAACAACAATTTAAAGAGTACCTTGTTTATTTTTCGAAGAGCTGCTTCTGCTTCTGTCCGGCTAACGTAAGCAACGTACCATTCATCATTTAGGGAGTCCTGTGGGGTTTTGTGAGAAAGTCAGCTGCCAATGAATCAGCTTGTCATGTTAGCAACATACAAATAAGTAGAGAGAAATTTGAATGTGAGGGATATTTGTGTTTATGTGCAGAATCTCTGAAGGTATGAGCACCAGGGATCATACTAGTATATATATAATAAGTTCCACTACATAATTTTATAATAATCTTCTTACTTTGATGAATTTTAAAATATTACAGACCTAGCTATATTATGCCTTCAGGTAAGCTAGGAAAACAGATATTTCCAAATACTTTTCGTAAATAAGTAAAAAATAGATTTTAAGTGACATTTTCTCTTTTGTCTGCATGGGACACTAGCATCCTTTGTTTCTCTGGTTGTGATTGGTTTTTTTTTAATGATTTCATTTTGTTTTTCCTTTTTTGACTACCTCTGAGACAATAATGCAGACCCTGTGAATATGCCATGTATGGTTGCCCAGGAGTGTTATCACCAGGAGTGGTTTGCTCTAAACTTGCTGTAAAGAAGTATGAAACCAAAATGCACATAAAGGGTGTGAATTCTTTACTCACCAAGGTTTTGTGGAAGGAGAACTGAATATGTAATGCTACTTGAAGGCAGTTATGCAAACCACATAATCCAGCAAACAAGTATTTTTCTTATTTTGTTCTACTGGGGTTTTGCTATTTTTTTTTTCTTGGTGAAGACAAAATAGGGCACTAAAGTTTGACACAGAGAAAGAAACTGAAAGTCTGAAAGTGCTTACTAACATCATGACAGTGACTACTAATTAGAAAAAACAACTTTGAAAAATGTTTTCCCTCAAAATCAGAAAATTTGCTGGGTTTAACAGTTATGATTAATGTTTGTTTTGTACCTCTTCGCCCTCCATATTTATTTGGTGAACAGTGTGTCTGCTGGGAATTGGCAACGGAGGTCTTACATCACCTGTGCCTCTTGAAGGAGATCTGCTGTTGTTGCCTTCAAAGATATAAAAGTAGAAAAAATGTTAAAATTAGGAAAATAATTTCATCTGTGGAGTCATATAGTCTACAATCTTGAGTTTATGAGGCATGAAGAATTTATATCACTCTGATACTGAGACATTTTGAATTGATTTGAAATCAGATTTAGGCGACTATATGAGAACCAAGTTCTTCACATAAACTCACCCCTCGTGCACAGGGACTTTAACTGAACTTTTGCAGTTCAGTTTTCCTAAAAATCGGATGAACTTGAAAAAGAGGTTACATCTTTTTAGCTTCTGTACCATAGTTACTCAGTTGAGAGCATATCCGGTTCCTTTAGACAGTTAGAAGTGATGTTAACTGCATCCCTTAACTTCTTAGCATGTAGAAAGTAAAAAATTTCACTGTAAAACATTGGCAGCTGTCACCATATAAAAAAAATATTTGAAAAGCAGTTGATTTCTAAGCTTCCTTTATTTTTTACTTGTTATTACAGGATAAATATGCAGCATATTTCACATGGAAAGTGTTTTCTCTCTTTTTTGAGAATATTAGTATACCGCAGTGACTTGCAGCTGATGTTGCTGAGCTCTCAGTAGTGTTAGTTATATTGAAAAAGATGATTACATGAAGTTTTGATAATGGTTTAACTAGGCAGTAAGCCCAAACTTTATGGGGAAAAAAAATCTTACATTCAGACTAAGTTACACAAGCTGCCTTTCAGGAACTTGATAATTTTCTAGCATCCATAGGAAAAAAAAATATTATATTAACTGCACTGAAACCACCTTTTAACCTTCAATCATTTTTTGTATAAAAAATGCAGGAATGCAAGATACAAACCTATATGTAAGCGTGGTGGTAGTGAGCCACTTGAAGGCAGGTTTCTAGCACTGTTAAAAAAAAAATAGTAGTCAGTATAAATGCAAGACTGCTATACAAGATTTCTTGGCTCTGAAGAACTGATCTGGACTTTGTGCCTGTTTTGCAGAATATGAGAGGCTCTTGAGACCTATGCAGGATGAGGATAGCCTTCTCTTTTCTTTTTTTTTTGTTTTGTTTTCTTTCTTTCTTTTTTGTAAGCAGATCCACCATTAAGTTTACTTGCAGCTCAGTATCTGGGAATAAGGTAAAGGCAATCACTAATGGGCCCCCAATTCTTCTGTATCAGGATCAATTCAGAAAACTCATTCAGCTTGTTGAGCTTTCATGGGAATGATGACTTTATTTCCCTAAAGCAGGAAGCACAGGCAACACCTTGCTAAACGTTTCTTTCTGTGGAGTTCCACTTGAAGAGTCATTTTTCTTGTGGCTTCTATAACATTGTTGATGACCATGCAGTTTCTCATTATTAATGTTGCAACTGTGGATATGGAGCTACTGGAGACAGTCCAGTAAAAGACTACTAACGTGATAAGGAACTGGAACATCTCACATGAGTAAAGGATGAGGGAGCTGGGACTGTGTAGCCCAGGAAAAAGAAGGCTCAGAAGGGACTGTATCAATACCTGAAGCTCCAGAGGGCCAGGCTCTTTGCTGCGATGCCCACTGACAGGGCCAGAGGCAGTGGGCACAAACCGAAACACAGAGGGGTCCCTCTGAACATCAGGGGATGCTTTTTTACTGTGAGGGCAGCTGAGCACAGGAGCAGGTTACCATGAAGGGTGGTGGAGTCTCTGTTCTTGGAGATATTGAAAAGCTGTCTCGACACGGTGCTGGGCAGCCTGTGCTAGGTGACCGTGCTTGAGCAGGGGGCTGGGACCAGATGATGTCCAGAGGTCCCTCCCCATCTCAGCCACTCTGTGTGAGCTATGAGCTGACAGTGGCACAGAGCTCGTACCCACAGCTTCCGTGCATAACACTTCCAAGTGCCTATGCTTTCTCTCCAGTGTTTTTTTTTTCTTTTATGGTTTGTTTTTTTTTTTTTGTTAGAAATCTATCATTTTCTTTTATGGCCTGATCTCAAAACCCACATCCAAAATTACTCAAACTGAAGATTCCCAATCTTTGATTTTTATTTTTTTTTAATTTCTGTACCTAATTGAGAACAAACTGCCTGCATGATTTTCCTTTACAGTTCATATTTCTCTTCTGCTTAAATGGACTGTACAAAGAGCTCTGGGATGAATATGTTAATTTTGTTTGCAGAACAAAACACCCTATCACAGCTTGATTCATGAGAGAGAATCAGCCAAACGAGGGCCTCTGCTAGAGCAAAATTTGGCAATGCTGTTTGAATATAAGCAGAAGTGTTCATCATAGGAATAGTTCATATTTGCATATGACCTTGCTATTGCTACTGCAATATTTGTTCTGCTGGGTGTCAGCAGTTCCAGAGGATGATGGTAAGTGGGAGGAATTTATCAGAGACCCATTAAAAAAATACAGAGATTAGAAAATGAACTTCAGATTTAGACTGAAGGAGCCCGCTCTAACTCATGAAAGGCTAAGTCTGTTGCACACTACATCAGAAATAAAATTTTGATTAAGGGCTCTTCCATCCAGCAAACGAAGACATAACAATCTAATATTTGGAAGTTGAAGCTAGAAAAAAATAATAGTTGAAGTAAAGTTCGCAATTTTAAGTAGGAGTTATTAACCATTAGAGTAAAAATTAGTAGAAGGGTGGTGAAATTATTTTATATTTAAATTTAGAGGACTAAGGTTGTGGGGTTGTTTAAGTTTTGAAGCAATTAGTCACAGCTCTAGCACTTAGGCTCCTAGAGTGTGCAGAATCCTTTTAAAGAAGAAACTCTTTGACCTTCATCCTGCATAGCGTTGCAGAAGATAATCCCTTCCTTAAAGGGTATATCATTCTTATGGATCGTGCAGGTAATGGGAAAGATGTCTCAAAATGGAAGCATTGTACCATGTAGGCCCTAAAATACTTCTTTGACGTAAAACTGAGATATTTACATTTTTTCTTGGTTGCCTGATGTACACTATCTGCTTCACTGAGTATAGAGCTTCAATTATATGAAGGATTCTCCTGGATAGTAGGAGTAATACATATTAGCATATAGTGGGGCAAGGGTATAGCTTGAAAAATTATGGACTACTACAAGTAGTTATCTTGTGTTAGCCTGAAAACCCTGTAGCCATGTGCATACTATTATTTGCTAAACTGCAAAGAGGTTGAGATTCCAAAGGAATGGCACAATGAGTGAGACAAACCTTTCTGCACCAGGCATGCTGTTGGATCCTGGCTTAGGCAGAGGCTTGACAGATTTGCATGGGAATGTATTGGAGCTGTATGGGGGCAAAGATATCTGTGGCACTGGTCTTTGGGGTGCAGCTGTGGAGAGAAAGAGAAGGCATCTTAAAACTTACTGAGACATTCTTAAGTGAGGTAGAATGAAGAAATGCTGTCACATTACTGCTGTTTAATTAGATAAACATAATGGAGTGAACTATTCTATAAAAAGTCCTTGATATGTTAGTTATGGTTTGTAAACTCATATAGTTAGCTGAGAACTTAAAATTAAATATTAAAATTTAAAATAAACTGGAACAGGCTTGAGCAACATTTACATTTTCTGACTCCTGTTTTGGATAAGCCACAATTCAGATACCTTAATTGTATTAGAGCTGAAGGTGGTACAAAACCATGTGTTTTCTGTTATGTTGCTTCAAAGTAGTGGATTTGAGGTTACCTTTTTGAACTTAATTCCTTTCTGAGATTTCTCCCATGTCATCATAAACAACAGTATAAAATAAAAAAGAACAATTTCTTTCTGCAGTGTTCTCAGACCTGAATTACTGGTAAGAGGGGAACAGATTAACTGTGCTCTGCACAGCTTAAATAGCCCTGTTCTTTATGGGGTCTTAGAGGCAGTGATAATTTGTAGACACTTGGCCAAATATTCTGTTTCTCTTATGGTACTATTTTACCAACTTAATTTTAGGAACCAGGATTCTGAAGTAATTTATAAATGCCATTATTACATGAAACAAGTTCTGTTTTTGTTAGAGTAAATAACAACCCAGCAGGGTCTGACTGAACACTTTGTTGAAAACTGGGAGGATACCAAGTTTGCATGCCTACCCATTTGATGCTGTTTGTATATCACAAATCTTTAAAATGTAATGTATTTCAAAATAAGAAATCCTGCTGTCTTGTAACTGGCTGACTGAAGGAAGCTATTACCTATTGATTTCCTGTGTTTTGCAGCCTTGATATATAAATCTGCATGAGGTGCTTTATAAGTATTCTACACCCTGTCAAGACAGCACCTGCCTTTTTGAAATGGCTCTAAAGAAACAACTCTGATCATTATTTTTTTTTTTTTTAGAACTAAGACAGACTTAGAGTTTTAAAAATCACTGTAGAAATACTTACCGTCTTCTTCTTCCTGGGGAGCCAAAAGAAAATAAACATTAGCGACATATTACAACACAGTTCTTAGGAATATTTTACAGATTTGCATATACCACGAATCTGGTATCTATAGTCGCTTTCATCTAAAATTCTGGGGTTTCTATCTTCATGCCACGCCACATAATTTTTAAATTTCTTGCATTAAAGTGCAGCTATTATTTACAAATAAACTGTGACATAGATGTCCCATAATGGATCTTGACCCAAAGTAGTCAGAAACTCTCAGTGGATGTAAACTTTCCTCATTCCTTCAGTAAATGTAAGCCCTCAGAGTTCTCTGAAAGTGAAATTCTTAGGTCAGCTTAAGCTGAAAAAGAAACCCTAAACTCCAATACACAGTGAAAGAAAAATCACTTCTCACATGTCCTAAAAATATTCTGGCCTTATTCTTCCTGTTATCTAAGATAAAGTACTTGGGGAATAAACTGAGCTTGACATAGAAGAACTGTTTAACAAGAAACACATGCTATGGAAAAGCCATGAGTTTTCTTTATAACTGATAAAAGAAATGAGTTTACGTCTTCCAGAATTATTATTTTATACAGGTATTTAATTTTATTACCATTCCTATACCTTTAAATATTTGCTTTGAAACTATACTTACTTCACATTTTTTGTGAGGTGGCCAACCTTGCCTGAAATAAAACAAAGAAAACAAAACATACTTTGTAGCTGGAATATTACTAATTCACTTTGTGTGCATTAGGCCATATTTTCAGACATGAAACTATAGTAAGTTATACAGACCCAATGAATGCAAAACATTTTTTCCTCATAAAAATATTGGAGATTCTAATTTCAGCCATAATCTATGCTAGTCTTTAGCCCATCTTGAGTCTATCAACAAGGAAAATGTCTGATGAATTGATGATAAGATTAGAGCTTAAACCAAAATTTTTGCAATGATGAAACAGTCTTGAACTCGTTTATAGTACTTAGAAACATTGCTGGAGCACATGATAAGCCTTCCAGTCTTTGTTTCTCTGATAAATTATCTGGTTGATTAGCAAATATCAATTAATTTCTTATTTTGTTTTGAGATCAGTCACACTGTTCAGCCCTCAAGTTATCGAGAAAATGCTAGAGATTGATATAGTTCTGCTAAAGAATGCTGTTTGCTATTAAGAAGGAGTTTTGCAGGCTAGTGAAAATCAATGGCAGGGAAGTAAAGCTTTCTTTTTCTAACATCCCAAACAAATTAGTAATAGAACTCATGAAAGAATGTTCCCTAGAGCAACTTGATCTGGTGAAAAAAAGCATGGATCGTATATACATTTCCTTGTCCAACTTGGAAGTGAGTCATGCCCTGTGTAACAGCCCTTTCAGAGGTGGCTGGAGAAAGAGCTCTCTCTGCATTCACACTTTTCTGTAGCTTAAAGCACATCCCATGCCGATTCCTAAAGCAAAGCTTTCGTGTCTGCAGACACTGCTGTCATGCAGTAGCAGTAAATTATACTATGCTGTGTTGCTTATCCATGTTTTTCTTAAATTTAATTTATCCTTTATTAAATTTAAATTAAATGAACACTTACTTTAGAGGGGTTTGCTTCCGTAAAGGAGGTGGATTGCCTCTTTCATATCTGTCACTTGGTGGGACAGGAGGTTTCGGCATCATTGCAAGCTGTTCCCCCAGGGATCTAAAGCAGGAGCAGGATGATGAAATAAAGGCAAAACCCCTGCTTATTAAGAAATAGCTGGGTAATACTGGCATCAAAAGCCTCATTTCCAGAGGCAAAACTCTTACCTTAGCTGTGAAGTCAGAGGCTGTAAAACAACAAGGAATGGTTAAAGAGAATGTGTATCAAAATCGGTGAAAAACCTCAATAAGCACCAAAGACATTACCTTTTCAGGAAAGCCTGGCTTCCTCCCTGAAAATAGTAAAAGCTTACATTTAGAAAAAATGAAAGTTAAGATAATTAATTAAACTTTCTATGAAACAAACAAGTTTTGAATAGCATTGAAAATTAATTTTGCAGATTGAAACCCTCAGCTTCCTGAGATGTAAGCCAGAAAAAAATTTGGTTTTGCAAGAGATGGAAAAACTGCCATATCTCTTACTAAAGGAAAATTTTAAGATTTTCAGAGTGATATGTTTTACAATCATATTTTCTATGGTTCAGCTTTGAATTACTGGATACTTTTATGCCATTATATAACAGATGAAAGCATTTGGATAATAAATAAAAATCATAGAGTAGTCTCTTTAGAGTCTTCATAAAATATGGTTTTCAGGTCTGAAACAAATGCTACTTTTTCCTGTTTTTTCCAGTACCCAGCGTTTTTTTAGATCTAGGTACCAAATCACATAGAGTAGTGTGTGCAGAGTTTCATTAGCTTTGTATGCAAAAGTAATTTCCTCTTTATAACCTACTAAATATTTTCTTGTTCATTCACTCAAAACCTTTACTGCAGAGGGATCTCATAATGTCTTGCTGTTCAACTAGTCCTGACTAGGGCTGCTACTTTCTAGATATAATTTCTCTCACTTTGTAAGTAGTGCTCACATTATTTATTTGTAAACAGATCACCTCGTATGTGATTGGATCACAATACGTTTGACTGAGCCTTGTTCTTTTGCATGAATGATATTCAAACTGATCATTTTGAATAATTAAAAAAGCTCCATTGATGTTACCGTAAGGAAATACTGACCTGATACTGGGCTTTCTCTTTCAAATGGTGGAGCAAGGCGATCCAGTGGGGGTTTTGTGCTTCTGTCTATAGAAGGAGCTGGGGCTAAACACAAAAGCTGTGTAAGATAATTTACTAGTATAGGTAAATATATCTTTATTTCACATAGCCGTGAACAAGTGAGGCTTCCATATAAATAGTAAAAGAGAGTGGAACTGAGGAGATGTAGGCAAAAGTGAGGTGCTATATAGCCCGGGGGAGAAGCTTTACAAAGAGAAAACCAACTGTACTTACGTTTCAAAGGCTTGGTATTTCTCTCTCTACTCAAATCGTTGCTTGGTGGAGGAGGAAAAGCTGGCAGCTAAAACAAATATTTTACATGTGGTTAGAGTGTGTCTTCACATTTCTGGTTTAATTTTCGCGTATTAACCTCACCCCACCATATCTGCCAATCTTTGTCTTTGGCACAGCACAAAAAATAGGTTTCTGCTCAGCACAGGAAGGATAGGAGCCATTACCACCCCTGAAGAATGACCTACATACACGGGGGTTTTGTTACGTGCAGGATTGCCTTGGTTTGTTTCATCTCACAGGGAATACTCCAGTGGGATGTTACGTTTGAGGGGGGCCTGAGTATTGTCAAAGGAAAGAAATGAGCTTCAACAATCCTGTTATGTCTTTGCCTCTGCAATGGAGCAGGTGTTAGTTTTGAAAATTGGTATTGAAATTAGTGGATGTAAATTTGAAGCTGAGAAATATTTATCATGTCTGTGCTGCTGATTGAGACAGAAAGAGGAAAGAGTGTCCTTTGTGGCTGGGACAGCTGGGGTCAAACAGCATTGTGTTGTCAGCAGCTGCAAAAGATGTTTGCATCTAAACCTAGATTTCTCCAGATAAATGCCTTTGAATGTTCATTCTTATTCCAAAAAAAGTAGAGCAGCAATTTAGGACAGCAGTCTTGAGAACTCATGACACCTAAGTCCTGTGTGGTTTATAGATATATGAACTATGACACTTTGTCAGACCAAAAGTCCCTCTATCACATCCTAAAATTACCTTTACTTGTATACGTGGGTAGGTCTAATGTATGTCTGTTCTGACAACCTATAGTGCCAGTAGCTTTCAGTTTTGAAGTATTCACAGTACCAAAAAAAGAGGGGAAAATATTTAAGTCCCCTATACTTTTAAGCGGTCTTAAATCAATTGAGTAATTGCTAGAAGTATCACTTGGAAAGACTTAGCCTTTTTTTCTTTTTACAAATTTCACTAAAGAAACGAAGAGGCATCTATTCCATATCTAATTTATATGGGAGAGGCATTCACAAGTGGGTACAAACTTTTAGTGTAAGAAACAGCCAAGTACTGTGAAATAATTTAATATATATATCCCATGAAATTTAATTGTTCCATGAAATAATGGCCAGCCTTAACAGAGTTCAAATCAATTTTGATGGCTGAAATTCTTCCTCTACATACAGTGTCTGAATAAAAATGGCATTACACTTGGACTTCTAAGAAGGTACTGGCCAACCCAAACCATTCCATGATTCTATGAAATTTTAAGAAACAAACATACAGAAGCACCTCTTCCCCCAAATGAGGCTGGTACTGGGGATGGGCCAGGTCGCTGAGGTGGCACTGGAGGCTGCTGATGTGAAGATCTTGTTGTTGGAGGTCTGTCTGGAAAAAAGCAACCCCAAAATCCCAAATTAAACAACTACACAGTCTGGTTATTTTATTCTCATTCGATCTTTATGAAAAAAAGCCCTTGCAATAACCTGCATACTTAAATAATAGATCATAAAGACATTGTTTTAGTATATAATGGATAGTTGTTTTGTGATCAATGTTGCATTGGGAGTTAGGGCTCATCTGTCCCTCTGGTGATGAGGTGACTCCATCTGCTAGTCTGTTGGCCCACGCTATTTACTGTCATTCACTACAGTGCAGCAAGTGTGTGAAACGCCAGCCAGTCTGACTGGCTGTTTTGTACTCCTGTATTTGACTCCCAATGGCAGGCTGCTAAAGAATCAAACATTAAAAAAAAACCATGACAGGCAGAGAAAGCTGCTAGTTTGTTTTGGTTTTTTTTCCCCGATTTTTACTGGAGTTGTTGACACTTGTGACAACTTGCTCTATTCAAGGTTGCACTACTAGAGGTAATACAGTACACAGATATGTTTAACTTCATGTGGATTCAAACCAAAGACCAAATAACACACACATCCCATGAAACTAATCTTTAATCCAGCAGGGCTTGTCTGAAGTAGAAAATCTAGCTTTAAAAGTCACAAAGCCACCAACATGTTGTAAGTCTGTGTCACTAAATCTTATTCATGAGCTACACTGTTGACTTCAAGGAAAAACCTTCTATATTCCCTAACCAGTCACCTAAAATGTGCCTGATAATGTATGAAAATATCACTTAAAAATCATTAATAACACTTAATATTTACTGATTACCTATATAATCTGTGTTGTTTGTAAGTGACTTGGCAGGAAATATGACATTGTGGTGTGCTTCATCATTATTGGATGGAGGTGGCTCATAGCCATCACTGTCATGTTCTGCTTCCTCAGGTTCTTCTGTTGGTGATTCATAGTCAGCCTCTTCCTTTTCCTGGTCATCATCGGGGCTTTCATAGTCATCATCTTCATCCTAGCAAATGTACACAAAATTGGGTGCTGTAACAGTGAACTAAACACTTTAGTGCAGTTTCCTTGTGGCCTTTCACTGTTGTGTTTTTCACTGGAGAATATAAAGTTTTTACAACCAGTTTGGGTGAAAAAATTCACTGTTGAAATAAAATGGTGAAAGGTGGCAGAATTTTATTAATGTATATAGCACTCAACAGCTGACGAAAGAAAATGAATATCATTTCGTAACAGTAACTGCAGTGGAAAGTCAAGATAAGGTCACAGCTGGTTGAAATGCACTGTGCCTTTGTTTTAAGTAACAGACAAGGCACCAGCAAACCAGTCAGTGCTTCCTAGGAACATAGTGGAGCAACAGCTGATGCCTGTTAATACTCATTCTTCCTTAATGGCATGTACTCTACAGCCTGCAACTCAACTTTTTTAAAATGCTTCAGAAAAAATGAGGTCTTTGATACGGGTATTGATGCCCTCCTGACCAGAACAAAATCAGCTTCAGACAACTTGCAGGACCCAGTAACATCACAGTGAAAATACGGTAGCAGTCATTACACACATCCGTGCAGTCTGTCAAGGCCCACAAGAAAAAGAATATTCAATTTATCATTGATATCTTGGCTGAAATTTCCAGGCTCATTCTGTATTTACATAGAGCCTAGGTGCTCTATAGGTAGTTACTTTTAACTTTTGTGTTCCTAAAATAGCAGCAACTCTCCTGCAAACTTAGTACAAGTAGTTTTTAAAAATCCCTCTCCATTTTTCACAAAAAACTTTGGCATTGGTCAATGTAAGAGATCTTGATAAAGTCGGGCCATGCATCGTTCAGCTCATTCATTTAGCTAGCCATGTATGCTTCATTTAATCACATTTAACAATACATTTTCTATGCCAAAAGGCAAAAGGAACTTTTACAGTCTAGTTGGCTTCAAAAAATCACATTCTTCAACAAATCAGCTCTAGAGAATAAAATGGCAAGAATTTGCCACTGAATAACATAGCAACCTTTCCTTTACCTCTTTTAAGAGCTTGAAATATGTATATAAAATTCAGCTAAGGTTCTGTAGAGGCCTGATTGTAGGCTGTGAGCTTGAGCCGGTGGCATAGGACCGCCATTCTGAACCTCTGCCTTGCATTACTGGGGGAGACTTTTTTCTCAGGGAAGAAATTTGTAAGCAGCTACTCCAATCACTCATGTTCCTGCTTCTCTTTCTCCTCACCCTAACACCCCCTGCCATCGATCACTCCATGTATGCTGCTCAAAGTAGATAATGCAAGAAATGATAGACCTTACAGAAGAGGTAGTCCACTCAACCAGTAGGTTTTGCTAATCCCGATACTCACAAATGAAGACCAGTCATCATCTTCTTGACTGTATCCTGTGTAAAGAAGCATAACCACAGACTTCTTAGCAAGTACAACTTTAAACTATCAAGATACAACTTGACAAAAAGGACAGGACAAATCCCAGATGAGTTCTGAACCACCGTATGATGTCAGAGGAACAAGGTAAGTCTTTCAAAGGCAGGCAGGCAGGCCTGAAAGGCACTACAAATAACATTCTGATTCAAAACTAAGAATATAGCTATTCTTGTATGATATATGTACTGTCACTTCAAGTTTCTCCTATACTTTGAGTTTTAACTATAATTTGAAGTAGAATGCTTTCAGAATGAGCACAGACTTCTTATCTCTTTGTTTAATACTATTTTAGCTTTCATATCAAAAGATTTTTTAATTTCAGTAGGACTGGGGGAACATGGTAGCTTACAGAAGTTTTAAATAATTGTGGCCTACTAAGAAAATAATTGAAATAAAATTTCAGAACATGACAGGCACCTAGAAGCTTACCTCTCTGATGTATGGTGCTGCTAGGAATAGAGGCAGGGGGCAGAGCTGCTGAAACAGAGATATATAAGCACTGATACTATGTATTGGGTTAAAGAAAGGCAGGTTGGGGATGTTCACATAAGTGTCTCTGCTCTTGCCCTTTTTCACCATCGTTTCTATTTTAAGCATATTGTTTCATACTTGTTCTCATGTAACTATTCTTGCAACTTCTTCGTGCTCTCCTCTTTTCCTGTTTGTTGTTTTGGGTTTCCCCCACCCCTAACCCCCATTTATTCTGACCTGCAGGGACTGACTTAACGTTTTAATACTTTTACACAGTTTTTGTTGTTAGAGACTATCTGCCAGTACACACTTACCTGGATTTTCAGGACATTTTTGTGTTTGAGCCCTACAACAAAGGTGAAAAAAAATAAATTGCTTTGATTTGCAGTTCTTAAATGTTTGAAGCATACTAAAATCTATTGTGAATAAAGGTAATAGTTAGCTTTTAACAGTGAAATGAAATTTATATAGATGAGTTTAACTCTGCCTGAAATGCCAAAACCACACTACTTCATATTACACATACAGGATCCTAATGTAAGTTAAACTGTCTTGAAAAAATTTAAAGTCAGTGAGGTCAAGTGTTTAGAAACAAGAGGACTAAGTAAATAAATTTACTCGAGGCCCCAGTCCTGAAAACCTTTTTTACTAACTCCATTCATGCTGCTGAAAATGAAGTTCATTAATATTTTTAGGGTTGATAGATATTGTTACGGTTTTCAATTTTAGTTGTGAACTCTAGTTAAATGGAAAGGTGTAAAATCGTGTTGTCAGATGATGCAAAACCATGTTATGTAGACTAGAGTTAGATTTCATTGTATATGAATATAAATTGTTCTTATGCAGTGTTATTGCAATTTTTGCTTTTTCTATTGCAAGAATATTCTAATCAATAAGTCATAAAGTATTAAAAAGTGTAACACTGTATACCTCTGTGAAATGCATTAATGATGATTTATTAATGCAATAGTATTTGCCTAGGCTTTATAGCATTCAAAAAGGTTAATTTAATCAGGTCGAAAAATGTATGAGATTTACATGTTACTTGGCTCTGGACATGGCAGAAGTATCTAGGGTGTTTGTGGGCGCAGGCCTCACTATTCTTAACAGATGACATTAACAAAATAGAGTTTTATTTTATATAATTTCCAGGCTGTCCCTCTGACCCAGGTATTATTGATAAAATAGAAAACAGTCCAGAAAAGATATATCTGAAAGCTTTGAAAAAGAAACCCAATTTGTTTTACTTACCATTTTGGTAAGAAAGATAGCCTCCCTTCATTTCTGTTTATTTCTTGACTTAATTTACTTACAATCCTATTTAAAAGAAATGCAAAAACAGTTTTAAAAAACTCCTTGAAACTCATCAGTCATTTTCTTAGCTGCTTTCCCTTCATATTTACTAAATTAAATCTGGTAATTCAGAATTATTATTTACAATGTGGTAAGAATACTGAATTTATCATCTTATTGCAAAGTTGAGCTATAGTGCATCCAATTCAAAACTGAAGGTTTTTTACATAGATAAAAACCTGTACTGTTGGATCAAGTTTAAAAATAAACATTAAACATACCAAGCCTTAGAAACTTTGGGTGTGGTAGACATCACACACTAGAACACTGTTTTAGATAGTGGCAATTGCATTTGCATTATTTTGCATAGAAAAAGCAGATAATGCTTCAGGAAGCAGCTTCTGCCAAGCTTATGGTTGAAAAAGCAGGGATTAAATGTACCCTGTGTCTATTCTTTTTTTTCCCTCCCTCTGCAATCAATATATACCTAACCCAGAATCCTTCCAGTAAAGAAGGTGAAAAGGTTTAGTTCCATGGGATGACACATTTGCAGGGCAGAAATAGTCATGGAACATATGAAGTTTTATGTCTAGAGACATTTTTCCAAGCGGATGTGTTTGTCATCACTCTGTAGTTTGGTGAGCAACAACCAATGAAATACAATCTTGAGTAAAATTTCGGTCAGGAGCATGCTTTTATGCTGCTAATATCGCTGGCATCTATAGTCAGCACAGACATCTAGGACTGAGAGGTTTTATATTGACTGACTCCCTGAAACAACTCTGAGCTTACAGGACAGTCGTTACTGAGGCTGACAGAATTAAGTCCACTGAGAGCAACAGAATTCTGCTCTGCTAGTAAGCAAGTTTGCCTCTCTGATTATTTTGTTTCAAGTAACAGGGGTTTTCTCAAAGAAAACCTATGATGAGTCATGGTCTGATTCTTAATTGTCATTATTTCTTTTTGAGGAAAGTCCTACCGGGAAAGTCCTGTGACAACCAAACCAAATTGGTTACATATACCTGGTTAACAGTTTCCCATTTTACTTCAAGTTTATATTATTCAGGTCTATCAGAGACAGTAATTGTGGAAATAAAAGTAGCATGAAAAAAATCAGCAACTCAACATGTCTGTTTATCTCAGGTTCTAAATTCTGTAAAATCTTAACTTGTTTGTTAGTGCAGAATTTTTTCCCATACATCTTAGATCTGGTCAATCAAACTCTGTATCAGTATTGCATAATCTTTGTTTCTGGCCAGGCAGTTGCCACTCTGTTTTGTTTTGCTGCTTCTTTCATGTCTTTCTGCTACTCAGCGATAATAATCCCCTAGGTTTTTCTGAATGACCTCATTTATGCATCTCTTTAATGTCTAACTGCTTTTCTATGCTGGGACTTGAGGAAGACACAATTTCAAGCAATATAATATTAAAAAAAATAAAGCCTACAAAATCATATTATTTTTTTTCATCCTCAACCATGCTAAAAATCTTTCTCTTATTTTGAATATCCCTTCTCTTGCCCTTTCTACTTTCCTAATACTTACTTTACTATAATTCAGATCAAAAGATAAATTCAAGGCATAGGGTTGCTCTATTTTATTACGGAAAATGCTATGGGGGCAGATCAGGCTGCCAGCACGTATCAGAGAACAAGCAATTTCAGATCAGTTTGATGGTGCTGTCTGAAAAGGATGAAGATGGGTAATCTGTAATTAAGGATCCACATGTGAAAACAGAAAGGCAGAGGAAGAATATTTTTTGGTGTTTCTGTTTGAAGACAGTGCTTTGCAGTTTTCTGATTTGAAGTAAATATTGTCATACTTGCCCCTTTTGAAGTAAGCACATACACAAATGTTAATAATTCAAGAAGGTTTGCAGCTGTCTAAATCCGACATCAGTACCCAAGCAAATTGTATAAAGCAAGAAAAATGCCAAGTTGTAGGCGCAGGACTCCTCACGCTCCTCTTCTTTCCCATGCAACTAACGCTCTGCGCAAGAAATGTCCTGCTGCAGGTGGTAAGGAAGCTGCTGTGTGAATAAGTTCCATGTGAAACATCAGGAAACATTCTGGGGTCACCAGTGCACTGTGTGTAGCAGTGCTCTGGTTGAGAAGTAGATTACGGAACTTTTTTTGTGTGTGTGGCATACTCTCTGTGTAGAAGAGGTAGAGGAAGGATCTTTCATAATACTTGAGTTTATTTTCAGCTAAAGAAGTATAATGAAGATCACTGGGTTTAGAGCTAATAATTATTTTAGTTCAGACTTCCATAGTCATGAATGAGACCTGAGTGTTTGGGAAGTTTCTGGACTGAACCTGGGCTGGCTGCTACGAGGATTTACACCAAATGGGTTTTGAGGAAAAAATGAAAGGGAAAAGTTGCTCATCTTATCTCGCTGTCAAAAAAATGATCATTTGCTGCTTAAAATTCAGTGTCTAATTTTTGCTTCAAGTTTATTGAAATGCTTTAAACTTCAGAGAGGTTATGAGAGGAAAGCAACGTTTAGAATAGTAACACTTCACAGTTAACATTATTGCAGAGAAGATTGGTGCACTGAGCTGCTGTGTCTGTAGCCATGCGAGGAAGGAAGTACCCAAACCACACTGCTTTCTGAGTTGTGGGAGTGGATGATAGGAGAGGATAAGGCAACAGCACTTGCAGAAAATGTTACTCAGACTTCTCTTTCTCTTTCTGCCTCCTCCACCAGACACTTAGCTTAAAGCTGGCAGGAAGTTGAAGATAAAAAAGAAAAACAAAACCACACAACCAACCCCCAAAGCAGTACTCCCAAACTGGCTTCTGTTCACTTAACTGCAGATATCATTGTCACGAGTAAAATCCATTCTACATCTGTTGGGATAAAGGACTTAAGATGGATGAGAGAGATGGAAGGCAAAGTCCTCTAGGGCCAGGAAGATGCATAGTTGCATATTGAACACTGTCAAGAGCGTAGTGATGAAGTCTTTGTTTTGGCCGTTGAGAACTCTGTCAGGCAGATGCAATACTAATATGTTGGCTTCAAAACTGAGTGAGTATTAGTTATATTCTAAACCTTTCAACAACCTTTAGTATCCCAGCTAAGAAAGCATGTGTGCACACCCATCACCTCTGCCCAAGGCATACCTTTTTAAAAGAGAAGGGTACCACAGATTTCTTTTTTTTTAGGTTTTCACTTTGACTCCCCTGAAAGTAGGACGACTTTCAGACTGCGCCATGTCAGTAGGTCTGAACACTTCCCATTCAGAACTCAGCTCACTTCCTATGTTTGAACTGGTGGGTGCAATTATGTATTTTAGTGCAGTGATGCTCTTTTTATTACTGGAGTTTTTCACAAGTGCTATAGGATATGCCATAAGATTTCTGACCAAGACTGAAAATTTCAAATCTCAGGTTTGCCAGCAACCTGCCACTGAGGATAGCCGAAAGGATCAACAGCCTGGGTTAGTACCTTGACTTACTGAAAACTTGGACATCTTTTCTCTCAAGCTAGTAAACAATAAGAGTGGCAAAGACTGACTTTGGTGTTTAGATCATAGCTCAGGCATCGACCAGCCACCAACATTATTTTGAATGAGATCTTTGCTTTTTCTTCTTTATTGATTCTGATCACATTAAGTAAGGCACAGTCTGTCGAATGCACTTTAAAATATTTTGAGACTCACATTTGTTATCCACAAGCATAAACCTTTATGACCTTCTGTGACTTCCAATAGTGATAATGAGCAGTAAGAAAACTCCATGTGTCCCTTCAGTTGTATATTGGCATTTTGTTTCATTAGATTTATTTAAAAAAATGTTAATTACACCCCCATGGTTAGGTCTGAGTTTTAGTTAGCACTTAAGACACATACCCAGTGTCTGCTCTGTGTAACATATACCATATCCCTTCCCTGTTTCCCTGATGTACCACTTACTCTCTCAGGATGCAGTGAGTTGTTTGTGAAGCTTCAGGTGCATGTTAACCTAGTGGTATTGATATTAATTTAAATGGTTACTTCATAAGATAGCAAGTACAAGAGTAATATGTATGAGCTCAACAAAATCCATAGCACTACGTTTTTTAACAGTTTTTCATATTGTTACCAAAATGCCACATGTTAAGCTTAGTATATGTTTGAAAAAAACCCAGGTTGCAACTGTGCTAAGCTTTAATAACTGAATGAGTTGTTAGGTCAGCCATGATGCTACCTCTGTCTTAGGATGACAGCTCCATTCACGATAACCCAATCTCTAAAGCTGATGGTTGTGCCACATTTACTTGTTTTAATTTGTCAGTGGGAAAGGGGAGAAAATGTGTGTTAGCTGTTCCTACCAAGAGGTTACTTGGCCCAAATGTTGCTGCTCCTTAAAGGACTGTGGCAATGTGGTAGCTGGGGCCATGGCTGAGTGTCTCCGGGGCCATAGATTTCCACTAAAACTGTAAACAGATGATGTAGGGAAAACCCTTGGTGGTCTGGAACCTGGCGACTGCATTCCACTGCGGCATGCATGATCTCTCAAGAAATCTACGCGTGGCCTGTGCATTTGCAAGTGCAGTGAATCCTGAGCAGGCTCATTGCCCGTTAACCCTTTTGCCCGCCACAGAGTTCCCAGAATAAAACTTGCGGGACTGTCTGGATACATCAGACACTTTGGTGCCCTTAAATATCTAAACTTTTTAGCAAAGTTTTCAGTAAAGAGTTCAGCTTTTTTAATGGAGAGTTTTAAAGGTTTTATGAAGTATTTTGATTTTCAACATGATGTTTAAATCCTTTTATCTGGTATTTAAAAATAAGCCAAAAGAAGATTTGTGAAGATGTGTAACTATAACATGACTGGTGGACATTTACTTTCAAAATAATAATTCTGTTAATAATAACAGAAAATAGTGGGTTTTTTTAATTAGTTTCAGGAAATGGCCTATCATACTTTGTAATGACAACTGTTACATACTTAGGCACTCAAAGATTCTTGTAAAAGTCACAGAATCATCCCCAAGTAATGCCACTGTTATATGTAAAGCTTGATCAGTAGAGTTGCTCAAATGTATGTATTTTGTAAACCCGCATACCTGGCTCAGGAGGTCGCTATGGATGCAGGCTGTGCTTTGCAAGCCTTGTATAGCTGCAAGTGCTGGCTTCTGTTCTCCGTACATGTAGGTCAGCACAACCCTGTAAAGTTACTGGAGAACAATCTCTCCTGTATATGTACTTTTTATTCATGCCACTGGCCACTGCTGTAAGTGTGATGCTTGCTATTTATATTAAGCATTTTTACAGAACATGCCCAGATTTTAGGACTGTTTTTAAGTATCAGGTACTATAACTACAATATGCTAATGTGTATTTCAGCTTGTAGAAAAACTCTTCCTACTAGGTGAGGTCTACATTATGATATAAAAGTAAGGTGTGAATGTCTTCTAGTAGAAGTCAACAGCAAGCACTTTCCATTTTGATGACAGTGTAGAGATTCTGAAGTAATGAAATTCATGTTAAAAAAAATGGAACGTTCTTCTACCCATGAATTTTATACTGTTGGATTTGTTTTTTTTTGTTTTGGGTTGTTTTTTTTGTTTTGTTTTGTTTTGCTTTGGTTTTTTGTTGTTGTTTTGTTTTGTTTGGGTTGGGTTTTTTTGATGGTAACCAGCTTTTTTTCCTATTAAAGCTCTAAACTCTTGTTTTACACAGCAGCATTACATGGAGGACCCCACATCTCACCAACCTTTTTGCATGTATATTCACAATGTTCTAGTGAATTGCTTCCCTGTGTGGAGAAAGCTGAGGACAAGGGCTTTTCTGGCAGAACTTTAATTCAGATTCAATAATTTACTTATTCAGTTCTTCAAGTTGTGCACCGAGCTTCACTCTTCTCTAAAAGCTCTTTAATTTCAAGTTCTCTTCTTTTTGAGAAACCCAAAATATCTGACTAGAAAAGGCTGTTTGCTTTCTGCTAGGGTGTTTTGAGGTAGGTGGACAGTGAAAACAGAATTTTCAAAACATTTTTGAGCTATCAATAGATTAGAATCATTAGGCTATGATCATTAGATTAGGATCGTTTAGGCTGGATCTTTAAGATCATCGAATGCAACCCAGGACTCCCAAGTCCACCACTTAGATGAGGAGATAGGAGCAATGTCACATTGTTAGATTTCCTTTTAACTATTCAGCTATGACATTAATATCTCTTGTGTGTGTGTGTGTTTATTAGACCTTCCACTGACCACTTTTGACTCATGAATTGGAAGGAAATCACCAAAAATTCTCAAAATCAGGAGTTCAAACTGGGAGAACACAAGGCAGTTTTGCCGAAGGAGGGACAAATGATCAGAGAATTAAGAGTGATGCATTTTACGGTATGGTAAAATGAGTTTTTTGCAGAGAATCTGCTGTGACTCTGGGCCCTCAGTCTCAGTAACCACAGTTAAATGTTGCTTTTAATTGACAGTAAGTTAAAAAATGCTGAGCCACAGGGGCATTTTTTTTAATATAGTATGTTGGCCTCCTTACTAATACATCATACACCACCAATCCCTATTATTAGGAAATTTATTGTGTGAAAATATAGATATAACCTTAAGAAACATGTCATATCCAAGGCTTTCACGTTCAAGTCCTTGCATATCTGATCCAAACAGAGGTATCCTCCTGCCCTCAGATCTAGCCATCAGCCTACCCATGAGCACATGAAAGTGGGAGATCACACAGGTATTTCAGAATATTTCAGTATTCTTAGCTTCACCAAAGCATCTTACACAAGCTCTGATGCATCAAAAAATAGCAAAGCAGACTGTACCTCGCATAGCAAAATCAAGATATGCATACAGGGAGTGAGTCCAGAATTGGGAAACGAGGAACAAAGAAACAGCCATGTTGGAACAACTTAAGCTCCTTTTTCCCCTCCATTGTTTAGAAAACCTCGGAGAGCTTCATGCGATCATGGTTAAAAACCTGCACCTTCCAGCTTAAATACGTACCTGAGAACTCATAGCAAAATAAAATCCTTCATTTTTCACCATGAAATATTAGAAGCTAATTTCTCTGTCACTCAATATTGACTTAATGAGATTATTGTTCTTCAGTTAGTAACTTCTATGAAATTATGAAAGCTATTCTGGTAAATTTGAAACTTTTTCAAGGCCTAATCTACAGTAGCTAAGGAAAGCTATTTAACACTGAATCAAATGTTCCAGACTGATTTATCTTTAACGCCTACCTAAAGGAAAAGCACGTGATGAAAATCACTTGAACTTGAACTCCTCAACAGTTGTGTACATACCTGACTTTTTTTTTTTCCCTTTGAGTTAAAGATAACAGTTAAGCAGGGAATAATTAAGTCATACTTTGAAGGTAATACTTGCAAAAAAGTTTAACTTTTGTGTAGCTGCTGTCAGTCAAAGAATTTATGGATGAGTTTTTTGAACAACCCCCAGACAATTTTTTTGTATTGCATCATTGTGCTTGAGCAGTCATGACAACACTCCTTTTATTTTGGAACGTTCTTATTTTTCTCTTAGTACACTGCAATTAACAGGTCTCTAATTAATCACTTGTAAATCATTTGCCCAGTATTTCCTGTGAGTTTTCACTGCAGACCAGCTAAGATAATTTTAATGTTAAATTGGTTTGGCTTTACTTACGGCACTCTGAGTTTGGGAAATTTCTGAATATCATTTTCAGACATGTTCTGAAAAAGAAACACATGGCATATATCACAAAATTGTCCATGGATACCCTGTGACTTACAGAAGATTACTCATTCAAAAATGTGTCATGAAGTTTCAACAGATAGGAATATAGAGTGCATAGAGAAGCAATGCAAGATAAGAGCCTGCCCATCCCATGGCTCATTTTCATAAAAAATCCTCTCTCTATTTTTCTTGTTTTGCTGGCTGTTGGTTTTTACTTCAAATTACTGCCAATTGTATTAAACTATCTAGGAGGTTAATAAGCATCATATATGTTTGTTTACACACAAAGGACTTCAACAAAATAATCGCATCTAACTTCAAAGAGAAGTATTTCTGTAGCTAGAATGTTTTAATGATATCTTGTCAAAAGGATGTGTAAGGAGAAGGGAAATCTTAAACCAGCTCTTACCAGCTGAGAGTTGGGTAACCAACATCAATCAGCAGGTGAGCCGTTCTTCCAGGATTAATTTCAAATTAATAGGACTCTGTGCAAGGTTAAAGTCAACTCTTTTGCTTTTATGATCTGGGTGCTAATCCAGTTCTTTATTGATGTTATATTGTCACACTGACTTACAGGCAAGCTTAAAATCCATCCCTGCTCTGCTTCTCAAAAGAACTGGAAATAAAACCCTCTTCTGCAACAGCTTTCTCCCTTGAGATTGTTAGAGATAATTAAGCTAAAGCAGGTGAACAAACGTTAAACCAAAAAATTCCAGATTTTTAAGTTTTCTTCTATTTTTAAGGCAACGTGCAATGAAATACCCTTTATATAGGGCTGTTCCTGGCAGGCAAGGCAATCTCCTCCCATAGATTCTGATTTAATGCTATTTTGCTTCACATCTTTTTGGTACAGCTAAAAGATATGGTATTTAAATTATTTTGGAAGCTAGGTGTATTGAATTCCTTCATGTCTGCATAGTCCAGTCGGGCAAAGTTGTGCATGGTTGTGAAGTTTCAGGGTGAAACTATAAATTTTAAAACAGAGCATCATTTGCTGGAGATTTGCATTAAGGACCTTATCTGCAACATCACAGTATAGATCAAATCACATGTTCTAATGAAGATGTTGCTGAAAAACGTGAATTAAAAGCAGCCTTGGCAGCCTAACAAAAATCTTTCTAAAAACTGGGATGGGGGGAGAGTGATTCTCCCCCCTGCAATCATAGCATAGCATATAGCAATTAGATTCCAGATTACTCCTGACCTGACCTGAGTCTTGAGAACCTTACTGATGCTCCTGCAGAGAAACTCAGCTCTCTCTCTTCTGCCATCATGCACAACTCCAGGTTTAGGACCAATTAACCCATTATGAAAACTTTTGAGAAAGTGTTTCATTTAGCTAATCACAAGCTTCGCAAACTCTCTTTGGAACGTGGATGATAGTCTGGTTCTTTCTTTCTTACTGCCAACAATAAGTTTCTAATTACACACTGGTTCACAATGCTATCAATGATTCTCAGGACAGAACAAATCCTATCTGTGTTTTCCAGCACTGTTTTGCCTCTGGGAGTACTCACAGCAGTAAAACAGAGAAAAAATGTATTCCCCTTATGGAAACGTCCTGCAGGATTTACTGAAGCGTCATATTTTTTTCTAAAGACTTTCTAAGCTTCTCTCTGGAATTCTATTCTGGTGATAAACCTGACAAATACTATGGGTTTAAACTCTCATAAAAGGGCCATGTTGCCATTTTAAATATTAGATAATTTTATTAGGATAAGTTACATGGAATCCCTCTGATTTTATTCCTACTACATCTCAACTGGAGTTTCCTTGTGGTAGCCAGCAGATACAGAAATGTAACTTTGAAACTAGGGTGTCGTTCTGATGCATAAGAAAGCAATACTTTTACAGTCAGGTTTACCATATAGATCTGACAATAGATATAAAACCTGCAGACATTCAGTCTTAACAGTTTCTTCTGTGCGAATGTAATTTGGCAGTTTCCAATAACATAAAATGTAAAAAGATATTTCTTAGAAAAGCCATTCATACAGAGAATCAACTGTACTCTAGAATTTTCCACTTAAAGTCTTTTTTGTTGTTCTGTTTAACAGGTGAACCGTTTTTTGCATTATAAAATTGACAAGTAGGTCAAAAGCTTAAAAACATTGTCTCAACAGGCATGAGCAACTGCTTGCTTACTTAATAGAAAAGCATCCTTTGAATCTACTGGCATGCTTCTGGATAAATGCTGCACTCTGAGCTATACATTTACAGAAAAACTCTGGAAATAAAAAATTACAAAAATCACTTAGGAATCACACAATTATTGCTCTTGTTATTTGTACCTCACTAACTTTCAGGATTTCATAATGCTTCCAGAGCTAGAACTCCCACTCCAGCCACAGATCCTTAGCGCTTGAGCTAAGGAGAATCCCTCAGGCATTAGTAGGATAAATCCTATGACACACATCTGAATGATTCTGACTCCACCCAGCATGAGGGAAGTGTAATATCCTGTTCCTACAAAAGGTGTTTGAAAAATTTATGTTGTATTTCAATGAAATGTCAAAAAAGATTGATACATTAGGATAAGTAAATAAAAAATAAGAAGGCTTTAGAAGAAGTATGCATAGATTTTCCCATGATGGCTGATTATGCAGATGATCAAAAAGGTTACTTTAAGGGAAAATAGAATACTTAATATTTGGAAATAAAATAAAATAGAAGTAAAATGAAATAATAATAAAAGCCATTACACATCTTAATGGATATGTATTTAAGACCTGAACTAGCAGATATGTCAATGGAAGTTGTCAGCTTTTCTAAAGTTAATTTGTTGCTAAAGCCTGGAGCAATGTTGATTTAAACCCACAGGGACCTTGCTTACTAGTTTTGCTTCTCTTAAATGTCATTGATTTTATATATTGCTGCAGAAGAAATCCAATTTTAACTATAGAGGCATGAAATAGTGATTACAATAGAGGGCCAGTCATTCTGGCCAGGTCTCTCTTCTTTAGTAGGAAAGGACACTTAATAAATGTGAATTTTCTGTAGTTACTATTTGAAAACAAGTACTTCCTATAAAGAAAAAAATGAATTCTAGACAAAATTGTGGTTTTATAGCTTCCTCTTCAGTTTAAAAAATACTAAAAATTATGCATATTAAAGAACATGTTTGGGTTCCCAGCATTCCATATTTAAAGCAAGCTTTCTGGCTGATTTTAGCAAAGACATTTGCTTTTTAAATTTGTACCCCAGTAACCATCTGCAAGCTAAGTGCTTTGCATCTGCCAATGCAAAGTAGGGAGGAGTCAAAACAATCACTTGATTGGCATTTTACAGGAAGAAATTGTACAACTCTACTTACCAAAAACCTTTGTCCATTTATGCTGTGCTTCCTCACGACTTTCTCACAGTCCTTATACTTTAACTGTCAATGAAAAGAGGATGATTATTGCACCCTTAATTGCAAGAATGGATTAAGACACTTAGACACATGGCTAGCTTTCAGTAGATGCTTCAAGTAACCCTTTTGTAAACTGGAGCCTGTCTAAATGGCTCGTTTTGTTCTGTAAACATGAATTTTTAAGACAAAGGTTCTTGTGTGGACTTGAGGATTTTCATCCATCTGGGAACATGTAATTTCTCACATTAAAAAACCACCTCACAGTTGCCTGGGCCAAAAAAATATTTGGGAAATGGATAGTTTTGGTACTGACGAAGATAAATGGTTGCTGAAAACAGGGATTACAGCAAAAACCTTACTGTCTTGGAATACTGAACCTTGATCCTGGTTGCTGAATTCATTATTCTGATTGAAAAGTTTCCTTTTCTGGATGGAAATGTCATTTGTTAATCCTGGAAATTATCTATAATATTTGAAAAGCTTTTCCACAATATTATGTTTTACATTAGCATCTAGAACAAAGATATGCATTTTAAAAGTTGATCATATACATAAGAAAAGAAAGCTCCTAGTCCTACCAGACAAAAATTCAATGATAGTTGGGGGCACTTAAAAAAAATAATTGAAAAAATGTTAGGTATATTTAGCAAGACATGCCTCTTAAATATTTCAAGTGGGTGTCTTAAGTGTTTTTTAATTTGAACAGTAATAGCATAATATGAGAGCACAACTTATATTTTTGATCTGGCTAGAATGCATGCTTTCTGTTTCAAGCTGATCAAGTCCGTATCAGAAGGAACCC
This sequence comes from Falco rusticolus, assembly GCF_015220075.1. Lineage (NCBI taxonomy): Eukaryota > Metazoa > Chordata > Aves > Falconiformes > Falconidae > Falco > Falco rusticolus. The sequence continues at coordinate 17,845,210 of NC_051194.1, forward strand.
AAAGAGTGGGCAGAAAAAGTGACATTTTGGAGCCTTCAAGAGAGCAGAATGGCTGTGGGTCTGCCTGAAACTTCAGTTAGTGAAAGTTATGCAGACAAATGATCCTGTGCTGCTGGGATAATTCCCCTAAAGCAGAGAACACCTTATAGGGAGCATTATGTTCTTTCTTAGTTCTATCCTATTTATGCACCTCAAGGAATAATTTTGTAACGGTGTTGCATGAGAACAGATCCTGAAAACATCTGAACAACTGAGAGTATTTTTAGGAGCCACCTTCATTTATTCATATGCAAAAACAGGCCTAACTCTGCTAAATATTTTAGGAGACAGATTAAGACTCTTGCACAGACCAAGGACTTAAACCTGTAAATGATGTCTCTGTCATGCAGCGAGTCCTATCATGACATTACAGCTCAAGTCTGTATGCGGCGGTGAGCAACTGCTGTATTTGGTAGAACGTATCAGTGTGACTGATGCCTAATCTCTTCTTAAATTAATTAATGAAAAATACTGTTTAGCTATTAAAAATAAACCTTGGGATATTAGAAATATGACCATCTTTGCTTTTTCTAAAAAAAAAAAAAAAAATTGAAGTCTTTAGAAATTCTTTGAAGGTTTGATTCTTTATTGGTCCTTCCCTATTTTGAACACATGGTTTAAATTAACATAGGCAGAATTATGTTAACACACACAGAATTATAAATTAGATCTTATTACTGATAAGCATGAAGAATTCTTATTTGACAGAAATGGAGGACTTTATTAATTCCGTAATATATCATAGCATTGTTACATATATTACTGATGTGTATGCTGGCTGAATTTTGCTAATATGAAGGTGTAAGCTAACAATGAATTGACAAAAATCTTACCACTGCCCTGGGTCATGACCAATCACTTCAGGTGAAAGGAGATATGAATGTGATTGGCCTTTGAAAATTACCCCACAATTAGCTCAATTTAGGAGGAAAGAATTTGCTTATCCCTCTTGGACTTGAATCTTGACTTCGAACATATGGCTTCGAACAGGCAAAATATATTAAGCAGATGCAAATAAAGCATTCCTAATATTCAACCATTTAATGATACGTGTGAGGGAAATTGTATGAGTTTATCTGGGGAGAAGATTGGTCAATTGTGGCCGTTGCCCAGAGATAGCTGACTTAGGCTGCCAATACTGTCTTACACGGGTCTCTTAGATGACTTTAAGCAGCTTTTGCCTTGATTCACCTCCCCCAAAGTGGAATGCCAGGATTGTCTCTATCCGGAGGGGTATCTGGATCTGTCAAAGGGAAGTACTCAAAAATAAATGTAACCAGGCACGTTCAGTTATGATAAAACCTACAGTTAATCCTTCTGTCACTGTTAATAGAATTATCAACTCTTCCAGGAAGCCGCTTCCCCTAGTCTCTTGGAAACGGTGATCCAAACCACTGTGCCCCAGCGTTGTAATGTTTTTCGTATCTGTCTGAGGTTGCCTGTTGATAAAGATCTCATCTGTTCCATCTCTGAGTCTATGTTTCACTTTGCTGTGCCACTAACCCCTGCACCCTAAAATTAGAAGTTTGCAGGTAGTTGGTAGTTTCAGTTCTCTGGAGATCTGGTAGACATAGACTTCATGTTTGATCTGCTTGTCTTTTTTAGCTAGTTTTTCATCCTCGTATCAAACTTGCAAAATCAACTACCCAGATAAAACTTTTGTAGTTATACATGCCATTGAAACAACAAACAGCATGATTTCAAAATGAAGCCCAAACTGTTCCGGGTTTTACAAGTCCAGTCTGACAACTTACTGGAAAATCAGCCAGCTATGCTGATATTACTTGCAAATCTTCCCAAATCTTCTGATTGACCTGAATGTTAAATTCCAGGATGACAGTTTTGGACTTTGGGAGGAACGTGTTCAGTTGCCAGGGAGATGGAGCAGACACTCTCTCTGATGTGAACTGAAAAATGAGCCATTTACAGAGAACACACAGAAGTGAAATCTCAGTAAAATTGGCTCAGTTACACATTCCTGGGCAATTGCAAAGGTGTCAGCATTGCTGTGCAGAGGATATATTTTGGCAGTGAATTCCCGTTTTGCCCTTCAGAGTATTTATTCAGTGTGGAAACTCCTTTGCATTGTAAAATAAAATTTATAGATCATCACAAGTGGAAAAGATGTCAAAACAAACAGAAGTTCCGAGCTAGTCACACAAGGTAGTCAGAAAAGTTTACAGTGACAGGAAAGAAGGGGTAGCTAGTAATCTTTACCCATGAGGTTTGCCTACAAAGTTTTAGAATAGGGAAGTAAAATCAAAAGGTGAAAGGTCTTTCTAGCTGAGCCTAAAAAAATTTTAGGAGTCCATGTATCCACTGTTGTTAAGTTCCTGGCTGCGTTCTCATGGATGTGATTAGCAAAGACATTCAGAGACTCATTTGTGAACACGGAGCAATTGAAAAAAATGCTCTCTTCTGAAAGTCACTGAAGAAGACCTAGAAAACTTGTAATCTTCACACATTAATGCCCTCTACAGCTGTTAATATTTGTTATATCAACAATTGTAGTAAAGTGAGTACTTTCTCTAAAAGACATGACTTTCTCTTGTACCTAATTTAGAACACACTTTCAAGATTCATTTATAGATTTCCCTGGCCAGTTTAGCTCAGCTTTTTAATTGTCAGAGGTTTTGGTTTTAGTTTTGCAGCAAGCTTTGCCCAATATAAAAATAGGTAAATTTAGCACAAACAATATTACACTAGTTTGCTCCTGACAAAACACAGTTAAACTTACCATCCTAAAATAGTCTGCTAATTCATCTGGGTTCCACGTAACCACGTCTGAACGGTAAGGAACATTTCGCAAATCCATTGTAAGTTTTCTCCTCCGGGCAGCTAGAGAACGTTCATAGCAGTATCGTCAATGAACCAGCCATGTATTTCCTGCACGCGCCCACCTCCACTGGATCCAGTAATTCCTCGCCTAATGCCCAGTTTCTTCTGTTTAAGAGCTGTTTTTGTAAATGTAGAACTACGTTGTTAGGACTTCCAGGAGAGATACTGCTTCCTCTAACACAAAATGGTCTCTTCTCAGAAAAGTTGTCAGCTAGTCAGCCTTACCACTTCCTTTGTCTGAATATAAATAAGTAAACAAGGAAGCACAGTAAAATGTTGAAAATATTCTGCCTGCTACATGTAAGTGAGCTGCTGTGGACCTATTTGCTTGTAACTGCATACATAAACATTTACATAGTTACACACTCCATACACTATAAAAATATTGGCATATTATCTGCATGGACATTGGTTACTGCTTCAGTGCAAGTCTAGCCTGGGCAAGACCCCCTCCAAAGAAGAAACATTCACTTAAGAGAAACTTCTTCAACTTACCTCACACATGGAGTGTCAATTATCTTTCTTTGATTTGTGCAACAATAAAAGGTTGTTGCTGGAGTTGCGCATAAGGGGGTAATGGTTGAATTACGGATGGAATTACAGTCAGCAGTCCTTCAAATGAGGAATCTCTCAGTGAAACTAAAAAACGGACAAGCTTAGAGGAAAAGTTATTACGTTGTCATTATTTCCGTGCTCCATTTTTCAGCTACCTCTAATGAGGATTTCTGTGTCTGAAAAAAAATCCACAGAGCCATAATATTACCACAGGGACATGACTGACTGTATCTGTCGTGTAAAGCCAATTCAGGCACTGTCCTCTCAGTAGGTCCTTTTGGTGAGACTACATTTAGTAATTCCAAATGTGCCTATTTTTTTACAAAAAGCCACCATGTCCATTGTCCCTTTTCTTGATGTGGATCTCCTTCCAAAGCTGTGTTGGTATGAATGCCTGAGGTCACTGTTCACATCTGCTCCATTTAACTGCACAAAGGGTGGCATTTTGTGAGGTTCCTATATTAGTAAGACTGCATGCATAGTTCTGAAGCACTGGAAGGTTTCTCATCTTTCTAATTAAATGCATCACTCGCGCTATTTCTAGTCATTGAAGACCTTCTAACCTTGGGTCTGTAATTTGCAAGCGCATTCCATACAAGTGTGTGTATTTGAGATCATATCTACAAGTCTCAGTAGTATTGTATATGAGTTTTCCTTTTGGAATTCACAGTCTGGCTTAAAGTACCTTATTTTTTCTGGGGAAATTTTGGTAAATGATGGCAGCATAGTAATTAAATCTCTTTAAAACTAAACTGCTGTAACAGCTGGTCTAAACACTGTAGCATTCATCAAATACATGATATGGCTGTTTGATGGGTTCCTACTTGAAATGGCCTACATGAATCATCTGAGGCATGTACTGACAGTATCACAGAAATACCATCACCTCTTCATTGCAAATCTAAATTTGGGGATGAAATAGGGCTAAATTAACTCATGACAAAGAATCCCCAAAGAAGAAGTTGTTTTGATGGTGCATTATGATCAGTGGTAGAGTGGGGATCACACAGCATACGTCTCAGCCACCCCATCACACACCATGTCTTTCAACAGAGAAACAAGTTTCTTACAGTACGGAAACAGGAAAGAGCCTGTGCTATAATTTCTAATTGTTCATTCTATTATAGTGTTTCATTACCTTCTAATGTAATTTCTATCCCAAATCCAGTGTAGCAACTCTAATTTCAATTGCGTTATTCCTTATTTGTACTAATATAAAATTAATTAGTCAGAATTTATTCTGATGATGTTACAGAAGAATCATAGATTCATTTATTCTGATGCTGAGATAGGAGAAAAGCAGTCACCTTTGAATTCAATCTCCTAGCCTAGAGAGCAACTAAGAAATTCTAACACATTTATCTAATCATTATTATTTGTTTAGATCCTGTCTATGTCACTGTAGAGTACATTGTAGATACCTGCATATTTCATGCATTTTGCAAAACCCAGCTGCACACATACTTGAGCTTTGTCTTTAACTAGAATTTCTTCTGTGATGTGATAAAGACATAGGATGTGGTGGCCAAGTGAGGCTTGCTGAGGAAACATCACTTTGTATTTTCTACATTTGTATTTTCAGATATACTGCTAAATTAGTGTAATGATTTCAAATTGCATTTCCAACCTATGCATGTATTTGAACACGTCAATGGAAAATGTTGTTCAACTTGCAAATAACCACGCATGAGTCATGGCCCCCAATCCCAACTAAACTGCAGAGAATTGTTATGAAAGATGTTTTTAATCATCTGTCTTTGTGGCCCAGAAATGCAATGTGGCAAATCCCATATTCCACAAAAGGAAAATCTTGATCCTGGAAAAAAGACCCCACATTATTTCCTCATGCTTTTAATTGTTCTTCTGTTCACTTTTCCCATATATTCCCATTTGTTTCTTCTTTCTCTTTCTCTCTTCAAAGTCACTGTGGTTACCTCCAGAGTCAGCACTTTCTCCCATGTGCTCCTGTTGCCGTCAGTGTCCTCTGCTCAGAGAGGCAATTTCAACACTGATGGTCACAAAGAAAGGAAATGGAGAAACAAGAAGTTGAATGTTCACACTTGCACAAACAAGCCTACACGCCAGAATCTCCAGCCAGATTTGGACAGGAGTGAAAAGGAGGACATCTGGGAAGCAACCACATCTGATTTTTACAGAGGAAGACAGAATGACTGCGGGGATAGCATTAGGGTGGTTAAATGAAGTGCAGCCAACAGGCAGGGCCACAGAGACTTCCTGGGGAAGAACGTCAGGTTGACAGGCTACATGCAGAAACTTGGTTGATACCTGAATACATTTAAGAGGTGACAATCCTAACTGTCTGCTGGGAATGATCACATCCTTTGAATTGTAGTAGTTCAATCTTATATTGCAAGAAATGAAGACACAATAAGTAGGCAGCACAAGATACATCTGATCCGTAATATAATTTTTCATCTAATTCAGTTGGCAATCTTCCACGAAATGGATTTTAAGCTCTTAGATTTTCAAATGCTGAGGAACACTGACATTACAACTCTTATCAGGTGCGTACCTTTTCCATTAAGACCTTTTTTCCTCTTTTTAAAGATTCAGGTCTTTTGTAGTTGATGCCTGCAGTGACACAACCTTCACATAAGAAATGTGTGTCTTCAAATAACAGCTGCCAATGGTACAGTTCTTTCAGATGTGGCAATGGTCCGGTGACTGGTATTTGGAAATGTGAGAGTCTAACCATTTCAGGCACTGCAGGAAGGAAATTCACACTGCCCACATTCCACTGTCTTCAAAGAGCATCGATATTTTCCATTTTCTCTCACCTCTTTCTGGTGGTGTTCTGTCCTGCAGCACCCTTTTGTAAAGTGCAGACAAGGGCTTCCTTTGAACAGCTTTCAGAATGGCTTATTTTTATAGAATAACTCAGTTTACATGGCAGTTTTCCTAAAGCCAAGCAAAAAAAGTGAAACCTCATAAGAATTTAGTCTTCATGTTCATCTCAGTCCCAAAGCAAAGTGGATCTTTATGACGTTTTGCTTTTGCCCCACCTAATTTTGTTTTTAAAAGACTCGGGCACTTTCTTCCTTTTATCCTGGGAACACTTATCATTGCCAGCCTGTGTTTCCCCTTTTAACATTGTGTGACTTATTCCCAAGCTGTAAATCTATCTATAACACATGGAAAACATGTTTTCATCTTTATTCCCTTAAAAATCATCACATTATTGTTATATATTCCTGGCTGTCTTTAATAATCACCGAGCCCTCTTCCTCCTCCTCAAATATCCTTATCCATTATTTCTTTAATTCTTGTAGTCAAGTGTTAGCCTTGATTTGCGCATCTCGCATTATACAAGATCAAAACCTGGTCTTTGCCAACTTAAAAAAGCGCTTCTCTAGGAATGGAGCTACAAGTCGTCGTCCCTCAGCTAGCGACCACCTCACAGCCCAGCACCCAGCACTAGTCCTGCTGTGCTGAGGAACAGGGATGGACACTGAACTGCTGACACTGCACTGATTTGGTACTTGGGTAATATATATGACATTTGATGGGACTAGCAGTTGAGGTAGATGCTAACCAACCTACCTGCATCTGAAATACATGGTTTGAATTAAACTGAGATACCGGCTTCCAATCCAATTTCAGCAAAAATAAATTTCTGTATTCATCTTTCTGATCTCAACCTTCAGCAGTGAATTTTCCTGGGCGGGAAAAAAAAGGGCATACTTGAAGAAGCATGTTTTCCATTACTAGTGAATTGTATTACGTTGAGTAGGTGGAAATGGGGAGTTCAGGCAGTTCCAAATGCCTGAAATCCTAGAATGCAGCCACTAGAGTGCAGCTGAAGTCTATTCAGAAAACAGAGCATCAACTATCTATTCAGGTGCTGTAAAAAAAAAGGCAAGTAGTTAGAGATATTCTAGCAGAGTACTGTTTGTTCAGGTGCATACCTTTGTTCCACTCTGTTAGGGCCATAGTGGCATAAGTGTCTATGTTGTCCAGAGACATGAACAAAAATGCGAGGAGAACACCTAGCAGGACTTGGAAATGATGTCTACTGAGGAAAGACTAGAAAAAAAATATGTTTTGCGGAGGTCTGGGAAAGGGAAAGACAGGGAAGGGAAAGGAGACAAACTTAGTGACTTTGGGTGATAGCAATCAGTTGTTCCTGTGACCTGTGAAAGGCTCTGCTAACAGAAAAGTAGCTGCAACCTTGAAAAGTAGCATTGCAAATGGAAGGACTCTCCTGCCCGGTATTTGAACTGTTCAGAGCAATTCAACAGCTCAGTTCATAAACTGCCAAACAATGTCGACCGTGTTGTGACTCAGAAGGAAACTAAGTAGGCAAAAGAGCAACTGGAGAGGCTGTTGGGTTTGGATGTGATATTCCATTTAGTACAGCGCCTTCCAGGTACAGAACTCTACCAGTGAACACAGGTTTTGTAACTGAATACGCAAGTTTGACAGAGACACTGGACTTACTTAATGTGAAGATGAAGAAAGTTCAAACACACCATTTAGTGCCAGGGAATTGCTCAGACCCTTTCCACCTGTGCTTTCAAAACCCACCGGTTTCCTGCCCCGGCTCCAGACATGACCTCTGCCAAGGGGTGGGAGCCAAGCCCTTGGCTCTGCAGGGCTCCCCAGGGCCCCGTTCCAACAGCAGAGCTGCCCTTTGCTCCGACAGCTCCTGCGCCAGCTCCTGGTGGCCCCCGGCCCTCCTGCCCTCTCTGCTGCAGAGCTGAGCTGTGTCGTGCTGGGCTGGGGGAACCGCCAGCTCTGCAGCCAGACCCCATCCGATGCCAACTGTGGTGAGCATTTTGGGGTTTTTGAAAATTAGAGTTAAATCAAGGCTAGATTTTGCTGTCGTGGTGGGTAAAAGCCTATTATTTAGATCTGACTATGAGGAGAGGTGATCAGGCTCAAATTATTTTTATCAGTGCTGTAAACAAAAGGGGTTGATCAAAAAAGTCCCCGAACAAAGTGGTAAAAGATGGGAAAGGGAGAAAAAAGGACCAGTGTGAATTCAGTAGGGACGTCCACTTTCTGTGTCCTGGCCCTCTTCTGGCCTGGTTACCCCTGAAGAGCTGGCACAGGGTGGACTGGACAGTGCTGTGACATGGCTGGCGCTATGACATGGCCGGCGGTGATGACATGGCCAATGGTGTGAAATGGCTGGCGCCGTGACATGGCTGGTGCTGTGACATGGCCTGTGCTGTGACATGGCCGGTACTGTGACATGGCCAGCAGTATGACATGGCCAGTGCTGTGACATGGCGGCACTGTGGCATGGCTGGCGCTATGACATGGCCTGTGCTGTGACAAGGCCAGCGGTGTGACATGGACGGCACTGTGACATGGCCGGCGGTGCTTTCACCTGGCTGGTGCTGTTACATGGCCGACGCTGTGACGTGGCCAATGTTGTGACATGGCTGGCACTGTAACATGGCCATTGCTGTGACATGGCCGGTGCTGTGACATGACCTGTGGTGTGACATTGCCTGTGCTGCGACATTGCCGGTGCTGTGAGATGGATGGCGCTGTGACATGTCCGGCACTGTGAAATAGCTGGCATTGTGACACAGCCGTTGCTGTGACATGGCTGTTGCTGTGACATGGCCAGCACTGTGACATGTCCAGTGCTGTGACATGGCCGGTACTGTGACATGACTGGCACTTTGACATGGCTGGCGGTGTGACGTGTCCAGTGCTGTGACATGGCCCACGCTGTGAGATGGCTGGCTGTGTGACATAGCCGGTGCTGTGACATAGTCGGCAGTGTACACATGGCCGGTGCTGTGACATTGTCGGTGCTGTTACATAGCCAGTGCTGTGACCTGGCCAGCAGTGTGACTTCTCCGGCACTGAGACATGTCCGGTGCTGTGACATGGCCGGTGTTGTGTTATGGTTGGCGGTCTAAAAACGGCCGACAGTGTGACACAGCCGGTGCTGTGAACATTGCCTGTGCTGTGACATGGCCGGTGCGGTAGAGATGGACGGTGCTGTGACATGTCTGGCACTGAGACATAGCTGGCATTGTGACACGGCCGTTGCTGTGACATGGCCTTTGCTGTGACATGGCAAGTGGTGTGTCATGGCCAGCAGTGTGATGGCCGGTGCTGTGACATGGCCGGCTGTGTGACATGGCCAGTGCTGTGACCTAGCCAGCAGTGTGACATGTCCGGCACTGAGACATGGCTGGCACTGTGACATGGCCGGCACTGTGACATGGCCAACGCTGTAACATGGCCGGCATTCTGACACAGCTGGCAGTGTGATACAGCCGGCGCTGTGACATTGCCGGTGCTGTGACATTGCCAGTGCTGTGAGATGATGGTGCTGTGACATGTCCGGCACTGTGAAATAGCTGTCATTGTAGACATGGCCTTTGCTGTGACATGGCCAGTGCAGTGACATGGCCGGTTCTGTGACATGACTAGCACTGTGACTTAACCGGTGCTGTGACATGGCCAGCGCTGTGACATGGCCGGTGCTGTGACATGGCCGGCGCTGTAAACATGGCGGGCAGTGTGACACGGCCGGCAATGTGACACGGCCGGCACTGTGACATTGCCTGTGCTGTGACATGGACGGTGCTGTGACATGGACGGTGCTGTGACATAGCTGGCATAGGAGGTGGTGTGACATGGCTGGTGCAGAGACATGGCTGGCAGTGTGACATGGCCTGTGCTGTGACAAGGCTGGCGTTGTGACATAGCCGGCGCTGTGACATGGCCAGCAGTGTGAAATGGCCGGTACTGTGAGATGGACGGTGCTGTGACATGGCCAGCAGTGTGACAAAGCCAGCAGCGTGCCATAGCCGGCAGTGTGAAATAGCCGGCAGTGTTACATGGCCGGTGCTGTGACATGAGTAGCACTGTGACATGGCCGGTGTTGCGGTGACATGACTAGCACTGTGACAAGGCCGGCAGTGTAACATGGCTGGTGCTGTGACATGGCCAGCGTTGTGACATGTCTGGCGCTGTGTCATGTACAGTACTGTGACATGACTGGTGCTGTGTCATGGCCAGCAGTGAGACATAGCCAGCAGTGTGACATGGCCGTTACTGTGACATGGCCTGTGCTGTGACGTGACGGGCACTGTGACATGGCCAGCGGTAGTGACATGGCCAGTGCTGTGACATGGCCAGCGCTGTGACATAGCCGGCAGTGTGACATGGCCAGTGCTGTAACCTGGCCAGCAGTGTGACATGTCTGGCACTGAGACATGGCCGGCACTGTGACACGGCCAGCGCTGTGACATGGCCTGTGCTGTGACATGGCCTGTGCTGTGCACAAGGCTGGCGTTGTGACATAGCCGGCGGTGTGACACGGCCGGCAATGTGACACGGCTGGCGCTGTGAGATGGCTGGTGCTGTGACATGGCCGGTGCTGTAACATGGCAGGCAGTGTGACACGGCCGGCAGTATGACACTGCTGGCGCTGTGACACTGCCTGTGCTGTGACATGGCCGGTGCTGTGACATGGCTGGTGCTGTGAGATGGACGGTGCTGTGACATGGACGGCGCTCTGATATGGCCGGCGGTGTGAAATGGCCAGTGCTGGTACATGTCCAGCGGTGTGACCTGGCCGGTGCTGTGACATTGCCGGTGCTGTGACATGGCCAGTGCTGTGACATGGCCGACAGTGTGGTAACATGGCTGGTGCTGTGACATGGCTGGTGCTGTGACATGGCCGGTGCTGTGACATGGCCGGCGCTGTGACATGGCTGGTGGTGTGCAGGTGGCAGTACCCAGCAGTGGCTCTCAGTGGCGAGGTGATGACAATGGCCCACCCCTGCCACTACTCAGAAGGGTGGAAAATAAAGCTGGGTACAGGACTATTGCTGAAGTATGCCCTAAAGTATTTACCAGATTGCTTTTTTTTTGGTGTGGTTTCTCCTTTCCCTGGGAAAATCCATTATTTCAGCCCTTTTGAGTCGCTGTCTGTGAGGGGGCTAATACTGCCTCTTGCACAGTGCTGAAGGTAACTACTGCGGCGTGTTTAAGATTATTTAAGTTCTTTACTACAAAACAGCAGCTGCTGATGGTTACGTATGGCTCTGGAATTATGCAGTGTGTCCAGAGTTGCACACAGCTTGTTACCTGGATGCTGACGGCGCAGTGGCCTCCATGCAGGATGGACCCTCTCGTGCCGTGAGGAGGTGCAATGCTGGGACTGCCAGGGGGGGCCTGGGAACCAGCTGCAGGACGCTCCGGATAACAAAGAGTGCTTCTGGAGTGAGCTGAAGCTGCAAGGAGGAGATGCTTTCACTGCAGTTGGGTAAAATACATGTAAGACAGAGTTGCTTTTGAGTTTTGTGGGTTTGGTTTGGTTTTGGTTTTTTGGTATTGGGTTTGGGGTTTTTTTGGTTGAGACCATGGCTTTGAAAGGAGCTTCCAGGAGTGCAAATGCAAAAGAAGGCATTTGTGCAAGCTGTGACAAGGGTGGCTCTGCAGGGCTCGCCTTGGGTGCTGGAAATCAGCTGTTACGCCTAGATGGTGCAGGAACCCTGGGGTGCTCCTGCTCACTACTGCTGCAACAGCTTTCTGTGTGCTTTGCCTTTTTTTTTTGTACACATTAAAAAAAAAAAGTAAAACTGTTCTCTTTCAGCAGAGACGACTAAACAGTAACAAAAATGTGATTTTTATCTCACGAAAGTTTTATAAAAAGCAATATTTAATTTTATCCAACTATTCTGACAGCTAAATACATTAAGATTAATTTAACTCAGGACATTTTTAAATTTTTATCAAATGAACTATTTACACCAATAGACAGCTTCTTGGCTCTGACATTCAGATTGTAAGTGACCTCCTTCTGCTTAGACAAGCAGTTATCTTAACCTAAACACACCTAACTACAGAACTTGCAGCGTTTACACTGCACTCAGCTCAGATCTGTACTGGTTAACAGCACGGCATTTTAATAACCGTACCCATCACAAGGAAGGCTTGACAACTTAATAAAGAAGAAAACAATTGCTCTTAATTTCAAAGTCAAAATCTGGAGTGAATGTTGCAGTTGCAGAACATCCTGTTCATACACAAACCCAGAACTGGATTCTGGTCCTAGTATGTTTCAAATTGTCTAAATATTAAACAGCTTGCTGAGCAATAAGAAAACCACTAGTGATTTTGCAATGCTGAGAAAAAGAAAAAGCTTCAACAGCTTGTACAACATATGTGTTCATTTCAGACTTTCATGGGAAATGTTTTGTCAATCCTGAAAGTTTTTGAGAATGATTTCTTGCCAGATGAGAAAATATCTTACTTGTGAGCCATTTTGATGAAAATAATGATATCTCAGCTCCTTGGTTACAACCCAGTGGTTCTGTTGGCACTTCATCCCTGTAGTGTTCCTAGCAGACCGAGCAAAAAGCTGGGACTCGGAAGAAAGCTCAGCATTCTTGTGTTTGTGGCACAGGGTTTTTTCTTGCAGGCAGAGAAGACACTATCCTATAAATGGTGGAACATTTCCTCCTCTACAGGTTTCCCGAGGGCTTCTGAATTTAGAAGTTTAGATGCATCTAGACCAGCGTGGTCTGCAGGCACAGATGTCAAGCAAGAAAATAGAGCTGCTGCTAACCAGCGTAGTCTCAGGTATAGTTTCGGGTTTAGTGTTAGTTTGTTTCATTATTTATATTCCTCTCTATGACTAGCTCAGAGTTTCCAGGGAGCTGAATTCTTGACACACCCCGTGCTTTTAAATTTTCAGTGTCACCTTATATTCAAATAAGTATGTACAGAAAAAGAGATTTTTTTTCCTCATAAACAGGCATTTCACATACATTTTAATCTGTACACATGGGTAGCACTAGGAGTGGATGCAGAAACAAATCTTTTTAATCCTCTGGCTCATTATGAAGGAGGTCAGCACAGATCAAAAGTAATTATTCAGTTGGGCCAGTCCTAATTAGTCAGGTCTCTCATCCAAGATGTAGATTACAGCAACAGCAGTGTCCGAGTAGGAGCTCAACTTTCTACTTGATGGGTGACAGGGCACATTCTGTCAACTAGGGGCTGGAGCGTCCATTGCCCAGAGCAGCGCAGGGATGTGATCTGGGCTTCCTTCGTCGGCTACAGTGGTATAAAACTCAAAACCTCAGAAGGAAGAGTTGTGAGTGCTGAAGTTTCACACACAATTAAAGACAGCATTAGCTGATTCTGCAACTGCAAGGCATGGTCCCTTCCAGCCGCTGGGTCTGTGCTTGTGCTGCTCCTGCTTGCGCCAGCATAAGCATTTCCATGACCACAGGGGGAAACAGGATCAGGGATTTGGCTGTTAGCTATTCTAATCTAAAAAAATAATGACGAAACGGTGAAGTTTCAGACTGTAGCTCTTCCCTGCAATGCCTTTGCTATATGACTATGCAGTGGTTATGCTGGCAGAGTAGGAGGTGTTAGCATAGCAAGAAAAATTTTTGGCTCTGCTCTGCCGGGAAGTCGGGCCTGTTTCTTTGGCAGCACTGCTAGTTCAACTGCACATTAAATTCTAATGTAGGTAAAGTGGTCCAGAAAAAAATAGGAACCCATTTAATTTTTACTGTAGTTTCATCCCATTTCACCATCTTATTCTGGCTGATAGGGCACTACTTGTTTGGGATTTCAACTTACAGAATTAAAATCCTATTTTCTAGAGAAAGTTGAGCATTCTTTCATGTGCTTCTTACTAACAGCCCTGAGCAGCTTCACCTGGGGCCTCCACTCAGCCCCTGCCCATGTCTGAGACTCTATTTAAGCTCAGCTCGGGACCCTGCTAAAATGTTTGTTATTGAGATGTCGATGGGTAGAGACAGGTCTCCTCAGATAAAGTAATATTTGCTTTCCAGTAAAACTTTTGCTTTCAAGTGAAGGTTTCTGCTTTCCAGTCTTCACTGCATTGGTCAGAGCCTTGATACAGCACATATAGTGGGGATGATGAATCTGGATTGCTCTATTTATAGTCATTTAAAGACACGGGCTGCTCAGTATTCTTCTTAGGTTGGCCCTGTTACTTATAGGATGGTCTTGAAATGAATGACTTCCTAATGTTAGTAGTTTGGAGTACGAACCTGAGGATATGTTCCCTGATGCAGTTCTGAAGTGCATGTAGGACTGTTGGATATTCTCTGTTAACCAACATTAGCTCTGATTTAATGGTGTTAAGACAAGAGGTGATGCAGATAAGAGGGAAGGTAAGTAAGGAGGTATATGAATCTTGTTCCTTGCTGTGTAAGATGTGTAAGCAGCATACAGGAGCAAGATGACAGAGATCCAGCATGCATCCTATGCAGCTGGCTGCATACAAGCTGCATGCTTGTGGTGCAGCTTCAGCTCTATAGCTATTTTATCTGGCAGTCCAGCATGGACTCCATGTCCCCTGTGCCACAGCTGTGCAGTTGTAATAGCTAGTTCTGCTTGTCGTTTTCCTTCTTCTGAGTGGTGTGGCCATGAGAAGGGCGGTGCTTCTTCCCTTCTGTAGACTGTAGACATGCCTACAGTTGCACCTTCAAGACCACTTTTACTGCATTTCTTATGCGTTTTCCAGCCTGATTAATCAGACCACTCAAAGGGTTTGCAATGTCCTGTTAAAGGCTGGCTATGTAAGTTTACATGTAGTACATCAGCTATGGAAGTTTTCTGCAGTCCCTTGATTAACAGATGAACTTCATAAGGAACTGAACTTTTCATGCTGTTGTGGTTGCTTCTGTTCTTAACACCAGTTCATGTAAGAGCAGATGTGATCAAGATACCCACCATGACCTCGTAGACCCAGGTACTCCTTTACCTAGGTAGGCTTATTCTTGCTTACTAATTTGAGTGCTTATAGGTCAGAAGGAAGTTAAATGATTCTTGCAAAATGAGACACTGATACCTCTAGTGAAAGGAGTAAATGTAAAACCCTTCCTAAAACTTGGGGATATAATTTCGTAGATGCAGAAACATCCTTTATTCCTCTGCCCCAAAGCAAATGCCCTGTAAGTATAATTTGGAGCAGTTTTAGGACCATTTTTCCCCCTCTCTATCTCGGCAATACACAGAAACTACCTCATCTCAACTTTGTGTACTTCTGCAGGAACACTTACCTTTGTGCTTTAATGTGTTCTGCAGTAATGGATGCAGCCCTCCAAAGGTTGTCGGGTGAATCGATTGGGTTTTTTGTCTTAATCCAACTAGGACAGAATCATTATTGATCAGCATGAAGTTCTCCAAAGAGACTAATATTGTGCTAAGGCTCCTGGAAATGGATCTATGTACGAATCTTGAATTTACTTGGCCTTTTCTCAGATACTATTTGTAAAGTAAAACTGTTACTGTTTTCATGGAGATAAATATCTATAAATAGTAGCAAAGAGAGGGTATCTTTCATGGTACATATCCCATGTAAACAACTTGCTCAGCTAAGTGCTTGTGCTGCTCAGTCAAATAAACAGCTGCCAGTTGCAGAATGCTTTTGGCTAATGTTGAGAATTGTTGGGCAGCAGAATTCCAGAACATGCTTTGGCTGCCTCTGTTAGTGGGGGGGACAGGTTAACAAGAGAAGCCATTTCTACAAAGTGAGCTCAGGTTCCCATCTCTGTGCAAAGACTAAGCAGAGCTCTGTTAATACATCTGTCTTACTGCAACTGCACATATAATAACATTTGTTTTGCAGGAGAGCATGTATTAATTCCATATTAATCTTCTATATTAATAAAGATCAGTTCTCTCTAGGTACTCTTGGCTTCAGGTCCAGTTTCTTAAATCTCAACATTTATTGAGAAAATTTTTGATAAGTGCAGAAGTTTATTTTCAATAAATATAAGTGATAGTGTGCTTCTGTGGGTGTGAACCAAATCAAGCTCTGTTGTCAGAGGTCAGGTGAATGTCATTTAAGTCTATATCGAGGAGGAGCTGGTGTGTGTGGTCAGAAGCAACATGGAGCTGTTGGTGGGGAAGACAGGTGTGTGCTGAGGATAGGCCTTGAGGGGGTGGGGGCAGCAAGACACCCTGGCTGCTCCAGCAGCTGTATGTAGGGTTACTGAGGAAAATGTTCCCGGGAGCAGTTTGTACACACGGAAGTGAAACTGGATTATGAGGGGTGGATCTGGAGGTGGTAAACTCAGGGCCAGATCTGTTATGGAGGTATGTGTCCGATGATCTGCTGATATTTACTGGTTTTGAAGACACTCAGTGATTCTTCTGTGAGAAGAGGGACAAGCCCCAGCCCCTGACTGGTGCAGAAAAGGGGGATGACAGGCTTGTCTTGTCTCCCCATAGGCTCCACTGTGGGATGAGATGTTCCAGCCCGAAGCCACGTGCAAAGCAGAAAGCTGCATAAGGTTCGGAAAAATGCAATTTGTTGGAAATGTGTCTTAATGACATAAGAAATATTTTCTTCAGAAAACATGAGAAAATTTATACCCCATCTTAGGAGTAATAGGAAATTATTGAACAGTGTCCAGAGTCTCTGGTTGCCGTGATAGGAAAATAGAGCACTTCTGAGGCAAATGTTTGCAGAATCATAAACAGTAAGAAAGATGAGAGCATTAACTGCAATCATTGAGGGTTCAGATCTTCAGCTGGACATGATCTTTTTTGAGTTCTATTTAAATACTTCTTTGCTGTAAGTACTGTATGTTGGTCTGAGTCTTTTGCTTATGGATCACTGACAGGAGACAGATGGCCTGATCCAAAGCTATGTGCCTTAGCTGGAGCATACTTGCTTTGCTAATAGCAAAATAGCAAATAATGACACCGTGTAGACTTTGAAAATACTTTGGTTCCAGCAGTTAATATTACACACATCCTGAATTCCTCCTGCCAAATTCACAGGGTAAAGGACTGTAGTAAGAAATTGTTGGGAGGAGCAGGGTAAAAAAGGCACTGAGGTACAAGCTGGCCATGATCCACTTCACATGTGGATTTAGGTATTTATAATTTGAAAGGCTTGATAAAAGGAAGAAAAATCATCTGAGACTTCTCAAACAGGAAGAGAATCGGTCTCAGTTGGGGAATATATAAGAGCAGGCTGGGTGAGAAGGGGAAAAAGGTTGATTATAGAATCATAGGGATTCATTTCACTACAGCATTTGCTGGAAGAGGTGCAGAATAATATTGTTGTATTTTAAATGAACACAGATTTTGGGTGACTGCATTGCTTACAATGAGATGATAGTTGCTATTTTTCTGGAGAGGAAACCCAATAGGCAGCTGTTAATTCTGTAATGTAACTTATGGGAGCAGTTTTACCATGCCTACAATGTGTTTTAAGGGAAATATTTTTATTCATGAAAAAGTAGTAAGCAAGCTAAAACTGTGGGTAGGGCTGGGGAAGAATTCAAATTGTGTTTTAGGCATAGTGCTTTAAGGCAGAGTTAGTTATACTCATGTCTTGAGTCACAGTGTTTCCATTTCCCAATGTTTATTATACCAGAATTATTCATGAATTTAAATCAGGTCTGAACACTGATCTTTGACGGGAAAATTCTAGCTTTCCTCTCCCAACCAGGCATATCGCCATTTTCCAAAGCAAACTGTTGGGCATATAACATTTAGTAATTTAATTATTTCTAAAGATGGGGTGGTGGTAGTGTTCTGAAAAACAGTTAAGTCACAGAGAAAGCTAATTTGCTGAATAAGCTGTAAGTCAAAGACCAGGTGATGGGGAATCTTGCATGGGGAATGTGTCTGCACAACTGACATTTTTCCCCTGCAAGCTTTGTATGTAAACAGGATACACATCTAAAGTGTAGCAAGAATGAAAACAGTGTCTGTTTCCACCTACACCACAATGATACTTTAAATAATTTCATTTACAGCTTTCTCTTACAGTACTGATTTGCTGCAGCTGAGAAATGGACCTTATCTTAGCAGCTCTTCATAAAGGTACAGTTCTCAGCCCAGATAACTTATGGAAAGATCTTTCAACAGTTATAGAAATTTCTTGAGATCCAAAGACTCACAAATCCCACTATGTAATGCATAGGTATTTCAGCCTGCTTAGACATGTTGTGCTTTACTGAAGTACCTTGCACGTATACGAAGCACGGCTGTTCGTGTGCTGGCCGGGGTGTCATAAATTTGCGTTCCTCACAGATGCCTAGTGCAGTGTTGTAAGACTAAGTGCACAATGCTAGATCCTTTTATAGACCTTGTAATATGTATGACTAGGTAAGTTGAGAAGAGACAGGAAGCTAATTTACACCTTACAAATGAGGGATTGAAAACTTCTCCAGAGCAATTTAATTTTCTAGGAATGACTGACTGTCATCACAAACATCTTCCTGTGTGGGTACAAGATCTGTTCCTTTAACCTTTCCCTTTTGCTAATGCAAATGTGCAGGTGTGCATGAGCTGGAAGGTGCTTGGGTGTTGGAGGGATGAGCATGGCATAAAAGCCTGTACGGCACAGAATATCACTGAGGTCACGCAGAAAGCATATAGCAGAGCAACAGCTTTAATCAGTGTAGTTTGAGTTCCAGTTCAGTGCATCAACTGTCTTGCAGAATTAGTCATCACTTGGCATAAATCTCAACAATTTTGCAAATCTGCAATTTTATGGTACACAGTTGGTGTTAAGTTACTCAACCAGGTATTTCCTGCACCGTGGTGGTATCAAATGCATATTTAGTCACAAAGCCATTTTGCTATTACTTATCCTTTGTAAGACCAGCTCTTTTGTGTGGGCAAGGTGGTGTTGAGAACACTTTTACCATTATAGTGCCTGGCAATAGACTTATGAGAGCACGGGTAACACTGTGGCTGTTTTGAGTTCTGTGAAGATACTGATATGCCCAGAGCATCTAGTAGAGGGGGAGAGTGTAAAGATGACTAGAGCCAGCTTTGTATAGCCATGGTTATCTTTGGTTTGAGAAAGAACCATTCTCTTCCCCCATTCAAGTTCTATTCTCCCATTTTCACCCTCTGTTATGATCTGTGAAGGAGAGTTTGCTTTGAGTGGACATGTATTCAATGTCAAGTCAGATGACTTGGAACCAACAGCCTCTGTTAGGCTCAAGGCAGCCAAGAAAGGCCCACTTCAGAAGTATTTTGAACCTGTTTATAGGTAGCTTCTGATGAGCTGTGTTCAAAAGGAGATGCAAGTAACACATTATTCATCTAAATTTAACTTCACCCTTCACAAAAGAACAATTCTGCAAAGGAAAATATAGTAAGAAATTGAATTAGATTTCCCACTGTTGAAAGCTTATGAACAGCGGCTGATCAGTAAGCCTGATAATGAGGATGGAGTGCAGTGTTAGCAAGGCCTTGACATTAAAGAGAAAAAAACAGATGATTCTATGGGACCACAGTGTTTCGAACAAATGATCTGTATTCAAAAGAAAGTATACAGCAAACATTAAACTTTAATGGAATAATCTCAGGGGGAAGGTTATTTTCATGCAGCTGAACATTTTTCTTATTAGCATAGCAAATGGTCACTTTTGCAACAAGCATAATAAAGTTGTTCATCATCCACTTGTTCTGTGTAAAGGTTAAGTCTCCTTGGAAGTATAGTCAAATAAACTAGTTTACTATCCACTTTGGAATGCAGTTCTCCCTCTGATGAGCACATATGTGAGTTCTAGGCATTACTTCAATGCCAGTGGAAACTATACTTTTTTTGTTTTTAATACTTGAAAGAAAGAGTAGTGCTAATGCCTTGCATTAGCCACCTTTGGAGATCAGACTTCCTTATGAAATGTTTGTATGTGCTCATCTTAATTTGTCCCTTCTGAGATAAATGGGATTCTTATTCTACATGGAAAGTGTGGAGAGTGATTTGGTTCCAAAATTTCAAAGCTGGGTACAAGAAGGAAGGAATTCTTATGTTCTGAAGAGGTCAGTGGTGGTTGGCGCTGTTTTATTAAAAACGCCTAGAAGCTGAGTCTCTATTTTGAATATTTTTGAGCCTCAGTGATTGCTGAGGTTAGACAGGGTTGGTTGTTTATAACTTCAGCAGTAAGTTGAGGTGCATAGCTCTGGTTATAGACCATGAATTGCACTGGAAGTCAGATTGTTGAAAGTTGGTCATTACTTGATTCTCCCATTAGTTCAGAAGGATGGTAACCTTTGGAAGCCTTTTCCCTTTCTGTGCTCTTTCAGTTGTGATACCTTCATTTGTGAGAAAAGAGGAATGACTTTACAGGCTTACCGTGGTCTGCATAATGGATGGTCTTAATCATAGATTTAAAATACTGTTAAATAGCAAGTTCAACAAGGAACTGGTGAGTGCTGCAGCTGTAATTACTGGAGGCTGAAAATCACTTAAGATTGGTAATATATAGTAGCTGATATGTGGGCCCCAGATGAAACCACCCTCAAAAATATCTGTTGCAGTGAAGTTTGTTCTAAGGATATTTTTTGCCCACTCTATGATCCAGGACTATTACCTTTAGGACTTTTAAAAGAATTTCATACAATAACTACAGGCAGTAAGTTGTTGCAGTCCATGCTTTGTACTTGGACCAGTGTTTGCTTTTACCTGTTCTCACACTCACTGTTACGAGCAGCACACTTACTGCTTTTTTCATACAAAACTTCTGCCTACCTCTACTCTCTCCTTACTCCCTCCTGCACTAGTGACCACTATTTTTTACAGCTACTAAAAACAAACATAGTTCTATAAAGATTTGTTTATGCACAGCAAAAACACAAACTGTGAGTCTAAGCTTGATTTCCTGTCTGCTTTCTTTATACAAACATTTTAGTTTCTTTAAAAAGCAAGTACTTTAAGGTGGTGATCTCCAGTTTGCAGTGAACACACTGTACTTTCTCACCTCAGTACCTGTCATTCAAACCTGCCATAGGCCTCTTCCAAAAATAGTATAGACAACTTATAGCAGAAGCTGGGTAATCTAGTTAGAAGAGCAGGAGACTAAAAATGGATGAAATCAGATAAATGTTTTGCCTTTGATCAACCATCTGTGAAATGGTTCTACCAATGTCTCCTCTTACGGAAGGATTTCAATTTTTGCATGTAGAAAGAACCTACTGTGATTTCAAGTGTAAATCAGCAGGATTTGTGCTCCTAACTTGGAAACTTTCATAAGTCCTATGCAAGGGACCTATTTCCCATTCTCCCCTCTTAATATTGTAAATCATGTTTAAACTCTCCCAATATACAGGTTTGTATCCTGAAGCAGTGAAAACTGTGCGGTCAGGGTTTTTTGACATTTTACTATGAAGCTCACAATACTAACTTTTCTCCTTTAAGTATCTAATATTTAGAATTCTTAGATTTTAATAAAAAATAATTTCTGACCTTTGTAGTAGAGGTGGGAATCCAAAGATCTCAAATAATAGAACATGAATGCACACCTAAAATGTACTTAAATATGTAAAACTCCTTTATGTAGCTTGCTATTTGCTGGGTTAAAGTCTTACAAGTAACACTACATTGCGGACTTCAGACTGAAAATCTGTCTCGGAAAGTATGATCCATGTTAAGCATGCAATTACAGAGTGCTTAGCGTCTGCAGCAGGAAAGTCCTTATCCTGTGTTAGTTTAAAAAAAAATCCCAAAACAAACAAAAAAAAACACTTTAGGCTTCAAACACTGAAAATGCTTAGTTATGTCACCATTCAGTGTTCTTGTCAATCATTATGGTATGTCTCTTATGAAGCCAGTAAAAGCTATGGAACAATTTGTAACATAATCATTTTAATGAAGACATTCAGAATGGTGGAAGCAAACTGTGAACAGTTGCTAAATATTTCTGAAATGTGAACCCTGTAGCTTGTCACACATTGAGAAGTTATACAAATTTATACTCACTTCATCTTTAGTTATTCATAAATATTGTGATGCGCCAAATTTTTTCTAGGCTAAAATCGAATGTCTCTAATAGTAAAGATTAGACACAATATACTGCTAACACTTAAACTGGATCTAAACCCAGAAATTATTAGTAGGCCTTGGTCCCTTGCTCAGTGTACTTATGCTCTGTTATTCCACTTAAGAACTTGAAATACTGTTTATCATGTCATTCAAAACTCAACTAGGTGATGACAGGAGGCACAATTTAAATTTAGTTTTTTAAAAAAATAATAGAAAAACAAAATCCCTAAAGGCTATAGGGGAAATGACCAACAATTGCTTTGGGTTTTGATTTATAATTGGAGACAATGTCAAGCTTCACTTAAACTGTAAAGCAAAGTCCATATTTTGTTATAAATACCAGCCAGCATAAAAGAAGAATTTAAAACATTTACCAGCGGTAAAGGTGTCATCAAAAATTGCCTACTTCATCAAGTATGTAGTCAAAAAAAGTGAACATGTCAGCTAGTCCTGACTTTTAAGGTCTAAGTTTTTCTGCCAGTTTTTAAATGGCTGGAATAACTTCTTGATGGAAACAGACGAAGCTTTGCAGTTTGACATTCTAAATTAAGATGGGCAAAGCATTTACGCAATCCTGTCCTCTTTATTGTGTTCTGAGACTGAGAGGGGCTGCATGATTTTACAGGCCTTTTTTCTAGTTTCTGACTTACCTGCTGCTCCTCCAGATCACTTATTTGCCTTATGACAGTAGTAGTAACTGCTACCTGTGTACCCTGTGGGAAGTATATTGAGTGCTCACAGTTTGGTTTCATTTTATGTAAATACTGACTTTCTTGTAGCAAAGGAAATAACCTTTCTAGGGTTGTACTATGTATTGTACTAATACATCAACTCAAACAAAACTTAAAGGTTGCTGCCTAAGTTACTGATTACTGCAGTTATCTGTCTGTAAATTTGTACAAGTGCATCTGTGAAGAAGGTGCTTGAGATTAGGTTGGTTGTTCAAAATGCCACGTGTAAAATGATCAGCCTTCTGCACAGGCTTTGCTCGTTTGTACACATATACTTGGACACATTGATATTTTATAATCGCTATAACACTTTTCCGAATAGCCATAGCTAGTAAAAGTGTCTCCTCATCCAGGGTTATTTATTATAACTAGACTGGAAGCAGACCCACAGTAGATATTCTCTAAATGAGGACTACAATGAGACAAATACACTGTTCTACTAATGGCAGGAAAATGGACTTCTCTTTGTTCAAAAGCCAAAGGTTTTTAGAAGATGTGCACCTTCTGTATCTAAATTTAAGTGATTGATATAGAGGTAAGTATACATTGATCTTAACGTATTATTCAGGGTTAAGATACTGTGTGTGTTATAACAGCCTGTTGTCTCACTAAGGCAAAATAAGGCACTAAAATTTCCGAGTGAAATACTGAAATCAAATTAATTCTTGTAAGAAGTAATGAGCCTTTTCTTGTCAAATTCACTCCTAATTATAATCTCAGCAAGACAGTAACAGGCTAGACTCAGCAGGTATGTTTTAGCTAATGGAAATTACTAGTCTACATTTCCAGGAAAAAAAAGCGAAAAATTTACTTTGGATGCTTTAATGGAAGTGGGATATGAAGCTAGTAATACTGTGGGGTTGCTTGGCAGTCTCATGGACCAAAGTCACTTAGTATAGTCTATTTGGTTTTTTTTTTTCCCTATGTTGTGACTGGCTGCATATATCCTAGATTCAAGGCTCCATGTCGTAACAAGTTGTGTAAAGTTTAAATGAGTTTTCCTGGATTAGAATACTGAATTCCCTCAAGAGGACACAAAGAAACTGCATGTCATCACTATGGTATCAGGAATCTTACTTGGCCCTTCTTTTCTCCCACTAAACAACTTAGGGACACTTCATTATTAGCAGGTTCTGGAAGCTATAAATGAGGGATGATTTATCTGGTAATGGATCCGGTTAAAAGGCAGCCAGAATGGAAATCAAAGTAATCATACAATGGCCATTATTACCATACAATTAAATCCCCTTGCCATTACTGTCTTACACTAGTTAAATATTCAGTGTACCATGGCTACTATTAGTAACATTTCTAACTTATTTGTTCCAAACATGTCTTATTACTGTATGTTCAATTTAGTGTCAGTGTATGATTTTGGCTACTGGGCAATGCTACCTGTGTCCTGGTTCTTACAAAAATTGACAGACCTGAGGACACTTAATTCAGAATTGGACTGAGCCTGTATTCATTTATCCTTTAATAATCTAAATGCTTTCTATTTTCAACAACCTAAAATTATATAATCCTTTTACTCATTCAAGTATTACTAACAAAATTTAGTACATTTTAACACTTGGAATTGGTGGGCAAGTCTGTTTAAATTATGACTTTATTGGAATAGGGAAAGGTAAAGAAAATAAACTGCTATTTTTATTTAATAAAAGTACAGATTAAATGTAGCAGTTCTTTTCCCAGGAATTACCTAGCATTATCTAAATATATGCTATCCAGTAAAGCATGCCTTTTAATTTTCATGAAATCCCTGTTGTCACAGATGAATATTTTAAGTGCTTCTAATTGGAGGTAAGATCCAGTTTTGAAGTCAACTATAAAGCTCCAATTGATTTCAAAGGGTTTCTGAAACAAATATATTTCAGTCAACCTATTTGACTGATTTATAGCTGTCTGTGGCCTGTAATACTATGGTAACAAGGACTGTTATGTACCACTTCTATCAATAAGTGGTACCTAAAACTCCTTCTCCCTTGACGTTATGAATGCAGACCCATGACACTTTGGAGTGTGTAGTGGCGATGTTTGCCTGCATTCTATATTCTGCAGCAGTATAGGGTTTCTCCTTATCTCAGGCACAGGTAAAATGTTCTCAGTTCAGGGCTGCTGAGTAAAGAAAGAAACAGAAGAAGAGAGAGTAGACAAATGAACATTTCAGATTGTAGTGCAAAAGCTATTTGTCTGTTAAACAGCTCCTATTGTTATGGTTAAGAAAGAATCCCAATATGGAGGGACAGCTGAAAGGAGGAGAAAGAAATAGCGTTGTTCTCTTGTAAGGAAGGCACTATTACAAAGAGCAAGGAATAAAATTTATGAAGGAAAAAGGAAAGCTAAGGGAATGTCTTGCTGGGCAAAAATAGATGAAAAGGTAATGAGATCTTCAGAATAAATCTTTTTAAGTAGATGCAAAGTTTAGAAAGGAGTCTGTGGGTTAAGAGTCCAGAGTCAGCAGTCATCGATGGATGCCCACTCTCCCTTCAGGAAAGGAACAGACAGAAAACAATTGAAATCTGCACTTGTTTCCCTGGTCAGTGAGAGCTCTGCCAAACAGGGAGTGCTCTTTTGTAAGATGACTTGTGAATAGCATTGCTGTTCAGCTGTGCAGGTAGGCATTTGCTGAAAATTAATTTTAGAGGAACACATCAATGATTTTTTTGCATTAATATACTCTACCTGTACTGGTCTGGGGTAAGTACATCACAGTAAACTATAAGGATTCCATTGGGTGAATTAAGATTGTAACAATCATATTCAATAATCAACCAAGATGGACTGGCTTGAGCTCACCTACCTTTAGTCATCTGTTTTACCTAATCTTCAGAGTGGCATCTAGCAAATGGAGAGGCATCTCTTATTTGTTTCTTTTTTTACTCAATAGTCCTTCTCTAAAATGTAATCATCTGAAGACAACTGGGTTCATTTGCCCTCCAGAAACGTGCAATTCTCTTCACGGACTTTCAAGGGGGCTGAGGTGACAGCTTAGCCTTGAGGAATAAGGTTAAATGATGTAAATATGCACTAAGACCTCTTATAGCTCATCCTACAAAGAAGAAGTTTTAGTATTTTTAATTTTTCCCCCTCACTTTCACTGATTTATACTTCAAAACTCTCCTGGGACATGTGGTGGTATGGTTTTTTTGTTGCCAGTGCTTAAAGCATTAGTTTGAAATTATTTAAATTCAGTCAACCTGTTTGTGCAGGAAAAAACAACCTATTCAATCCCAGGGGCAGTCACACTAACCTAACCAATCCAGGAAAGGGTGGATATAATGATCCGTCCAGAATGAGGTGGAAATTTTCTTTGAAATCCGTGAAGTCTATACTTGATTCCACTTTAACTTCCTGAAGAGATGAACATTATAAATGTGTATTACTGTGCTGGATTGGCTCAGAGTATATTTTTTTCACTCATGAATTTGCTATGTGCTTAAAGATGTATTAACAATCCTATGATCTAATAAACAGTTTCCCCTGCAGTGATGTCTCTTACAGTAACGCATGTGAATGTGTGTTTTTTCAGGGGTGTTTGTGGCTAATAGGTTCTTCAGTAGCTGTATATTTCTGACTAATGGAGAAGTCTAGAGTGGATAAATCAGATAAAACTGGGTATTTTGTTTGAGCTGTGGGGTTTGTCCCTGTATCCTGCTCTATTCATGGCACAAATTATCCAATTAGAACTCAGGAAGATTACTGTTGATCTTGAATTCCTACAAAATTTAGGGTGTGAGCTTCCCTGCAGCTCCCAATTACAATCTTGATCCAATCTATTGGCAAAACCAATTCTCCTAGTTAGGAAGAGGAGTTGGCTGCAAAGCCAGTTCCCTGATGCAGTCTTATTTGTTTTTATGGGACATTTAATTCCCTGTATGGAAGGTCTTGAACAGAAGCAGATAATGTCCTTGTGCTTGTTCCCACATTCTCTCTGCAGCTGGCACTTTGCTTTGAGGTGTTCTGCTTTCAATCCAAAGGGTGACTGATGCTGTACAATATGTTATTTTCTTGAGGTTCTCACACAGCTTCTCAGAAATCGCACTCAAACCCAAATACCTCAGGTACTTGGTGTACCTTTTGCCTAAGGTAGGTGTGTTTTCCCCACATTTAGCCTTCTTCCTGCTTTTTCTACTACACCATTATGTGAAGATGTGTAACCACTAGTAACTCTGCCACAACACAAGACAGCAGTTACGTTCTTGCCTCCAAGCACCTTCCTTGCTTTTAATCACCCCACCAGCAGCAAATAGAATTGCATAAAGAACAGAAATATTAACATCTTGCTACAGTGTGTTTGGCTTTTTTAGATCACAAAATCTGCTGTTCTTTTTAAAAAACTGTTAAATTTTGGCAAAAAAAGCCAAAACAAGACAGATTTTTGCCTTTCGTGCTTGTCTGTCTATACTAGATTTTGATAAAATTGATACAATTTTCAAAAATTGTAAGAACCTACTTATAGGACTGCCATGTTCCTAGTGTAAAATAGTTCAGATTCAGTTCTCCTGCCCATGTCTAGTCCTATGGCCTTCGTACGTGCTTCTGAACCCTTCAGAGGCTCTTAGGTTTTTCCCTTTTCTACTAACTACAATTTGTAATGTCTCTTATTCTAACAATCCCACTTTTGATTTATTTGTTTGATATTGCACTCAGTTCTGGGGAACTTTTCTTTAATGTAATCATGTCTTCCCAACTGGATAATATTAGAAAATTGGATAATAGGAGCCAAATGTGGGAATTCCTCCGTACCTGTTATCATTAGTGTGATTTAGCAGTGTGCAGCAGAGTATGCAAAGACCAGCTGTTATCACAACTGCTAGATTTAACTTTACCTTTTTTTGGTGACAACACAGATCAAGGTGAGACACTTCTAATGAAATGACATAGTATTCCAAAACTGTTTCTCTTTCTGCAGATCAATTCCTTCTAGACACACACACACACACACACCGGGATTTATGCTAGTTCTTTAGTGGCACTTGAAAGCTTTTGAATACAATATCATGGTCTTCCCAGAATGAGCAGTGCATTCTTGAGAGTAAGTGTACTTTGCAACATGAAACAGCTTCCCCCTCAGGTCTGTCATATGATTGAGCTTCTCTGTCTAAAAGCCAAGTGGGAAATGGAACAAAGGAAATAATTGTCACTTTATGAATCTTCAGAGAACTACTAAAAAGCCTTTGTAGTTTTTTCTCTCACTCTTTTGTGAAGATCTCTTATGCATGACACTTTGAAAACAATGATAGAT
Source organism: Falco rusticolus (assembly GCF_015220075.1). NCBI lineage: Eukaryota > Metazoa > Chordata > Aves > Falconiformes > Falconidae > Falco > Falco rusticolus. The sequence goes on from NC_051194.1 coordinate 17,873,402, forward strand.
TACAAATACATGCATAGGTTAAACAAAACTGGCAGAATTTGGACAGCCTTGACAAATCCATTCTGCATAAGTGTATGTAGCTGATGAAGTGACTGATAGTCTGAATTCTCTCATTCAGAGAGTATTTACTCAGTTCAGTACTGAACTACTCAATATGGGTAGTTACATCTTTATGTAGAAAATCACCTGCTATGAGTTGTTTAAATGTTGTTGACTGGTCTAGCATCAAAGTAAGTTGTAACTTGGCTCTGCTTCTGAAAGGGCAGAAAGTTCCCCATCTGAAACGTTAAACTGCCACTGAGTTCAAGAGCAGAGAGTAGTTATCTCCCCTGCTGCCTCACCTGAAAACACAACTAATACTTCCAATGTCCTGGTTGAACTCATTTAAAAGGCTTTTTCAGAAAATACAGTCATGCATTGGAAGCCAGCAGGGAACAGAAAGAATCGGAGTCTTATCTACTTGAATTATTATATAAAATGTTGAAACCCTGGCCTGGTGCATAAGAGCTCATTTTAAAGAAAATCACCTGGCTATATTTTAAATGCAAATTTTACCCACTCTTCTCTAGTTCTGCAATCCAGTACCTTCCCTTTATGTATGAGAGAACATGCTTCACAGCACCCCAAAGAAGGGCATATGTTTTCTGTGTTCAAGTTCATGGCAGTAAGCAGAAAGGATCAGCTTCACAGGTGAGTGGATTGACTACAAAGGACATCAGAATTAGAGTTCAGCTCTAGATTCTTTACAGGAGGGTGACAGGATAATCTGCACGTGTCTATCAAATTAAGATGCATGTACACACAGAACATTCTAAACCACAGCTTGGAAGGAAACTATATTAATTTGGGGTGAAACACTGAATTAATTGACAGATTGTGATTTCTCTGCCTTATTCAGCCTAAAATGTGTTTAAATCAGAATCTTTCTGGTTTTTAAAGTCTCTAGAATGAAAAACAAATCCAGAATATACAATATGTGATGGTGGGGCACAGCTTTGATGAATCAGCTGAAGTATTACCACAGAAGAGTGGACCCATTTTAATGAAAGGCTTCAATTTGTAGTGGAATAACTAACCACCCTTAGACAACTATATGTATTAATACAACATAAGATGTTAGTTTTCCTCCCTCAAAATCAATGTTTAGAACATTCAGTATTAGCCACAGTGATAGGGAAATGCACCAAATCCTATTGACTTAAACATATGGGATTTGAGTACTTTAGGTATCTCTGGTTTATTGATGGGCCTTTTGTAGGTCGTGACACAATGTATCATGTGCTAAATTCTTTCTAAAATCTACAATCTAGAGTAGGTGCCAAGAACTGGGAATTCTGGTCATAAACTTTTTGAAAGATGTTATTGCTGGGTTTTAAAATTAAAACAATATTTCGAGATCCTAGTCTAAAGGTAGGGTTTTTTAAGTGGAGCTAAATCTTAATGCCATAAGTGAAAAATAACCTGGTTCAATGGGTGAAGCAAAAAGCTTAATCTAGATATAACAGAGGCTTTATCTAAAACTTGATGTGAATAGAAGTCTTAACATCCATTTATTGCTGAGGTTTTGGAAGCACATAATGAATAGATAAGTGATCTCAGGCTTTACCATTTATTTGTTTCTAAACACTTTCTCATACTCTGTAGCAAAGCAGCATTTAATTTCCTCTGAAAGTGAGACTACATTGTCTTAGCTGTAGTCTAAGTAAGAGTTAGCCCTGGTTTTAGAGCTTCCCATCTGCATTAACAGGAGAGATAATCAAAGAAATGTGGGGACTTTTTTAAGGCAGGAAATCGAGGTTGTTTTCCTATAATTCTTCCCTATCTTTTTACTGCCTTGTCTATTTAGACTGGTTGACTCCTTGCAGCAGGGAATGTTTTATTTTCTCTACAGAACCTCATGCCCAGTTGAGTGCCAAACTGAAAGACTGTAGAAGAGATTAGAAACACAGATTTATTGAACACTACTGTAGTGACTTAGTCAAGAGCAACTTATTCTTGCACAGTACTGCTTAGGTATGTCTTTGCAAACACTGCTTTCCAATGGTCTTTGGGGAAAGAATGATGTGGTAGACCCTGAGGAAATTAGTTGTGGAGATATGTACTACAGATGAATCAGACCAGCATGTCTGAGTGGTTTTAGACTTTTTAAAGGGCTCAAGATCTGGAGTAGTGACCAAATATAGTTAACTCATCCATAGCAATTTTGTTTGGCAATTTATCTGCTCTTTTCTCTGGCCTTTGGATTTGATGCAAGCATCTCACATAGATTATTCCATGTGGAGATCAAAGGCCGTGGAACCTCTGGAGCAGCCCTTCATCACCGTATGAAAGCACAGGGAGGTGTGTGAGCTTCATCCAGGTGAACTGTGAAGAGCTTTACAAACCAAGAAGAAAGCATATAAACATTGTAACTTTCTAAGTAGAAAGAAAAAGGTCCTACATGATTAGGACCTGGAGAAAAATACCTTTCCTTCTGAAAAGATCTGAGACGTTACAAAACAGCTAGAAGTGTCTATAATACAGCCAGTTTATTTTGTAGTGTTGCTTTTATATTTAACAGAAATTGTGACAGTGGAAAGGTGGGTAGAAATATTTCTTTTCCCATACTGGGAGAGTTATCCTGGGATACAATGTTTTTAACTTAGGCAGTCTAGGCAGCTGTAATCCTGCTATAATAACTGAAGTATCAAAACTGCAGTTAAGTACTTAAGCACTTAAAGCTAATTGGAAATTTGATTTGGATTCCATTGGAAAACATTTTACTTTTTCTCACTTCATGAGTGTTCCAATTGCGAGTAAGAGCAACTGCAGCCCTTGGGTTGGTTCACGGGGGGGGGGGGGGGGGAGAGGTGGGGGCAGGATTCAGGCTGCAGAGACTTCTGAGAAACTCCAGAGGTTAAGAGTTGCCAGGTTTTTCTTTGTACCTGTACAAAAAAGTGGATGGTGCTTGTAGGTGCTATTGACGTGCAATTATTATTACATTTTGAAATTAAAAATGCATTTCCTTAACATCAGGTTTGGGGTAGAAAGTGTATTTACTATTCAAATAAAAGAAAGTATTTGGAAGCAACTTGTCAGAGGCAGATTCTGTTTGGTGAACATGGTGAACATGCTTGGCTTAAAGACAGCAAAGGCACTGGCAAGCAAAAACTGCTTGAGGGTCAGTATGGTTTTACCCTGCACAAACATGTATGTAAGCAAATTAAAATACAACAGTCTGGGTTTAAACTGCTCTCATAAAGGACAGGATAAATGAGGCACTTAGTGGCTAAATGCACAGGGGTAATTAGGCACAGACACACACAGACCCTGTATGTCTGAGTATGTCTGAGTACCTCTCTAAGAATTTACAGGAGGGGGAACATTCAGCACAACAAAAACTCAAGAGTTTTTCAAGAGCACAGAACAGACTTATGAACCTCTCCTACAAATATTTTTACCACATCTTGTATAAGGCTTGCTTAGAATCCTTCAGTTCCAGAATACAAATTTTTCATTTCATGTGTCCAATTAAAATAACATATCATGACTGCTCCATTACTCTAAAATCTGGCAGGATCATGAAAAAGCATGAGTTCCTCTGCTTTTATACTTATCTTTCTCTCTTGTCCTTGCAGGATGATATTTTTATGTCTCTGTTTCCATTGAAAGTGTTCTTTGAATATGCAGCCATCAGCTTTTATCTCAACAGCCAATTAGTTTGCTCGATCTAACCAACACAGCGCTTCCCCACAGCAATCTCATCTTCTGTTCCTTGGACGACATGTGCTCTTATACAATGTCCTGGCAGCTGAACCATGCTGCAAGCAGCTACCACATCTGCAAGAGAGGAAAAGGTGATGCTAAAGGGCTGCTGCCACTTGCTTGTGCCCAAGTGCTGCCATGTTGATGACCCAAGGGCTATTGCTATGGTATGACCCACAGGGAGAGTGCCAGAAACCAGATTCTATACCCTCAAAACTGATAAAGTCGGACCATACAAAAAAGACTTTTTTGGTTGACAGATCTGATGTTTCATGTATTCAGTTACTAAACCTTCAGAGATTTCAGAATTCAGATGTGCATCTTGGGATTACACCTACTCCTGCATGCCTTTATGTACCAAAGCAGATGAAGCATTAGGCACCAAATAACTGCATTGCACTTCAATAGTGGCATGATTCTGAATTGTCTTGTAAAGGCCATAACTAGCAGATATGAGTGTTCATGTATTTCTAATCCGTTATGGCAAAAGGGCCATATGTGTTATGCATTTTAAGGTCCTACAAAAGTCTAGAAGTTTTGATTAAAAATTGATATATACTTCAGCATTTCTTAATATAACTGTATGTGTATGCTTTTAATATGATCATTAATATCCTGGTGAGTCTCTAGTTAGCTGTGTGAATGAAGCTGACAGAAAGAAGAGGTCTGTGAGTGTGAACTTCCAACTTACTGCCAGATCTGACAAACCTTCTGCCAGGTATTTGCAGAGGTGGACAGAGACCCAGAGATGCCATGGGCCCACCTTTTAGGGACTTATTACTCAGTCCCACTTTCCCTTGTAGTTTAATAGAAAGTTTCTCAAAAGAGTGACAGTTTTCCTTGTCCTCTGTCCCCCAGTTCATGCAGGAAACCTGGTTCTCTACTGATATCGATATTACACTGTTTCAGCTACCACAAGCATGACAGTGTGACTACCCTGATCTAATAATACTTTAAAATCAGTTTGGGGGTAGTGAAACAGTACAGGGCAAGAACTCATGTTTGGCGTACATTAGTCAAACCATGTATTAATCTCACTGTCGGTTTTCTTCCACAAATATTAATGAGGAACTAGACTTTTTAAATGACCCATTTAATTGCAGAAGAGGGTACACTTTAGGGGCAACTTAAAAGCCATTAATTCCATTTCAGAAAGCATTTCTGACATAAAGGTTAATGGTTAAATATCTTAAGATACTTTATAATGAAAATATCAACTTCTCTGTTATAAAGTCGTATTTAACATAAAATTTAAGTAAAGTTAACAAAAACTAGTAAAAAATGAATTCTGTATTGCGGAAAAAAAAAACCCAAACCACAACACTTCTTTCCTATCTAAACAAAAAGCGCTGTTGCAGAAGTAGATTTAAGGCCAGTCTTAGCCAGTGAACTCAGACTCCTTGCAATCAGAAGTCTTCCAGCAATAGTTTTTGTTCTAATTGTGTTGTCATTGCAAGTCTATCTTTGCCGGTTAAGTATGTTTGGTATTTACTCCAGAAGTTCTTGCCTCATGAATATTTTCATGCTTGGTAGCAGCTTTCAGATTTCAACCCACCTGCCTAGTTCAACTGACCTGAGAGTTTGGTTATTGAATTAGGAAGACTATGACCACAAATTTCTATAGCTCCAAACTAATTTGGCTTTGTGGTGGAAATACTAACATTTTAATATATTCCTACATCTTTTAACAAAAAGATAGCAGATGTCTGGCTGACTTGACATAGATCAAAGTTGCTATACAATATATAGCAAGCTCATGCATTGTTCAGGTACATTCCTGATGCCTCAGGCTTAGTATAGATACTAGGAGTCATTAAGACCAAAGCAAATCCTTTGATATGTTATTGTACAGTTACTCATAAAAATAATATGATGAGGATTTTTGCTAGTAAGAAAGAACAAAGCAAATCTTTTGAGTGGTGGGGTTTTTTTTTGTATTTTTCATTTCGCTTTGGATTTTGAAACCCAGTGATTCACAAGCTTTACCCATTGCTGAATTTTGGAAAGCACTATTGCTTTTTCTTTGATGGATCTGATGGCTCCAAAACCTGTCAACCTTTCCTTAATCCTGTTAGGTGTAAAAGCAAGGGGTAATCAAAACCATATTGCAGTTATTTTTACCTCTCAGGTTGTCTGGGAATGCATCTGTGCTATTCTGTAGCAGTGACAATGCTGAAATAGTGGCCTAAGGGCCAGCTGTGTACATAATTTTAGAAGACATAAGCTGAAAGAGAAAATACACCTAAATTCTCTTCATTGACATAGAATGCCAAACTGGGTAAAGACATTATTTTGTTAGGCAGCAGTCTGACCAGCTCCAGGGTTTTCGAAGTAGACTTGTAGGACATAGAAAGGCACAAAAGGGGATTTGTAAAGGATAAAGAAAATCATGGGAGAACAATTTTTAAAATAATTCATAAAAATAGTAAGATAGTAGTACAGATGTCTGAGGATAGTAAAAGAACTGGGCCTACTCAGTCTTGCCCACTTATTTTAGAATCAAAAATAAAGAAAATTATACTTCCTTTTTTCCAGCTGTCCTTTTTGCTGTATCTAAAACTTCCTGAGCTCTTTTCACATTGCATCAGTAAAGTTCTCCCCAGCTCCTGTGGCTATTCTTCTAGTCTATCTTTAAGTTGATTGCACAGCTGCAGGAGAGGTAAGTATTCCATCAGTCTTCTCCTGCTGCTACACAATCTGTCATTTTATTGCCTCTCTGATGAATCTCAACAGCTTTAATTGATTTTAAAAATAGAAGTGACAAAAATATGATAAAAACAAAAACATATCACCCATTGCTTTCCATGTATGGCATAACTGACTTTTGGAGCAGCCAACGCCAATGTTAATGGAAAGAGCTCATGCAGCATTTTCTGAGCTGGAGCCCACTTCTGCAACATGAACGGTTTACCATGGGCGAAGATGGGTTTTCTGTTACTCAACCCCAAAGAGCTTGACTCAGTGAGGCAACCAAGTTCTGTAGTCTGTTATGCAGAAAGTCAGGAGGAACTTCTCACTGTTGGTGAATGTGACACATAAGTATGTAAAAACAGTAAAGTCTGGAACTGCTGAAACTGTTATGGTTCTTACAAACCTTATAAGCTTCACTGAGGGGGATGCAGGAAGCTTTTAAATTCCTGTGTTCCATAGCCAGAAGTGATGGAGAATGATGGTTGAAATTGGTCAGGCTTTTCCTGTCATCAGGTTTGTTGTTGTGTGTCTTGTAGATCAACCATAATTGCCACTACACAGTGGCAAAATGGGAAAGTTTATGACAAGGAAAAGCCTGTGGTGAATGGAATAGGAGGGGAAGATGTTCTAAAGTTGTCTAAAATTAGTGAGATGCAATAGTCTCTGCTTTTGTTTTTTGAGAACAGTAATGTGGTAAATTGAATCTTGAATTGAAAGTATTTCTGATCTTTCAGAACTATAGTTGCCTGATAAATGGCTGCCTTTATAGCCTTGTGCTAGCATGGACCACCCAGATGGTACATGTACAGTGAGAAGTGGTACTGTAGGACACTGGAATTGATGGCATAACACAGTGGGAACAACATACAATACCAGTAAACACATTCTGAAAGACTGAGCTTGTCTACATGAAAGAATAATGCAGAAGAAAGTGTTGTTTCCCTTTTAATTGTATAGGTAAGTTGCAGTGCTTATTAATAAAATACGTGCACACAAAAGGATGTGTTTTATTGCTCCAGTAATAGTTGCTTTGGGTGTATTGAGAAGTAACCTTGGACCATCACTTCCTTTTAGCTGATAATTAACTAGGAGGTTCATTACAGCTTAGATTAAATTTACCAGCCTCAGAAAGCCTTGCAAATAAGATAGATGTGGGGTTGGAAAAGATGTTATTGCTTGTGAGATGAGGTGGCCTTCTGCAGAGGTTATTGGACTGGGAGCTAAGAGACCTGACTGCTGTAGATGCCCCAGGTACAAATTTCTGTTCTTGCTGGGTATGCCACTTTGAGTTTAGTTACCCTCATTCCTTCTAATTCTTTATTTTATCTGTTTATACCTTGGTCTGGCCCTATAGCAAAACTAATCTGACAGAAAGTCCTGTTTGGGCTGTCAGCAAATAAGTACCTCTGCCATGATCTGTGAAGAACAGTGGGCAATCAAAGTGTATCTGCCATAAACTATAGATGTAAGTAATCTTCAGGGAAGTTTGGCTTGCTTCCCGTGTATACTTCTGGGGTCTGGGAAAGGCTTGGAAATGTAAAACTGTACAGGAAGTTCTCTGTGTTTTCCAAATTCCATATGCTAATGTATAGTTTAAATAAAATCATTAAAATCTCAGATGCAATAGGAGATCCACATATTTCTTGACCCCTGATAGTCTGGGTAAATTCTCTCTGGCTGGTATAATTCAGAACGGTGCTGATAAGCTTGTGCAATGCACAGTTTATACTTCATTTCACATGGATTTCATTTGATTAGCTTTGAGACAGAACAAAACAGCAACAAAAATCCCACATAATGAACAGCAATGTTCAGAACTCTGACAGCTTTTCCCCAGCACGTTGCTTTGATTCACAGGGTCCTTAAGCCAACAAACTATCTTGTTCTGGTTCCTGACCCACAGTAGTCAACCTAGTTGTATTTGGACAAGTGTGCAAAGTTCACATTATGCTGAATTCATGCAGGTGATGAGTATGAGCTGATGTACAAAGGAACATTCCCTTAAAGACCACGTTAGGGCTTTGCAAAAGTCCAGTGAGAAGGGTGGTTGGAGGGTTGGCTTCTTTTATACAGCAATAATGTTTGTGGTACTATTAAGGAGCATGGTGCTTAGTAAGTCAGAATACTGTTGCTGAACATTCTCAGAGAAAGCTAGATAAGCATCCCACTCCTCCTCTGATTGTGTTTTAGCTGCAGTAGCTGCAGAACTATTTGGAAGATCATGGAGGAACTAATGGAAATAAGGAGTTATCATCTACTTTCAAAACTTTCAAAATCTCACCAGGCACCTGTGTGTGCTGGAAGGCCTGAAAGTGCACATGTGAAATAAGGTACAAAAGAAAAGTGAGGGTAAATTATCCTCAGTCCATGATCTAGCTGACATATTAGATTGCTGGGCTGTTTGGAAAGGGATACTGCTTCTTAGGTGCCTGTATCTAGTGACTGACTAGCCCTTAAAGTCTATCTAGATCTAGTAGGTAAAGTAGTGGACTGTGATATAGGTTCCGTCACTCGCTGCTGCAAGAAACTGAGTATGTCAGCCTTTTGGCACCAATGCTCTTCATCTGGCAGCTAAGGAAAATACCATCTTTTTTGCCCTTCTTACTGTTTCCAAAGTATTCTGAGATTTAGTGATCAGGGTTCATTAGATTAAAAAATAAATTAAAATTTTAAAAAGCAGAGAAAAAAACCCCCAACATTTAAAAATCAATTAAAACCTAGAGTATCAAGGCTTTACTATTCATTGGAAATGGAGGGGAGCAAAGAGCACCTGTTATGAGGGGTTTTTGAACAAAGGCTATCAGTGGTTAGAGTCCTGCCTTTTGCACCATGTGCGCAGAAAAAGGAGTTGCAATAAGTAGAAAACAGCAGACCCTCTATCTTGCTGTTTAAATATCAGGAATGAAACCCTACATTTTTTCAAGGCAATAGGTAACTTGTCATTGTCAGCTGATCCAGGACTTCTTCCCTTGATGTACCTCCCCAAAGCACTGTAGTTGAGAAGAACATGTACATCAAAAAGATCATGGGTAAAGCCAACTTGAATAATATTTATTACGAATCTACCCTTTTAATTAATGACTGACTTTTTTTTTTTTTTTGAATGAATGAAACTGAAGTTCCAAGTCCTGAGTATTTATGAACACTTGTGAATTTGCCCAAATGAACAGATTTCACCTAAGGGTAATTTACAGACTGTTTGTTTTGATTCTACTGTAGTCATACACAGCTGGTTAATCTGCTGATTCCAGGCTGTTTTGCTGATTGATGAATTTTAAACTAAATAACAGCTGAACTAACATTTATATTTATATTAGTGGAACTTTCAAGAGTCATGGAAACTTTTAAAAAATCTCACAGGTGTCTACAAATTCACAAATGATACAATCACATTATTGTGGTCTGTATTGAGTGTAACTGCTCTGTATCATAACAGTCTCAGGGCAGGGCTCTATGACACAGGACAACTATGACACAGTTCTTCAGATGGTGGTGTGTCCAGAAGCCATTCATAGCTTTCCATCTATTAGAGGTTAGCGGTTTAGTCAGTATCAGAATCAGGCTGTTAACAGCTATGTTTGGGTGCGTGCATAAACCTACATCTGCTAAAAAGGTAATTGAAAGTGGTATAAACCTATTTAAAAAAATCACAGATACTGATACACACTGCAATTTTCAAACCCAGAAAATATTTCCGTAAGAGTTCAAATAATCCTTTTTAACCTCAAAAAAAACCTTCATTTTTTTCCTTTGAAACTATTATTTTCTGAGATTGTCAAAGTAGGCTGGACATGTTCTCATAATAGGATAAAAAAGAAAGCTTAACAGTTGTGACAGCTATGTTTAGATCAATTGTTTTGGGTGGTTATAAACAGTTTGGGTTTGTTTTTTGGTTTTTTTTTTGTTCGTTTGTTTGTTTTTTGTCAGCTGAAACATTAATTTTGTATAGCTATTCCCTACATTTAGCTGGAGAATTATAGCTTCACAATTGGAGGTTAGTTTAATGCAATTTAATTGTGATTTAATTGGGAAGGGGCTTAACTGTTTGCTCAAAAGCTTCAACACCTATTTTATGCCCAAAGGAAATAAAAAAAAAAAAAAGAAGAAAAAGTGAACGTAAAAGGAGATCATGGGAATTTTGGGAGATTTGGAAGTATGACCTATCCTTCCCTATCCTGCCTGACTTCATTTATATAAGTCTTCCTGCTTCCACCAGAATTTAGTTTATTTTTCTGAACTAGAACAAATTGTTATAGCTCATTAAAATGTTTAAGTATATATTCTTTCTTGCTGCTTTCTGAGAAGTTTAGCATCTGCTGCATAAATTAATGTACCTATACCTCAAGAATGGGCAGGATGGAATAAGTAGTACAATATGACTGGCTGTAGAAAGAAAACTGGCTGGAAGTGCTTTGCTTCATAATTCCTGTACCAAGCTAAAGACAGTTTGTCATAAAACTGTCAGATGCCAAGTCATTAAACCTTATTTTATTGAGGCAAATAGATTCTTGGGATGCCAAAAATAAGTATGAGGTAGGCACATGTTATTAGATGCATTTAATAACAAGATAAAAGACATGGAAAGAGTATTTTAAATCAATTCTATCTGAGATAAATACTGCAATGTAAAGAAAGAAAATACTTTGTCTAGTCAAAATACATACCAGGTCCAGACCAACGAATGCATCAGTGAACTAACTCAAAGTTGAGTGAAAACCTAGTATGTGAGGAATGGGGGGGTGAAGGAAATATATTTCTAATTTTCCCTGAAATTGAAATGCTGAGAAAATTTCATTTTGGAAGCTCAATGACATAGTGCTTCTGGAAGGAGCTGTGCTGTCCTTACTGCCATAGTTGTTCTTCCAGTTGATGTTCTCATCAGTGTTGTTTCATCTTTTTCCTGACCTGTCCTACCAAGCCACTGAAGCACAGCTAACATATTAGTGATTGCCTCTCTCCTTTTTCACTCAGGGACAGCTCAAGCTCAAGCATGCTCTGATACTGTTATAAACTAAAAATGAATGTGTGCACGCATCCATGTCATTGAAGCTGGGAGGCATAACAGCAGCCATTGATTTAGCATAAACATTCCCAGCCTACAAATCTGGAGACCCCTTTGACAAATCATTGCCCCCAAGGTGAAGAGAAGCATGGTTTACTTTTTCTATTCTTCCTACTTTGGTCCTCTGTAACCACCTCTGCAAAGGCATACTTACCCATACAGCTTACACACTTATGATAAGTAAATCTCTTGGGTTTGTACTAGAAGTTTTTCTGGATGGTAGATGTCTTCTGGGGAAGCTGCCTTCACCTCCCACCAACCTACTTGCAAGGGCAAGACCACTATATCCCTGTCCCCACTTCGAGCTTTACAAGCCGACTACAGCCAATGTGTTCAGTGTATGCTGTTTGCTCTCTGAATAGCTTTGTATTTGCCAAGTAGCATCTCTGTCCTTAGTTATGGTTGAACAAACTGTAATTGAACATCAGAACAAAGGAAAAGTGTGTCTAACCCATCTCCATAACACAACTATTTTGAGAATACAGGGCTAAAGTGGAGCTTAAGCAGGACCTCATCAAAATACTAACATCACCTCACCACTGGAAGCATGGCATCAAATGTGCATTTGATATGTTAAACCATCATTTCTATTTACTGAGCAGAATTCACTTCCCAGTGGAATATTTCTGTAAAGCCTGTGTATGGCTCTGGTTTTCCTGCTACTTTTAATCTCCTGTTGATACACATGTGATAATGACAGACATAATGAAAGCTAAGACATGTCACTAGAGTGTTTCTTGGACTCTCATAGCCAACAGCTGTGAAACTCTGAACAGTGTCTGGCTAGATTTGGGGGTTGTTTTTGTGACAGAAGCTCATGTAATTTTCAGGGATGTGGTGTAGAACCCTTTTGCTTTAGACTGTGCAATTATTCAAATCTATTCAAGAGTATGAAGAAGTATTCAGCCCAATCCCAAACTGAATTATGATTTTACCGGTATATTTTAGCAACAGTGACAAACCACCTCAAGAGAAGTCCAGAACTGGAATATCATGAGGGCTGGAACTTCAGCCAATTTCTCTGCAGGAAGCTTGCACAGCAAGTACTGAGCTTGGCTAGGAAAGAAGGATCTAGGCATTGGCCTCAGCCCTCTCTGTAGGGAAAAGCTCTGTCTGCACACAGCTTCAGGGAAGTCAATGTGGTTTTCCACAGGCAGAAGTGAACCACCTGCTTGGAGTGACTTCCAAGTCCAAGGTGTCAGGCTGCTCCTGGAAGAGAAAGACAGAATTGTAACTTCAATTTATGTGCTCTCTGTATATGTATGCCTGTATTCCAGGCAAAAAGTTTTGTACCCAAACCTTGAGTCTCTTAGTTTCTCACTGCACTCTAAAAAGCTCATTTTAGTGTGCATGCATTTTCATAAACCCTCTCTTCCCCTAGATTTCTGTATAAATAAACAATTAGTCATGCTCGGCAGATGGGATATTAAATAAACAGATGATCCAATTTGAGTGGACAGTTTGTGGAAAATACTGATGTGTTGCTATCTATATACATTCCTACCCAATGAGGAACGCTGCCTGAGTCTAGCGATAACTACTGTGCCATAAAAAACCAAATTCTATAATGATGAGGAAATCTCCATGTGATGTTCCTGAGGCTCTGATTGATAATACTAACTGGAATTACAGACTGAATAAAAATGCAATATGGTCATTATCTGCCTGGCAGCAATGCCAGACACCAGTGGAGAAGATAATATCAGGGCTGGGAAGCTGCTGCTGAAGTGTTGGACTGGTACAAAGGAGACCTTGATTCTAAACTTGCTGCTGCTTTGCTCCTGGTAATCATAGGCAAGTGAGTCCATCTGGTTTTGTGTTAGTTTACCAGATCTGAAAAACAGATACTAGTACAAACTTCCTTGGGAGTCGAATGTAGCTGATTTCTATACATGGAAAATGCTCAATATTAATTCTGGTATTATTGCAAATAGTAATGGCATGTGATATGGCATGCTGAGAGCTCTACCCTCACAGGCTATCTGTATTCAAGTAAGGCGTGAATCCTTCTTTTTAAGTAGATTGATTTTCAAAGCTATTCCTTGATATTATACTTTTCTAAAGGGCCAAAAAACCTGGTTCTTATTGTGTCAGGTTACCTCAAATCTAGAAGTAATTGGGATACAGCTAGTAGGAACAATTGCCTGTACCTGCTGGATTTGCTTAGAAACAGATTATTAATATTTAATTTATATTATTTTCAGGTCTATCCTGAGACAACTGTGCCTTTGGGAGTGCAATGAAGATGATACAGTACGTCGGTAACAACACTTCTGGACCCAAGAGAACACCTGGCACCTCTACACTTCCATGTCTGGGTAACTCAGTGCATATCATTGCTTCACATACCTCTCTTCTCTGTGAAGGAGAGCTGGGTGTGCAGGCTGGGCAGGAAGGAATCTTGTGGCATGCTCCAGCCAAGTCTTCAGCTTTGTCAGGACAGCAGGGACCATGACCGCCAGGCTCAAAATGAATACATGGAGACTGAAAACAATTTCCTGTTCTTCTTACAGCATTAATGTAACAGTGCACCATACCAACAATGGAAAAAACTTCTTAAGAAAAAAATTAGGGGAAGGAGTTTGAGAGAAATTTTTGCAATGATATGCTTCCCGAAACCACAGGGAAAAAGGGTGACTTGGATTATCCTTCTTAGGGTGAGACCTTTCTGGCTTTCATGCAAAAGTCTTTCTGCAGGCAGATATGAGAACGGATCTCCCGAATACCAAACTAGTTGACAGTTTCTTCCACAATGCCAAGTAGCAGAAACACAGGAAAAGAATATAAATAATGCAAATACCAGAGTGTATTCTCTGATAGTACCCAGGATCTATGATGGATCCCAGCCATTATCCCATTTGCCTTTTGGTCTCCACAGCATGATGGTAATATCTGTGGGATGAACTGGGTATCATGAATGCTATACCCTGACACCCTTGGCAGCAGTTAGCTCTGGAATTGCTCTTTCCAAACCTAATATAAATACAGAAAAATAGGGATATTCCCTTTATGCTGGAGGGGGCTGTAAGGAAGCAAGGCATCCAAGTTTGCAGTTTGTTTGTTCACACCTATTCCAGAGATTATTCTTGAGCATTTGCTGTGTGGTTTCAAGATAAGGGATTAAACTTTCTCCTGATGCAAATAGGTTTAACTGTCTTTGATGTCAGTGAAAACCATACTGGCTGAACCTCTGGTTGAACTTAGCTCATCTGAGTCTTACAGACTTGGAGAATATTTTTACATCTTGCCCACCCACACTGTGATCCTGAATGGCAAATTAGGAAAGAACAATTTCCTACAATGCACTTTTATATCTCTTTGGGATGACAATTAACTTGTTATATAGTGTTCTCAGACTTTACATGCAGAAAATTAAACTAAGCTTGGGTGTGAGTGAACCAGTTATGTTTCTGAATGCTGTGTAACTACTGTAGTCCCTGAAAATGCATGTAAAATATATTAGAGGGCATATTCTGTTTTATTTTGGAGTTTATTATATCAAAACCTTCAGAGAAAAATACTTTCCCCTACATCACAACCTTCCCTTTGAATAACCTTACTTCTATATGCCTTTTTACCTTTGCCTGACCTTAGACTTCCAGCATTATACAGAAATTTAATATACAGCAATATAGAGGAGTACTATCTGTCTACACTCATTGTCTGAGGCCATTATAAAAAAGCTCAAACAGCGACATAACACCTTTTTTTCTCAGTAACATTTTCAGTCAGTTACTGAAGACTGTCTACATTTGCCTGCAATCAGAATAAGCTGCCTTTGTGCTTTCCCACAAATAACAGCAGTGAGCAATTTGAGACCTTTCATGCCCAGTATTTTTTTAGGATTGTCAGTGCTGGAGGCTACATTTAGAGGGCCTTTTGGCTGCTGGAAGTCTGGTTAACTCCAGCTTTCGCTGAGTTACAGGGCTGCAAATCTCCACCACTGCTGAACCTGATGCAGCTTTTAGGAAACCCTGTGGTTAAGATGATCCACTCCTATTAAAGTATATTTTGTGTTCCTTTTGACCCGTTTTCCCCTGTGTGGTATGGGTGTGCTGGTTTTGGCTGGGATAGAGTTAACTTTTTTCACAGTAGCTAGCATGGGGTTGTGTTTTGGATTTGTGCTGGAAACTGTTGATAAGACAGGGATGTTTCCCTTATTGCTGAGGGGTGCTTACACAGAGCCAAGGCCTTTGCTGCTCCTCACCCCACCTTGCCAGTGAGTAGACTGGGGGTACACAAGGATTGGGAGAGGAAAAAGCTGTGACAGCTGACCCCAACTGACCCAAGGGATATTTCACACCGTATGACATCATGCTCGCTATACAAAGCTGGGGGAAGAAGGAAGAAGGGAGGGGACATTTGGAGTGGTGGCATTTGTCTTCCCAAGTAACTGTTAGGTGTGACGCAGCCCTGCTGTCCTGGAAATGGCTGAGCACCTGCCTGCTGGTGGGAAGTGGTGAACAAATTCCTTGATTTGTTTTGCTTGTGTGCACAGATTTTGCTTTACCTATTGAACTGTCTTTATCTCAACCCATGAGCCTTCTCACTTTTACCCTTCCAATTATCTCCCCTATCCCGCTGTGGGGGGAGTGAGTGAGTGGCTGTACGGGACTTAGCTGCTGTCTGGGGTTAAACTACAACATATGGGCCAAGAGAGGTAAATGGATGTCCAAGAAGAACTCTCATTCTCTGTGTGAAATTAGGGTGTTAGGGACACTTAAAGTGCTATCTGGGATATGACACAGTTTTCTTCTCCCAACTATGTAAGACCTCTCAGTTTCCATTACTTCCATTAATACAACTCCTAGCTCTTGTTATGTCCATTGCCCTACATTCCCACCCCAAATTATATCACGATGTATATATATAAATGCAATTAAACATGCTGCAAACCTTTTATACAGAGATATACAGAGATATACTAATTAGCAACCTGCTGACTCCTTGATTTCCCTATTGACGTTTTACTGCCTTATTACAATTTATTTTTTCTTTTAAAGAATCACATTTCCAACTTTGAATTAGATCTCTGGGAATGAAGGACAGCCTTGAGATGGCTTTATGAAGGAGTTACTTAGTACTGTGTTTCCCACAAATCTGCCATTCATTTTGTGTAGTCAGCAAAGGTTATGAAGCCAAGAATGGTCCAGAGAAAAGTGGCTTTTGGCTTTTTCAACACATCCCCTCCACCTCCTTTCCCACTCTCCATCTTCACATCACTCTGTACTGTTTACCTTACTGGTTGGAAATTTGTGGTGTAGAGGGCAGAAATATTACTTTACACCTGAAACCCATGCCACTCTCTATTCAGTCATATGTTTCTGACAAGGTTCAGCAATGTATTTAACCTCTGCCTCAAGTTTCCCACTAATAACCTTGGACAGAGAGTCCCCACTAACGTAATCACCTCTGAGATGGGGAAGCCCTGTGTAACAAAGGCTCTGGGCTGTGTGGAGGTGAGGGTGGCAGGAACCACAAGACCTTTGGGTGTTTGCTGCAATCCAGGGGGAGGATTTGGCGGCAGTAGGGACCCGGCTTCTCTCCTCCACCTGCAGTGCCCCACGGAGGGCTGGCCTCAGTACTCAACATCCTGTGCCTCAAAGGGCAGGTTCTGAGCACTCAGCTGGCTGGCTTTGGCTCTGCCGAGCGTAATAAAGGGAAGAGAAGATTTTTTTGATAGATTTACAGAAAATTTACATGAAAGGTTGTGTGGGAGTACAACCCCGAGGCGGAGGCCACAGCCCCAGGGGATGTCCGTGTGGGGCCCTGCCGGCCTCCCGCCACCAGGCTCAGCCATCCTTGTGAGCTCACACCTGCTTTCTACAGAATGTTTCCATTGAAGCTTTTTGGAAATTTTCCAAATTTGAGAACTATTAAATCTGAAAAAAACTGAAACTGAATGTTAGGTATTTAAGGCTAGAGGCAACTGGGTGGAAGCCAGTGAGCAGCAAAACTTCCAGTGCCTGACAGCTCAGCTTGGGAGTGACAGCCCGGGCATGAGCTTCATGGTGGCTATTACTGAAGTAATTTTGTCTGTATGTCAGTTTTTATGTGTCAAAGTACCTTTTTCTGAGGTAAAATGAGGCAGTGTGAAGCCTCTCTGAGCAGCCCTGAGGAGATGGTGAGCAGCTGCATGGCACAGGGGTGCCTGGGGAGGAGGAGGGCAGGAGCGCCCATGTGAGGGGAGGAGGAGGAGGGCTAGGGTGCTTCCAGGCGCGAAGGGCAGGCAGTTGCCTGTCTCAAAGCAAGGTGAACCATTTGACAAAGCCCTGAATTTTGCCTGAGAGGGATGTAAGTTATACTGCAAAGCAGGTTAGTGCCCCCTGAGCAAAAGGGATTATCGTTGTTCCCTGAAGTGAAAAGCTGTTTGTTGTGCTTGTTTCTCAGCTAAGGCAGAAGACTCAGCTGTTGCTGCTCAGACGTGATGGCTGGCTCCAGGTGGCTGTGTCAGAGACAGGGCTGATCAAGTCATCTAACAAGTGGCAGCTGGGTGTGAACTGAAGCCTGAGCTAATCTGCTTTGTAACCTACCCTGCGACAAGCAAATACGGCATTTTGGGAGTTGTTTAAAAACATCTGAGAGGTCTTCAGTATGAATGAAAGCCTGAAGATGCCCGACTCAGTGCTCAGGTGGGGTTGAAGCTCTGAGGCAACTTCTGCTTTGCTGCTGGACACATCAAGTCTTTTTATTAAAAGTATTCCAGGCACGCAGAAATAATTGACTGAAGTGAAGAAGCCAGAGCTGTGGCTGTTGCTAGGGGATAAACTCACGGTACATGGTAAGAGGGAGCCTTGTGCGCATCGGACAAGCACAACATGAGGTAGTGTGTAAAAAGTAAAGGTATTAAACAGTGCTGTGCTGCACAGAGGTGTGAGCATAAGCCCCGCAGGCTCTAGGAGCCTGACTGACACATCCCTGAGTGTTGAGCAAATACCCAGCTGAGCAGCGTCTAAGCTGGTAATATTAAAAGGGACTTTTTCTGAGTGCAGCTTTGCTTTTCTACTTCTGGCAGGTTTTGCAGAGGAATCCCCTGCAGCCTTCTATGTGTAAAGTGCAAGTACAGTGTTGGTAGAATTTTCTGGTTCCTTTGGGCCTGATGGGAGTAAAATTGGCAGCTTCATTGAAATCAGCTGGAAAAGAGAACCAAGAAAAGGGTCTTCAAACAGCAGCTTCTTTTTCTTGCAGCAGTCACCACCCTGTGACTCCAGCATTGATTGCTGCATTACCAGTGCCCGGCATGGCAGGCTGCAAAGCCTGGTGAAGCAAATCCCTCCTCCTTCCCTGCCTGGCTGAGGTGTTGCCTGTGCTTAGCAACTTCCATCAGGGCACCGCGGCATGCATGTGCAATCACAGTGGAGAGGCTGAAGGGGAGAGCTATACCTTTAACAAAAAGGGGATGCAAATTTCTCCACTGCAATCTTTCCTAGTAGCTTCAGAGAGGCAAATCTCCGTGCAGAGGCTGGTGCTTTAGTGCATGAGAGCAGAGTTATGTGCATTGCACAAACTGTCGTCTCAACTTTGTAAAGGACTTGCTTTTTTATTTTTTTGTCATACCTGGACTTTATAAGAGAGAAGAGCATTTCTACCCTTTTGAACCATGAGCGGTTGTTCAAAGAGATGCAAGCATGGGATTGTCAAATTTGCCCAGACTATTTTTAATCTCATCACAGGCACTCTCAGCAAAGGTAAGAGAAAACATTTTAGTTCATATCGTTCTTCTCTGCTGTTAGCTTTGTGTGGGGAGTTTTGTAGCCTTTAAGGAGATTTGTGATAGAGTTTATTATTGTCTCTTCAGTGGCGTTCTCGTTTAATTCTGGGAACTGACTGCTCTGAAAGAAGTTGCTGTGTGCAGCGAACACTGGAGCTATGCTGTAAAGCCTTATGTAATTGTTTCTAACTTGTGTAGTTTGTAACCTGTATTTGTCAATCTGACATAGCCCACAACTGTAGCGGGCTATTTCAGTGTGTTCGGAAATGTGCTTCTGAAAGCTGATGTGCAGCTTCAAAAATTGAAGACTTCATAGCTGTCAGTAACTGGTACTTCTCTGTGTCATTTTCTACTTCAGTGTTTCTGCTTGTTTGAAGCATGCGCGTACCTTGGCTCATAATCTAGGTATGCCTTTGAGTACCTTTTGTTTATTTAAGTTTTGCTTGTCACCTACACACCCTGTGTGCCTTACTATGTGGCAGGTGGAACAGTACCAAAATTATTTATGCTGTCCTCTTCACTAAAATCAAACAATTAAAAAAACAAATCCTCTCTTCTTGTTTGGAAGTTTAGTAGTTCCTGTAGTGGTGCACCGAGGTAAGTTTTTGTTGGTTGTTCCTTTTGTGATGATACTTTTCAGCACCACCTATGGCAGCTGGTTAAATGAGTACTGGTGATCTGGTTGGGAACTCCTGACAATAATAAGCAACATTATGCTTGACTGCTGCTTGCCTGTTGAAATGTGGACAATGTTTAGGTGAGGGTCAAACTTCTGCAGGGGTGTGTGTGTGGTTGGAGGGGATGTGATTTATTTTTTGTTACTTTTGTTTGGAATTGATAATACAGTCCGGATTAAGTTATTAGTAGAGAGATTCATATAAGGCTGAAGAGTCTGTGCCATGATGTGGGTTTTTTAAATATAAAGTCTGTAGCTTTTTTTAATGTGTTCATAATCGAGGAGCAAAAATGAAGCATTTCTTTTTCAGGTAAGTTATAATCCTTGTAGTTCTGTGGCTGTGTTGGCTGCCTGCAGCACATGTGCTCCTGCATGAATTTTAATGTTTAAGTTGTTTCCTAGGATAAACTGAAGCAGGCTGAGGTGACTTTTAAAATAGCAAATGTGAAAGTGCCAAGAACTGTTAAGTGCAGCGTGCAGCTTCCTTTTGTAGAAACTGGGGAAATATATTCAATCTGTCTCTCTGGAAAAGAAATAACAGTTCTGAGACAGCATTCTCATATTAACCTTACTGGTTTTCAAAAGAAATCTACACAAGAAAATATCTGTTTCACATAAGGAATGCTGGACAAGTTGGTTGTCTTTAAAGTAAAAACTGGTTTTAAATTGCATCTTTTTGTATTTAATTATTCTTCTTCCACTTGCCCCTGCCCCCATCATCCATAGGCTGTCAAACACCAGCAGAGGAAAGATTAAAAACTTGTAAAAGTCTGTCACAGGAAAAAGCTGTCTGATGTTGGTTATAATTCATGATTAATGCCAAGATGTCTTTTTAATATTAAAAACAAAAGAGAAAATCACAGAAGAAAATATAGCAAAAGAAATTACTTTCACAAATGGTAGGGAAGAGAAAGTAGTGGTAGGATGCTATCTGCAAGACCTTATCTACTATAGCATGTATGTATGGTGTATTTGGTGTAATTTATTTGTGCTTTTTTCAGAAGATAATAGAATGTAGGGTGTAGACTGCTTTAGTCACAAGTTATTGACAATAAACTTTGTGCTGTTTGCTTGAGCTCCCCTTAAGGCAAGCAGAAACCTGTGGTCTTGTAGTGTTTCCCCATGTGCTCATCTAGAGCAGTTCATCTATTGTGGAGTTTTCAAGTAGCCCTTGTGCCTCTACTGCTTGCCTTGCTTTGGCAAAGGGATACATCAATGTTTGAGTCTGACAGTAGAATAACACATATGGAGAGCTAGAAATGGGAGTATGAATGGTCCAAGGCCTGCTTCCCATCCCCACCCTTTCTTCTGAAAGATGCTGCCGTTGTGCCATCATTGTCTTTGCGGCCAATGCAATGGTATTGTACAGTTTTACCCACATCTTTCCTGTGGCAATGTCTCATTTCAAGCTGCTTGAATTAGATAAGGGTGGCTTCCTAGGATTCAAAGCATTTAAAAGTCTGTTAAACTTTTTTTTTCTCCTAGTCAGCTGCTTGTGTTTTGAACTGGAATAACCAGACTGAGGAAGGAATAAACTGTATGAATGAGTTTGTTGCATAGATATCAAAGACCTGCTGTAATTAAAATAAATGTTTCCGTATCATTACCTATGAAACTCATAACTAGAAAGAAAAACATTAGAAATCTTGCTCAGGAGTCTTGAATATTTATTTTTTTTTAAAGTGTTGAGGTTTGTATATTTATCCCAGAGCTGATTGTTTAGTATTTCTTCTAGTAAAAATGGTGTATGTTAAGCCAAGAAATAGAAACTGTTGTATGTTGCTATTATTGTAGGGTTTTAAACTTAGACCATATACATGCTCTTGAATGTTCAAGCAAAATCCTGTGTTCTTCATCCCAATCCTGCCTATTTTCCTTCGTACTTATTAATGTTCTTTATTTTCCTTGTAAAAAGTGTTTAAAGTAAAAATAAAATGTGAGGCACAAGATCCTTTATTTTCTTATGCTTCTATCTTTGAGTGTTATTGTGGTGGCAGATATTCCACAGTTCAGTGAGATGTAGTCCTTAGCTGTGCTCTATGGCTTCTACTTGTCTTAATAATAGCATTTTTCTGTCCCCTTGATTATTTACAGTAATAAAATGATACTGTCTGAGCTGCAGCTATAAAATCATTTTGCAACAGGGTGTGATGAGACAACAGCCTCTCACTGCAGTCTGCAGTGAGGGAATAGGCACACCTGCTAACCCCGAATGGTCACCAGCCAGGTTGGTGTGTCCTGATTTAAATCTGAGCTGCAGCAAATCTATGAGGTTGTAAGCCAAGAAGTTCATAGCTGGTATCTCTGCAGAGCTGGACTAGCAAATTTTGCTAGGTTCCTTCTCACTGTGCTCTTATTTGGAAAAATTTAGTGGCAGAGGTGTCTGCTGCTGTGCAAAAGAAGGCCTCTTCCACCAAGAGCTTTGTGTAGTAAGATGCATGTGGTAAAGAAAATATGCTAGTTGAAGCATATGAAGTATGCAGCTGGTGGAAGAAGAGTAACTCCCTTATTCTGCTTCTTGGCTTGGATGGAGGTCTAGCACTTGCAGGGAAGAGTCCAGAAAAGGCTTTTAGAAGTGGGTTACCCTGGTGATGGACAGTGTGTGATCAGCAGCACTTTTACCAAAGTTGCCTCGAAGTGGTGGTGGTGGTGGTAGAAATGTTTTGTGCGAGGTTTGGGTGTGCTTTCACATAACCTCTACTGTGGTGTGTGAAATAGTAGTTCATTCTCCACACCCTGGGAGCAAGTAGGGATGGTAAGAATGAGTTTGTTGGGGGTTTCCTATTGAGCAGAATGATTAAACTACAAGTCTCTCTGTGAGTGTGAAGATATTGCTAATGTAATTAAAAACCTAGTACAGGAGGACCTTGCTGAGTGACCAAAAATGAAGCTGGCATGAGACCTCTTGGATTTCTATTAATGTGTTATAAATTTCAATGCAAGAATACAAAGATTATTTCTGGCACTAGCTCTTTCAAAAATGTTCCTTTGCAAAAGCTGATAAGATTCTGCAAATTAACTATCCTTTCACCTTTGTTCCCAAGCTGCCCCTCTTTTAGTCATGCTATTAAAATGCTTGCCAAAGGCTCTCATTTCTGTTTTCTTGTTTCTCCCATCTCTGTTCTGCAGTGCAGTTCATCTGCAACTGGTAATTTGTCCATTTTCTTAGTTTTAATTGCCTAATTGTCTGTTCCACTGCAGCGATAAAGTCTTAAAACATCTTGCTCTCCCCACAGCCTCCCTCTGCATGAAAGTATTCTGTTTTACAGAAGTGTGGTCTGTTTTGCTGCTGCTTTGTCAATCCAAATTAGTTAGTCTTGTGAGATGGTAAGGAAAATGCATGGTCCCTTTTAGTAATACACAGGCTCTGTCTCCTCTTAGTGAAAGTTAATCTTGTTCCTTCAGAGCATACTGGCACTGCATTAGGTTTGTCTTCATGTCTCCAGTGTCTGAAAAAGCAAGGGTAGAGTAGATGTTACTAGATGTCCTAAAGACCCAGGAAGGTTTAACATTTGTTCAAGTGATGCTGTGGTTACTGCACCTGTGTGGAATACAAAAATGTACTTGGATTCTCCTGCTGCTGCATAGCTTACTTTCAGCCCTTGAGTTCTGGCTATTCCTTCAAATTTAGAGAAGCTCTGATTCAGAGGGCTCTTCTAAAAGCCTTTTGTGTCTGTTCTTTCTTTACAGAACTTTTCTGAGTGTTTTAAATGTCCTTTTAATAAGGAAACTGTACAGAAGCCAGGTTAATAACATGCTGTTAGAGTGGGATTAGAGCTTATCCACGTTTCCCAGGTGGTCCTGAAAAGTAAGTGAGGGTTTCTGTGCAGAAGATGCTGGTGTAAAGCCCCAGTTAGAAAAGGACTGCCACTATAACGGGCAGAGTAAGAGTCTTCACTGTGCATCTTTAGAGAGAAGTCCACAACTGCTGAAGCCTCACAGTTCAGAACCTGATCCAAAACTCTCCCCAGTGAAGCTCTCCAATTTTACTACGTGGCTGGTAGGAACTCTTGCGTGGTGTGTCTGTGGTTCTTGTTTTGCTTTTTAAAAACCCAGCATATCTAGTTATATTTTCTCCATACTGATGAATCTTTGACCCACAAAGCAAAATATACCTCTGTTTGGCATGTTACACATGTTTTATGTCTATGAAAAATGAACTACAAATAAATCTTTTTTTTTTCCACAAAGTATGTACCACTTGAGCCATGTATGTACACACATTTCACTTCTGTCTTTCATCAGGAGCAAGATATAATAATAAGTATATATTTTTTTGCATAACTGATGGATTAATCTGCAGATTCTCTAATAAAAAAATTTAAAATCAATAAAGTAATCATGTTGGATTCTATAGCACTGGAACAACTTAGGAAAATTTGGCATCCTATTGTGTGTAGGGGCTTTTTTTGGTTGGGTTTGGTGTTTTTTCTCTCTTCCCCCCCCCCCCCCCCCCTTTTTTTTTTCTTCTCATAATTGGTGGGCTGAAGAAAGAATTCTGACCCATGCTGTAGCTGTATTGATATGCTAATTGTACATGTAGGTTTTGTCATTTAAAATGGTGTAAAATGAACATGCCACAGTATATTTTGACCTAATGGACCATAATAATGTCCACCTAATGAATGGTTGTAAGTGTAAACAGATAACTTCTGAAGATGGCTTGACATAACTGGGTACTAGCATGTATTAAATAATTGTAAAAATAGCTTTAATTAACACATGAAGTGTAATTTTAAGATGTAGTTTTATCTCCAATAACACAGTACTAAAGGGTAACAATAAGGTAACACTTGTACATCTCTTCTGTGCTCAGAAACTAGTCTTGAGCTGCCAGTCGACTCTGTTTGGTTTGGGCTATATTCTGCAAGTTTCTTTATTAATTACTCCTGGTCTGTAGAGTGTGTTCAAATGTTGATCACCTTGGTGCTAACAACAAAACAAGCAGTGGTGTTTCTACTCCATGCTGGGTGCCTGGTAAAGCTAACTTGTTTCCTAAGCAGGAATCCCATTGTTAGGGAAGCAAATGAAATTCTGTCGACTATTCTTTATGATGGTATTTGTGGGATTCCTGTTCTTAAACCTTTGTTTTTGTTGTTTTGATATGATTAGTAGGGCTCAAAGATGGTAATGTAATGGAAAGCAGGCATGGGGAAATTTTAACTATAGCAGCATTTAAGCTTGTGATGTAATTGGAATGAATATTCATGGCCAACTTGTTCCACATTTGCACAGCTTTACTAAAAACCAGTAGCATGCATATATAATTTGACTTTCACTTCTCAGCTGGCTTTAACTTCTAATGTCATTCTTTGTAATGAGCGTTTCACAACATTTGGCTTGCAGGGCACGTGAGAGGAGTACATTTAATGCCAATAACTAGAAGTAAAGTAGTCTGAGGTTTAAAATCAGAGTGATTGAATGCTTTCTTTTGTAAATGGCAGACGTGGTACAGTAGCCTTACATTACAGAGTGAGAGAGAAATTGCTGCTGCAGGCTTGATGAGGTGCTCATCTTGTAAAGCCAAAATAGAGTTCTGAGAGTGTAAAAATAAAACCTTGTTATATAATTTACATAATTGCATCTAGCAAAATTAATACCATTTTAATCTATTTCAATCTGAGAATTGTCCCTAAACATTTAAAAATCTAGTAAAGAACAAGTGTTTAACTTGCCTGGCTTTGAGATTGAGTGGCACCTTCAACTTTTAAGTGTGTGTGTCTCTCAGATGTGCAAAAATGGCATGGCATTTTTCTAATGCTTTCTTTATTTTTAATGATACAATGGTGTTTTGCCATTTTAAAATCTTTGTACCTGGAAAAGCAGATGTTTGGTTCTGCATTATTTCAGCTAGAGTCATGTTTAAACTGGGTAATGGGAGACGTAATGAACACATACTGCACTTCTTTCATGATGGATGTGTGTTTTACTCAGTGGAACAGCAACCATCATATACTGAAACTACTTTCCTAACTCAGCCTGTGAAGCAAGGAAACAAAGACTAAATCTACATAGAAAAGTGGATGATAAAGGCGCTCTTAAACTCTTGTCTGCTTCCTTCATGTTCTAGCTATGAATAGATGCGTCAAAGCTGTTGCTAAGTGTGAGGAAAATCATGTGAACTCCAAAGAAAGATTCTTGGTGCCCTAGTTCAAGTCTAGTTCAAGAATCCCAGGAATTTTAACCCCCCTCACCAGCCAAAGTGAATTAGGAATTAGCCAGGTAGGGGTGACCATGTTTCAGGGGTTTGGGTGGAGCTGTTCTGCTCAAGCTGCGCCAGTTTATAGAGGTGATTATATAGCAGTGGTGATCTGGAACACCTGTGATTGAGGCACTAACTGTGGGACTGCTCTGCCTTTCTCTGTCCCTCTTGCAGCTTTCCTGCTAACAGGGCTGTGCCATTTTCCTCTTCTTTATGGGCTTCTGACTATCACACTTTTAAAATATTTACTTTGTCACTGGATGCAGGGTCACTAGCAGGAGTGGATTTCAAGGTAAGGATCAAGAAACTTATTCGTCTCTGTGGATCCAGTTTTACTTGCATAGAAACTCACCTGAAAGCAATGTAAGTAATGGAATACTTCAGTTGCCTGAAATTGTTCTGTCATGTTTTCAGACCCTGCAATAACGGTGTCAGTCTTCATCAAACAAATATGGTTTAAAACATGTCTTTGAATTGGCTGTATTTCCATATAATCTGCTGTTGAAGGTGACATGTTCTGGGGTTTTTTTGGTCTACACCCTCATAGTTTTGCTATAAATGTCATTTATTTTTTATATATTGTCTTGTCTATGGGTTTTATTGCCAAAATGTTGTATGCTTCAGGTGAATGTGTTGCATAATGTTTTGATTAAGGCAATAATTCACAACAGTATTGCATACATTATCCAGTCTAAATTAAAGTGTGTGTTGGCTACAAGTGAAATTAATAAGCACCTGGAAATATCATTCTCTTAAAGTGTTTTTGTACATTCAGTTGGGAAGATGATAATGGAGGATGATGGTGTGGGGCAGTATTCCAGTGAAATATGCACGCTTTAACATAAGTACTCACAAACGTGTTGCTGTTACTTTGCAGTTTGAGTGTCTGCTTTAGAGTAAATGATAAACACAATAGATCATCTGTCTTCCAAAGAATAATGAAAACATACATAGCCATTCTTAGAGTGGAATAGTCTGGTTTAGACTTTTAAATTCACAACTCCCCATGGTTACCCATGATAAAGCATTATTACTACTGCACAATAAAGCTAGTGATGACTCTAAGCAGGATAAGCCTCTGATAGTACACCAACATTCCAATGTTTGCGTGGGTTCCTGGAATGAACTGAGAATACAAAGTGTGAGAGATCTTTATCGTTTATATATTGGTAGAGGTAAACATGTTAGTTTAAAGAAATGATCATGACATGTTCTACATCAAAGTGCTTAGCCTAATACTATAAAATATGGCTCTTGTCACACCCCCTTGAAGTAGTAAAACTTCAGTTGTCTGTTGACAGAAGTTGAATAAGATTCAGTCTAAGAGGAGGCCAACAAAAATGAAAACCACATTTCCAAGCATAAAAAAGTTAGCTTGAAGCTTTCAAAGGCATAAAAAGTAAGATAGACTTCTCTATTTCCTACTTAAAGGTTTAGGTTTTTTTGCTGTGATGATTTTTGGGTTTTGGGGGGGGGGGGTGTTGGTTTTTTAATCCCATACCTGTTGCATTCTATGTGTACAAGGAGTAGCAGTTCTTCAGGTTATGTACTTTAGGGAAAGTCATAAATGTCACAGGTTTTTGACTTGGGTCTGAAAATGTTTGCAAGCTCCCCAGTTGTTGAATTGTGTGTTTATGTTGATGCTCTGAAAAGAATTTTATCACTTGTTTCATGAGAAGCAATTTGAGATTCAATGAATGAAAGCATTGTATAAATGTAATCCATACTGCAGATGGTAACTCAGGATGCTGCAGTGATTGTTATTGGCAGCATGGTGAGCTGTGATAACTAGGGTCCTTTCAGTTCTCAAAAGTTCTCACTCATGCAGTTGTAGTGATGCGAATCACTCCAGAAACTTAAAGGAGTGCTGTTTGTATTGAGGGCTGGCATTTGAATTTATAGGGAAATACCTCATGCTGTGCCTTATGTTCATCTTGGAAATAATTCTGCTTTTTGTGAGATTTCTGTCTTCTCATAAATACAGGAAAACAGAAGAAACATTTGGAATGTGAACATTACTCTGCAAAATCACCATTACAAACTGAATATATTTGCAGTATTTCATGGAGAGGTAAATCATCAAGACCATGGGCTGTCTTGTGAAGGCAGCTGTGATAAACAAGCTGTGCATTTGTCTTTATAAGAGGAAGAAATGACAATATTAGACAAACTTATCTGACAAGCTATAGTATGCAAATAAACAAGGGGGCACAGAGCTACGAATACTTTTAACAGTCTTTGGGATTGTTTAGGAAGTTGGGGGAAGGGGGAATTCAAGCCTTAAATGCTTATTAAATATTGTTGCCTATTATGCAGCTAATAGCACAAGCAAGGAAATATTTAAACCAAGAACTGCTTCTGATAGAGTACAGCAAATCAGACCATAACAGGTGACGTGGGTGTGATAATGTACATCTGCAGGAAGTAATTCTGCCTAGCAAGGATGGGGAGTGGAGAGCTGAAGCCATCTTGAAGCTTCTGTCCATCTCTCTTTTTTTCAGAGACAGAGTGCTGCCATTCTTACAGAGCCTAATTTAGCATTTTTAAATGCTTTTGTAGGAGCTTAATTGTTTTATTCCATCTTCAGACTTACCCAGCTTTGCTATGCACTCAGTGTGTGACAAAAGTAGGTATTCTGTAGGTATAAAAATTGAGTGTGATATATACAAGGTGGGCAGAATGAACCTGTTGTCTTCTGTTATGGTTTGTTTTGGATTTTCCATAGCACATCTTCTGCAGGTTGGATAACCTCAGGTAATGGAAGAAACAACCTGTGTTTCATGGTAATCTTCACTTGCAAGGACGAGACTCTGGATCAGCTTCTATAGAACAAAATCTTAAGCACAAGTTCTTTTTGTGGTTTCTGGAGTTGTGTATCTGGGGTTTTGGGGGGGGTTTTTTGTTTATATTTGATATACCAAAAGTGACTTGTCAGGCATAAAGCTGAAAAGATTATTTGAGAACAACATCCATTTCAGGATTTGTTTATTTTGACTTTGGCTCTCTAAATCCTATTGAATTTTAAAAGTTGAGGGGTAAATCCCTTTACAAGGAATCAGACACAGAAGAAAATTTTACGAAAGGCCATCTTTTTGGCTTTATGCAGAAATACTTGCTTTGCTCTTAATGACTCAGTACAAGGGGCAGAAGTATGATCCATAGTGACTACAGTAAGCCACAACCCTGATATCACTAGAATTATAATCAGTTTTTGGGATAAAGATTTTGACCAACTTGTCTAAGAATCTATAGTGAGCTTTACTGCTCAGGACCGCTATGTGAGAGGGTTTTTTTTCTTCTTTTTCTGTCTGTGACTTGGCTAACAACTCATCCTGTGAGTGCGCTTGTTACCTTCAGAGGAATTAGTCCACCAGTTAATTTGACATGCCGTGTCTTTCCTGTGTGTTTGATCTGGTTTTTGAGAAAAATGCTCTGTGTACTTGCAGTGTTTTACATAAATAATAAGTAGCCATGAGAATTTTGTAAAATGACTGGTCAGTAGCTGTAGAAACAAACAGGCATAGTGGCAAAGCCTGGCGTTTCTAGCATTCTCACAGTATCTATCGCCTTCAGCTAAAATCAGCCTCCAGATAGCTGAAGGCTATCGATGTCCTCATAAAAACAATTTATCTGAGAATAACCTAACGGTTAGTATTTTTCTATGCCACAGAGAGTAACCATAATGAAGACTAGCTCTTAAAACCTGTTTGAGACCTACTTATTTTTGGGCTATGTGTTTTCTGGTGGTGTGCTTTGTGACACTTTGTGCACTTAAAGTTGGGCAATACCGCATTACAAAGTCTCTTTCAGCAATAAACACTTGATATTATGGATACATAGACATGTAGATGCTTGCTGGAAGTGCATTTTTCTCCTGTTTGAGAGCAACATGAATATTGCAGCACCGATCTGTTAAGCAAGGGGCTTAAAATGGTGGTCTGATATCCAGGACATGTGAAGCGGTACAACTCTGCAGCACTTCAAGATCTGACCTAATTATTTTGGCACTTGATGTCCTGCTAGAAAAGAAACGCTACCCTTAGCAAAATTAACTTGCTAGATCTGGGTGTGAGGTTTTGTAAACGCTGTGCCAGGAAAAGGATAATATATTTGATAAGTGTATATATTTCCCAAACACAAGAACCTTGGGTTTACATTTGAAAAGAAATTTGTAATTTCTCTAAGTCTTCATCCCTTGAAAGTATTTTAATGTCCTTTGTCCACTGTTATACGTCTTAAGGGATAGATGTCAGGAAATTTTTGAAAAACTGATTTCCCTTTAGGTAAATAATGTCGTGTGTCTAAACTACAGTGTTTCTTACATATCTTAGGAAGAGAAGGAATAAGATATTTCAGAGGAATTTCTAGATTGTTGTGAATATGATTCCGGTTCTTTCAAGTTGCTGTTTGACTCAAATTTCTGACCTCTCCTTGTAGAGATATCTAAAGTAGATTAAAAAAAACCCAAAAAAACAACCACACATGTTTTCATGGTAATGTGAAAATAATTTGTGCACTTAATTCCAGATGAGGAATCTGGTGAATGCTATCACTAAATAAAATAAAATAAAAATCAGCATCGTGTTTCAAGAACTAATATATTTTCTAGAGTTGTTCCATGCTGCTGTCTGAAGTAAAGTATTTCCTAAGATGAAATAAACTGGTGAATTGCCCTTTAAAAAGCTAAAACTCAAGTGGATTACTTGTAGTAAACTCATGAGCATTTGGATTAGTTTAAATGTTCCAGACTATCTAAAAATAGTCTCAGAAGCTGCAGAAGAGGATGCAGTGAGCAGCGTTCATGCTGGGCAAGACATCCTTTAACTTATATGTGTAGGGGTTTTGTTGTTTTAACAAAGCCATTGTCTAGTTTGAAAAGAAAAAAAATTCTGGTACACTTCAAAGAACACTCTAAATACTATAGTGTGGCTACAAGGCCTATTAGTGCTTATTTTAATAAAGAACAAACTACCATAAACCCCCTTTACTTTTTAAGAAATATGTGGAATTGTTTGGCGTGGGCTTCTCCTAGCAGTAGTATAAAATGAACTTTAGATTTGCAGCCCTTATTGTTGCCTTCTAGATTAAAGCAGGAGATACTCAGTTCATGGGCACAGAGGAAATCTGCAGAACAGCACACAGAAAATGTTCCTATTGATCAAAAAATGTTTAAGTGTTCGATTTCTTTGTCCTTGTTCATGAACTTGACCAATGCTGCTTTCAACGGCCGTATCTGGCAGAGATGAAGAGTTTACTCAAATATCTATTCTTTGCCTTCTAGCCATGATAACATTAAGCTGTGTGAGGTGGCCAGAAGCATCTTTGATTGCCAGCCACTTATTGCTGCTTTCTTATGTATACAGTATCTTGTTTTGCTGCAGACTTAAATGTTTCTTTCCGGTATGTTGAAGTACTTAACTGTGCCTTTTCCATGTATTACACCCCTCTTTCCTCTCCAGTTGTGGAGCTATAATTTAGCTCCATTCTACTCTTTATCAGTTAACTGACAAAATGAGAGACACCCCCCAGCACATGACTTGGAAGTCCCTTGAGAAATGTTGAAGGAGGTTGTGTGATATTGTTCTGATTAAATCTTCCTATCAATGATTTTATTTCATAGAATCATGGAATGGTTTGAGTTGGAAGGGACCTTAAAGATCATTTAGTGCCAAACACCTGCCCCAACCAACCTGGCCTTGAATACTTCTAGGGATGGGGCATCCACAGCTTCTCTGGGAAGTATTTCTGTAAGTATTTGCATAATTACCTTAGAATCATTTATGTTGGAAAAGGCCTTTAAGATCATCAGGTCCAACCGTTAACCCAGCACTGCCAAGCCCAGCACTAAACCATGTCCCTAAGTGCCACATCTATTTTAAACACCTCCAGGGATGGTGATTCCACTACCTCCCTGGGCAGCCTGGTCCAATGTCTGACCACCCTTTCTGTGAAGAAATTTTTCCTAATCTCCAATCTAAACCTCCCCTGGTGCAACCTGAGGCCGTTTCCTCTTGTCCTGTCACTTGTTACCTGGAGAAGAGACCGACCTCCCTGCCTGCAGCCCCTGCCAGGCAGCTGTGGGGAGCGATAAGGTCCCCCCGGAGCCTTCTCCAGACTAAACCCCCCCAGTTCCCCCCGCCGCCCCTCCCAGCACTTGTGCCCCAGCCCCTTCCCCAGCCCCGTGCCCAGCTCTGGACACGCTCCAGCCCCTCCATGTCCCTCTGGCCGTGAGGGGCCCAAACCCGAACCCAGGGTTCAAGGGGTGGCCTCACCAGTGCTGAGCACAGGGGGACGGGCACTGCCCTGGCCCTGCTGGCCACGCTGTCCCGGCTACGAGCCAGGGTGCTGCTGGCCTCCTTGGCCACCCGGGCACGCTGCTGGCTCCTGCCCAGCTGTCTAATCCCATTGATATCCCTTTATAAGGCTGCAGTAGTGCTATAATATAGTCCATGTTTTCACCTCCCATCCTACCTTATAAAAAGATATTTCTGAGCAAGTTAAACATACATTGCACTAGCATGCTTTTTATGACAAATGTTGATAATATTCAACAAATACCTGTACACAGTATTAGTGCATATATAAAGCAGTGAGTAGTTAGTAGTCAGATAAATAAAAACCAAACTAAACTGCTAGCACTGTACACAAATGGCAATTGCAAGCTGATCCATTCCATCTTAGTAATTGGGCTTGCTAATGCTGCTGTAGGAATGCCTTGTGTTGTGCAAATCAAGAAGCAAACATCCCAGTTTTCTTGCAAGCTGTTTTATGAAAGGACAAAGGGAAGCAACTGTCCCAGCCCTCAGATCCTGGGCTCTGAATTCTGAACATGATGCCAGAAGTATAAAGAACTAAAAAAATTATATGGACTGTGGCTCCAAAATTGGAAAACTGCATGTAGCGCTGAAACATCTTCTCATAAGTCAGCTTACAGTAAAAACCCTTTTATTTCAGTGTTTGGCATAAATACAGTACTGTAAAAGCAAAGAAATAAGCTAAATTGAGTTCCACTATTGCAACAATATTGAGTCCAGTAAATGAAAATGCTTCCTCCTTTGCAAATATTGGCTTTTGTTAGCAGCCTTAAACTTCTTGGAACAATTCCCATTGACTTACCCAAGTAGCTAAATAAGTTTTGAAAAACAAGCTGGTTTTAATACTGTAGCTTCAACAACACAGATACCAAAATATAGCCTTGTCTATGTAACCTGAGCTGGGGCTGAAGCTGCTCTGGAACTGGGAGCTAAAAACACTGATGTGTTTGCAAGGACTCAGCAAAGTATTTGCTACTGCCTTAAGGTATTAAAGGAGGAGCTATAATGAAATAAATGCTGACTTGGTAAGAGTTGCGGAGTTCATTTTGACAAGTGCATGTGCTACGCACCCGGCTCTCTCTTTGGCTCTCTCTTTGCCCTCCTGTCCCTAAGCCATAAAGGGTTCTGGCATCACACTACTGGAGAAGAGGATATAAAAGCTGTGCAGTAGCCAGGAACATTTTCCAGCCTAAGAAAAGCCTGAAAAAATCTTATGTCTTGCAGCAGGGCTGGGTCAGCAGGTCTCACAGAAGTGAGACGCGAGAGGCTCTGGCTGCTCCTGACTGCCTCTTACAACAAGGGACATTACCCTTCATTTAGAGCTTACTGGGAAAGAGAGAAAATGGTATGAGCAGCTTATGTCTTTCATGAAAAACTTTTTTTTTTTTTAAACAAGATTATGCACAGGTTCCTCTCTTATTTAATTTATCAGGAAAATAATGACTGGAAATCTTGTGGCTGGCACTTGCTAAGCCTTTCTCTCTGCAAGCTCTGTGTTGCAAGGGACTCGTTTTCCACTTATCCACAGCAATGTCTCGACATTCTTGCTGTTTTTTCTTCTAATACTGATAAATAAAGCTATTAACAGGCTACTGGTATAGTTGTTGATGTGACCATCTGTCACAGACACCTTCCATTTCATAATGTAGCACAACTGTAATACTAGGACGCAGATTACTCAGGGATAGAAATGTACGTACTGGCAATATTTCTAGTTTTCACTCCTCTTTCTAGTGGAGCGGTATGTAAACTGGTATAGGTACACCAGCCTCCCCAAGTGAAAGGAGTCACGTGGGCTTTAAATGCTGGAGTATGCTGTAATGACATTGCAGTATTAGAAAGTAAAGGGTGAAGCTGCATATGGGACCAAGGAGGGGGAAGGACTGTAAGCTTGAAAATGCTCTATGCCGGCAGTTGCCATGGTGCAACTTTACTAACACACATCTTTTCCTTGCTCCAATGTTATGCTAATATTAAACAATACATTATAGCCATCAAATGCTACCCTGTGTGTTTCTTAAACAATAAAATCAACACAAGAAAACCCAAACCTGCCCATGCCAAATAAAGTTCTGTAAAGCAGTTTCAGGTAGGGGTTTTATTTTATTGTCTTGAAGAAAGTTTGTTGCTCCATGTTCAGGAGGTGAATGCAGTTTCTGTAGGCCAGCAAACAGAGTTTCATGGTGATTTAGGAGCCCTAGTGAACTGTAAAACAGTTAAAGTAAGCTATCTTTACACTTCCTTCTGAAGTCCTTTGTGTAAAAACATTTTTTTTCAGCTTAAATTAACTGGTTTTGGTGCTTGGAAGCACAGTAGTATAGGCTCCTCCATTCTTATTGCTGTGTAGGAATTAAAGCTGGCATCTTTTCTGACAAGAGCAGCAATAGCATGGGATGGAATCTCAGAAAGGAGCTTTTTTTGTTATTTGGGCCTGGTTTCGGAGGAATAACCACAAACAGTTATGCTTTTTCTACTTTGTTCACTGCAGTTCATATCACACTGAAAATACTATGCCATATCCTTAGAGTTTTTCAACTTGCACACCATTAATGTTTTTCATTTTTCACTATCAATGTTACAATTGTATGATCTGTTCATGCTGTTAGAATTATGAAATGGATGTTTCAGTTTTGAGATATTGGAAGGGGTTAGGGAAATTACAAATTTAGATGCCTACATTTTAACAGAGAAGACCTTGTCCTAATTAAAGAATGGCTTAAATTTGCTCGGTTTCAAGTCCTGTGTACAAAGTTGTCTTGGTTGCTATCTTCCATGTAAAGCATGAACAATAATTTAACTTCCTCATTATTCATCCTTGAGTTTGAAATCACAAAGCCTCATCTCTTCTCTGTAACTTAAACTTCCTATCAACCTATGTGTGTGTTTCCTTTCTAAATTCATTAGTTCATTAATTTTTGTCCTTGCTTCTTGTTCAGTTTCCAGTAATAGAATGTGAGAGAGCCAAGAAAACTGTCTGCTGGAGACATCTCTTTTTAATAACTTTGTATTAGTGCTGCTGTGCCCCTACCCAGAATTCATTTGCTAAGAAGGCTTTATAGGAAAACCTGTCTCATGGTGCTTGGCAGAGAAAACGCAATGCCTAACTGTAATGAGTATTGATTGGTTTTAATTTGTTTGGTGTACAATAAGAACAAAGTTTCTCTTATGTTGGGTAAGGAAGTGAAAGTTGAGCGATATCCATTTCCCACCTATCTTAGACTGTTCTTATTGCAGCCATGCAGGGCACGAGTACAGCTGACTTTTAGGTGAGCAGTTAGACAGCCATGAGATCAAATTGCAGCAAACTTACTCAATTCACTTAAGGGGAATCTTCTTCTCACAAGCTGTAGTTTGAGAGGGGGAGGTTGATTTGGCATTGAAGGAGAAGTTGGTGCTGTCTCTCACCTGATTCCAGAGTTGCAGTCCTTCTAGAGCTCTAGTTTCATAATTAACTACTTTACAATTTTGTGTTTTATATTAGTCCATGAATAAGCACCATGTCTACATATTTTGAACTCCTTCTTTTTTATTTTTTAACTCTTTTAGTCATGACTGCAAGTGATTTGCATGGGAATTCCCACTTGAGTGCTGTTCTCTCACCTACTGGATTTTCAATGAGTTAAAACTTTGGCCAATTTCCCTGATGGTTTCTTCCCAGGAAGCGTTTCTTCTTGTTTGACTTGAGCATAATCTGTGTTTGGAGACAAAATTTTATAGTGACAGTAATAGTAATAAGGTTGACAACTTTTTTTTTTTTTTTTTTTTTAAATAGCTGTTGTAATTTACTCAGGTCAAGAAGTGAAAGAAGGCACTCTTTCGGGTTTTGGGTTTCTTTCTCCTTCCTTTAAATGTGTCAGATCTTGTAATGGTTTTATCCATCATGGATGATGATGCTATATTTGTTTCCACTGTAATTCAGAAATTTGTTTATGGATTGAAAGTTTTTAAGAGAGTGTCACAAATGCTGCTGATAAGCCTTTGTGCAAGACTTCACATTTAGATTTGAGTCAGCTCAAAAATGTGTTTAAAAAATAAGAAAAACAAAAAGACTTGCAAACAGCCAGGCTGTTTGGTATTGGCCACACATCTGAAGTGGCTTAACTGTTGAAGTAATTCTATTACAGGTGCAGAATGAATTATTTATGAGGAAATTTGTAGCAGACTTAGTGGCTTCACAAAGTAGTATATAGGTATGTTGGGCTAAAAGCTGCTGACTGTGGTGTAGCTCTGATCCGCCCCTGAGATCTGTCATTGTGTGTACATAGGTATTGATATTGGCTCCAGCAGTGTTCCATTTTCAGATCAAAGTAAATTTTGGTTTGACCAGGTAATAATGCCATTGCAAAGTGTCGCACTGGAGGTTCACGTCTGCAGCGCTGCACGTGTCTATTGAGACTGTGACAGAGCAATGTGGTGGTCTTAGAGATCTCTGGCATCCTGTCAGTCATACCCTTGAATAGAGGCTAATTCTGAGCAGGCTGAGGATTC
Source organism: Falco rusticolus (assembly GCF_015220075.1). NCBI lineage: Eukaryota > Metazoa > Chordata > Aves > Falconiformes > Falconidae > Falco > Falco rusticolus. The sequence continues at coordinate 17,910,290 of NC_051194.1, forward strand.
AAGCAACAAAACCTTTCAACATCCAAGCAACATATGGTAAGTCACATGCTCAGTGTAGTAATAAAGAGGGGGCAAAAAGGCTTGTTATCTTCATCTGTCCAATGGGGGACCTCTTGGTCTCTGCATGAGGTTCCTAGGCTCTGTTGCAACAGGAAGATTTGAACAACTAATGACATTAAGGAACAAAAAGCTTATGCCGTTATCAAATTCATTAAACTTGGAAATAAACTTTTAGAGTGTACCGTCCTCGCTCATCCAAAATCAAACGTCATAAGTGCCACTCTTTAGTAAACAGCCTAGTATCCTCAGTGACTTTAATGAAAGCCTATCTGCTTCTTATGTAGCCACGCCTGCTGGGAGGTATTAGGAAGACAGTGTTACTGGTAAAGTCACTCTCAGCACTGCATGTGTTTTATAAAAAGGCCTTGATTTTCTCCTGGCCTGACAGCTGCAGTGCTTGGGAGGTATTGTATTATAAGTGTGCCAGTTGTCTGGCTTTCCTGCAGCATGCTAACAGGAGATGAAGGAGAGGAGAAGTATACTTCTTCCTCGTTACCCCAACCAGTGACCAGGACATTTTGCTGTAGCTTAAGGTGTTGAGGATCTGCCTTTTCACAGGCAACTATTTGTTTGCTAGTGTTTGATGTATCTCTGACAGAATCCTTGAACGAGCAAGGTGAAAGAACTCTTGTTCCAGATGTGACATCTGGGCAGGATGGAGCTGTGCTTGTCAATGGATGCTCATTGCCATTCCTGCACTTTCCAGCAAGTGCAAAAAGGAGGATGTGGTGTTCTATATGAAAATGCTGTTGTTTTCCTATTATGTAAGAAGCAAACGCTGCAAGTTATGCAGGCCAAAGAAATTATTCCAGTCCACCTCTTGACATACTTTGTTCTTTATTTGGTGCTATATGCAATTATTTATATTCATAATAATTTTTTTAAAAGCTCTACTTCCAAATGCTTCTGTTTTAAAAAAGCTTAACATACTGTGAGAATACGTGTCCTATACTCCAGTTTGTGGCAATTCTCTTTCTACCAAAGTTTACCTTATATCAGAATAAGACTATATTGCTATGTACACTTACACTTACAGATTTGGTGCTTTTAAAGCCGAAGGACCTTCAGGTTTGCAGCTTGAAAATATTGAAGGTGAAAAGTTTGGTGTGTGGGAAGCAATTTAACAGCACTTGTGCTGTGAAGAGCACCCAATAAATACATGTCAGGAAGGCTTATTATGTGTTGTTTTTCAGAATGAATTAAGAAGGAAATTTTACAAGATACCAGCCAGTAAGAGCTGATTTGAGAAGTGAAGGCTAATGGCTGCCTTTTTATTACTGGGCTTTGTAAAGCATCATGTGTTTATCTAATGCATAACGTTCTGCTTGGGTGCAGCCTTTGGTGAAGGGAGCTGACTAATGCCTAAATGACATCTTTTGCTCCAGTCTTGTGCAGAACTTCATTGATTGCCTTTTCCCAGGCACTCGTTTGATTAGTAATAAATAATGTCTTCTGCTAATTTAAACTAATTGAGTTTTTGGCAATATGTGCATATTGGGAAGGAGAGATGATCAGGTTCCTACTTCCCTAATTAACTTACATTAGGATGAGGTTCTGTGCGAATGCAGAAATCCCCATGAAATGTAGGAAATATTAATCCATTTTTCAGTGCCAGTAGGTGTTTAACATCCATCCTGAAAGCTAACCTTTCACTTCTGTTAAGTCTGTTGGATGCCATGACACCCCTCTATTGAATTAATAATTGAATATTAGCTAGACTGGCCTAAAACTAACCTCATAAGGAAAACAACTCTTCTGTGAGCCAGGTCCCAATGCTGAGGTGAGAGCCAGTGTCTGGATCAAAGGCAACATTGCACATGTAGGAAGAGGGGAGAGGTGTGTCTGTCTCTTTGGGAAAAGCTGTTAGATCAGATTTGCTGTAATAGCCATCAGAGTACTCCAGTGATAGGGCTTTGAAGTATCTTGGACAGATAACTTTGAACCTGTCGACATGCTCAAGCACTTTAAGAACTGTTTCAGAGCTGGGGTGATTTAGCAGCCTGACTGATAGTGCCCTCATTGAATCCTTTCTAGGGATTAGATAGGAGTTGACTCTAAGGCCAAGATCTGTTGATTCTCAAGAGCACCCTGTGATCAAGCAATAGTTGTCTGACAGTGTTTAAGAAATATAGGTTACAGAATGTTAAAGCAGTAGACTGTTCTCAAAGTAGCTTTGATTTCTTGAGCAGAGGACCAGTAGCATGTAGTATATCTGAGAGTGTTATGGGGTGTAAAAATAGAAAATGGAAACATTATGGCTTGTATTAAGGAGGGAGAGGTTTATTGTAACGTTTCTTTTCAGACATTGAAGTATATCACTATACATATTTGCTTAGAAAAGCAAAGGTTGGGGTCTTTTGTGTTTTCATGTTGCATGTTGGCTCTTTGCCCTAATAGAATTGCATGGGATTTTCTTTCTTTCAAATGATCTTTTTCTATAAATGCCTATCAGAATGTATTACACTAAAAATTCAAACCCACACAGCAATATCATGTTTCAAATGACACTGCAACAGTAATGCAGAAAAGATTAGAAATGGAAGTTGAGATTTAATGTGGAAATAGTCATGACTAATGATAGGCATCAAGGTTTGCTTGAGGGAAAAGTGCATTTTAATTGCTGTGGATGATTAGTCTTGTCATACATGGGCCAAATACAGTAGTTGTTGGTTTTCTGTTTTGGGGGAGAAGAGAGCAAGAGAAATGGCCCAAGTCACAAAAGAAAAATAATGCTAATCATATGGCAGGAGGCTGCATTGCTTGTGTCTGATGCACACAGGTCACTCCTCTTCCTATTGAGTAAGGTGTTATGAGAGTGTTTCACTGAGATTCACTAGTGTTATATTCACAAGTAGAGTAAGGTGTGTCGTCTTAAAATGGTATTATGTCGTTAAAAGCTATAAAAATGTATACTCTTTCTTATTCTTTGAATTCAATGCAGTAGGGTTTTTCTAAACCTAATTTGAACTGGCTGATATTTTTCAAGTCAGACTTGTTGACTCTTGTCTCAAACTCATTTTTTTAATGAAGAATAAAAGACCAGAGAGGCAAAACTGGAGTAGATTTAGAATAATTTGTAAGTCTTTAATGATAAATTTCTACTAAGTTGCCCAAAGAATTGACATGTGAAATACAAACTTCTCTCACTGCAGTTTTTCTTCTCCATACACCCTTTGTTCACCTATTTTTTTTGCATACAGTTGAATGGCTTTGTAGATGTCTTCCTTTAGAACTTCCAGCCTGAATTTCCTTATAAAATGGGATGTGCAGGAGAAGAGTCATTGAAGTGAGAAAATGTGGAGAACAGAACAAGAAATCGTTGCAAAAGCAAACCCCGCAAAAGAGAAATATAAATTGGAGCAGAAAGAAGAAAATAGGTGCAAAACCATAGATAGCCCTAGTTCTGCCTGCCTAGGGAAGGGAAGACTCTAATTTGTTTCTGCCAAAGTTGTGGATAAACAGAAAAGAAAAATCCCACTATTTTCATGATTTAAAAGGACTATTGAAATACAGGCTATGCTCTTCAATCTCAGATGAAAGCTCAGCATTAGTTCTGCTTATCTCTTCAACCATGTCCATAGTTTTAATGGAACTGGAGAGCAAATTAATATTACTTAAACTAAATGTGTCTTACAGCCCACTTGTGACTTCTGCCAAAAATCTCGTTCTTTTTCCTTATTGTTTGCAATCACATGATGAGAGATGCAGAGAGGCTGGGGAGCTGGATGTGTGTGGACTGTAATCTGTTTAAATAAATTATGCTGAAGGATTGCCATTGGCAATATTCAAACGCTATTCTACCACATTCATACACCAAGTACTACATTTATTACTAGTTAAGGGAGTAAAAATTTCAGTCTCAGTTGCATGCTAGCTAGATCTTGAGGGTCTTGGATCAGTCAGCACAGAAGTCCTGTGTCATCAGTTGAAGAGGCTGTTAATTTTTTTTCTCGTTATGAAGCAAGAAAGATTGCTAAACATCAGGTTTTGGCGTTTAGCCCATAAGTTTTATTTTGCTCAAGTGCAGTATCTGCAAATCTCTCCATCTTTGAAATATGTACTTTAGTTTGACATTTCTGTTTTGTCTTTATTGAATTTCAACATTTTTACTGGCCATACACATATTAAGGGTAATACATAACTCTTTATATCAGTCAGTATGGTACAATAGATAATACTAAGTACTGTTAAAGAATTTGCTAAAAAAAAAAGATTTTATTATTTTTCTTTGTTCAGAACTACATGATATTAGGATGGACTGATGGAGGAGGGCAGTGTTAGGTGAAGGCATTTGTTAAATGACTGGCTTCACAGTCCTACATGAAGAAAGGAGAGCAGTAGTAGTACGAGAATAATGGGCTTCAAAAAAGATATTTCAGCAGGCTTGGGAAGCTGATGTACAGTCATCTGGGAAGGTAATATTAGGAAAGCTGGTCACTGCTGGAAACGGCAGGCAGTGATCCTGACTGTGCAGGAAGATAAGCACCGTAAGAGACTAATACAGATGAAATAGTGGAAGCATGTTGGGATAAGAGCAGAACGGTCAAGGTGCAAAATGAGTTATTACAACTGACAAGCAACTTGAGAGATGGTAATAAAAGTGTCCAAAAATACACTGGAAAAGAGAGAGACAACAGACAAAGATCACGAGTGCTGAATGGCTCATGGCTGAAGTCATGGCTGATTCTTCCTTTAGCCTTCAAAAACATGTGACTTGTAGCTTCACATAATTAATTACCACAAGGAAAGAGAAACCAGATGGGAACAATGGCTTAAAAAATGTGTAGATAAGTCAGACGTAATTGAATTCATATTGCCTGATGAAAATCACTATTGATGGCTAGATCTGTGTAATCTTTTAGCTGTTGGAATTTATTTCTGAGAACAGGGGAAACTTTGGAACAGTGATTACTGTAGCTGTAGCGTGGTATGGGGAAGAGAGAATGTATAGGCCAACCAGCCTAACATTCCTGAACAGAAAGATAATAAAATAATTATGGGAAAAAAGCCCAGCTGTTTGAGATGACCCAATTTTGTAATCATCTCTTCACCATTCTCTGCCCACCCAAAAACCAAAAAAAAACCTCCCCAGCTAGCCAGCTTTTTGTCAAAAATCAAACATGCAAAACCCCACAACAAAACAAACAAAAAACCTCCTCTTGTGTTTTCATTAGCAAAACTTTCCTAGTGGGAATGTTGGAAATGGGAGATGCAGTGCTGCTTTATTAGGTTTTGTTTTGGAACTATATACTTGATAATTTTTAACCAAAATAATGAAATACTATAGTTGAAATTGCTGTTAAAAGCCGTTTATTAAAAAAAGAAAAAACACCTTTAAATATGTCTCCTAGATTACTGTCATCTGCATCTGGTGATGTATGCACCTGGGGACTTTGCTTTTTTACAGTTGGTGAGATGAATTGACAGAAATTGGGATTAGGAGCATGATAGCTCTGCATAACTTTACAGAATAAGTGTTAACATTCAGTATCATACAAAAATTAGCAATATTGCAGAAGGGAGGTTAGAGATTGTATTTCCTTTTGTTGGTGGCATCTGAGCTCTTACAACTAGCTTTCCAAAGTGCTTTTATCTGATTAGTTTACTAGTGATAATTTTACTTTGGTATTTTTCATGCTTTTCCTAACTTTTCCCAGTCCCCAGCTTGTCAGTGATCATAGAGTATTTGGTGACATGTCTGGTAGGCTTATGATTTTGGTTTTGTTGGGGATGTTTGTGTCTGCATGGGGAAGGGGGTGTGTGTTTTGGGGTTTTGTTTGGTTTTGTGTTGTTGTTTTTTTCCCCTAAAATGTGTCGCTTCCAGCAAAGTAGATCTCTTGTTCTGTTTCTGAGCTGTTCTCATTCTGTTGCAAACTTGCTTCTAGATACTGTTGTGCTGTACTCCCCATGGGTAGGACTTGAGAGAAAGCACAATCACACTGGAGCAGCAACTTGGATCAGCACCAGTTTTGCTTGTATCTCCAGCTACTAAGAAAAACAAGGCTGATGTGGACTGCTAAATGCTACCAGTCTCCTGTGCAGAATTGTTTCTTTCAACCACAGTGCAACACACGGGAATAGTCTTACAGAATTAATTACGTGTCTTTTAGTCACTTAGCTCTTCAATGCTGGGAAAAGCATATCTTAATACCTACAGCTGGGATTTGTACCTTCATTTTTTGCAGGCAGATTAATTCTTAACTTCTGAATTAATATTTCTGACTATTGCAATCAAGTGCCAGTGCCTGCTTTTGACATGAAACTAGGTTGAGTTGAGAAGATGGAGGCAACAGAATTACACTTTATCTGTTCATTTTTCTTGGTTTGAATTAAATTTTATCCTTTGATAAATAATTTTTCCAATCTTAATAGGCACAAGTATATCCCTGTACATTGCTATGATTTGAGATCATGAAGTGTCATCAGTTTGAGTCTAAATTTCATTCTCTTCTTATACTACCTTCCTGTAGAGTCTTGATATTTTAAAGCTGTATAAAATACTTGTTCTTAATACCATCTGAGAGTTTAAATGTCAGCTGAATGGGTGGTTTACTGCATTTCTATGTAGATAAATCCCGTGCAAACATGAACCTAAACAGTGCAGATTATCACAATATAAAATAACAGAAGAAGCATGTTGTTAATCTTGTTCCAAAACAGCTTCTGTAGTGTTTTATTCATTAAAAAAAAAAAAAAAATAATGCTGCTTTCCAGTGAAGAACCAGCTGGGTATCAAACTTCCTGTATTGATCTATTAATTGAACTTTTAAAGAGGCTGTGAGACTACAGGAGCTTCTCATTTATTAAGAGTATCTTCAAGTGGCTAGGGACTCTGAGAGCTTCAGTTATTAGGTGTCCTATGCTGACAACCACATTTACATAGTGCAATCTAGAATTTGGATCCTCTTGCCCACGATCAGCTGCGGCTCGCTCAAGGAGCAGGATGTGGCAATGTCAGCTGTCTGAGTGACCTGCAGATTTTCAAAACCTGTGATTGGAAGCATCTATTATGTATCAAGAAAGATATATTTGTATGCCTCCCCTTGCTTTCAGCTCTCCTAGACTGTCCATTCCCATAACACTCGCCAACAAATACCAGTAATAGGGGGCTTTTTTTGGTCAGTTGGTGTTTTTTGTTGTCTTTTTAAAGGCTGTTCTTCTATTTGCAGTTTGGGCTCCTTCATTTTGACAGGTTTGTGCAGTTTTGTGTGGGTTTTTTGTTTGGTTGGTTTTTAGTCTGTGAATGTTTCTGAGACTGTAGTATATTGGTATACTGGTGAAGGTGGTACATGGCCTTTATGGTCAGAGCTATGGTTCTTGTATTTTACCTGAAGATTTCCAGAACCTCCTCAGTGTTCATATGCTCTGTAGTCCAGGCAAAATATTCTGATGCTTTTGAAAGCAGCTGGCTTTTAGGCACAATGTTATGTAGGAAATGTTTGGGGAAAAACGGCAACAAAACAGTTTTGTCATGCAGGTATTGTATATTTGCTGACATTAAATGCATGTTACCTATTCTGTAGTACTAACTGAAAATTTTAGTATTTTTAAGTGGCTTTAAGCAAACTTGATAACTGTCATTCTGAAACTTTTTTTTCTTCTTTTTCAACACTGTCCATAACTAAGCATGTTGGTCACTCTGTTAACATTAATTTGATTATACGGTAGTAATATCTACTGCTGTTTTAGCCTCTTACATTAAGCCTCATTTATGAAACTAACAGTGTCATATTACCCAAACAGGCTCTTGACTCCATTGCCTTAAATCCTGTTCTCAGCTTTGGTCTGCCTCACCAGTTCAGTGTAACCTGTATCTCTTTGTAATGTCCCTTCTATTTGCAGGTTTCTCTGTTGCTAGTTATACAGGGCATATTTCAAATGCCCTGGAAAAGCAACCAATGTTTTAGCTATTAGAAAGACCAAATAGATTTGTGGTTTTTTGAGGCCAATTTAGTACGTGACTTCCAGGAGGCAGATGTGGCAAAAACTGGAATTTGATATCCGCATTCAGTGCCACCTTGACCCATGGTAAAAATGAGGTGTCACTCCGCAGTCCTGCCCTGAAGCTGCCACTGAGCCAGTGAGTCGGCTAGGAGTCAATTAAACACTTGATGCTTCTGCTGAAATCAGCAATAACAGCACAGTTGACACTTTTATTTCCTATCACTTGTAAAAGGGGTGGATTTTCCTGAGCTGGTGCTCAGAATGCTGCAGGCTGAGCCACAGCATTGAGCAGCTTATGTAAGGGGTTCACATCTCAGTCAAAAATTCACGTCATTTTCCTCATCACCAATGTCAGACCCAACCTTCCAATACACATTGCTACACTAAGACCAAAGACAAGAGGTCCTGTGCTTAAAGCACAGACAGTAGGACATGCTGGAAGAGCTGTATTCATTCAGAAAATGCTCAGGTGCCCCCACTAGGGTGGCCATTCTGGGGTGAATAAAGCCACCTTGTGTAAATCTGTTCCTAAACTTGTGGTGAGCATTTACTTGGGATGTTGGCAACGTGTTCTGCTGGTCTGGAAAATACTCTCAAATGCAGCACTGCTACAACTTTACAGAATAGAAACTGCCAGGAGCTATTAAAGTTGGTTGTGCAATTTTGTCTTTTTCTCATGCCAGATAATCTGCCCCAAAGGATGCTGCGAGAATATTGGGAAGCTGAGAATGCTCTATGGATGTAGGCAGGCCACAACAGCATAGGTCAATAACTTCAGCTTTGCCAGGATGACTTGATTCTTCCAGTCTAAATTATTTTCTTGTATGGAGATCTTTGGGCAAGAATCAAACAATAGTGTTTCTACCTGGCCATAAAGAACCCCACATTCTTTTCATGAGGTGTGTGTGGGTGCTTCAATTTGTTTATAGTCTATTGAATCACCACATTAACATGCTACTTCTGAAGAGTAAATGGTATATAATTCACGTTCAGGTAATTTGATTGATTGCATAATATTTTAACACCTTTAAAAGTTCTGTTCATTGGTGCTATTTCATTGCTTTACTGAAAGCAGTAGAGAAGGCAATGAATTATTTCCTATCTGCTAGTGAGGCATGAAGAACCACTAGTGAGGCATGAAGAACTGTTTCAGTGACTATAGAGGGGAACATCAGTGGCTATAAAAGGAACAATGGAGACTTCAGATTTTTAATCTGATCTGCCTTTCCATAGATAGAAGCTTTAAAACAGCTTATAAAAGTTTTATTAATGTATATCTTTATGCAGCCGCCTAAGTGCTATATTTTGAATGAATTGCTCGATACATAATTTCTCATACAGATTTAATTTCTGTTGTCAGTCTGTCTGATAAACATGCACTTGCAAAAGGCTTAAAAAACCAAAACCTAAACAGCGATGCATCCTTTACAGGCAAACTATTCTTTCATGTCAAGTCCAAGGCAAAAAGTTCACTGCAAGGTCAGAGCTGGAGAAAGAGGAATGTCTGTTTTAGCAGTGAATCACCTGAATTCCCTCACCTTTGAGTTCAAGCCCCTTGTGGTTAGCCACGCATCTGGGTTTTGCAGTTGTAACTCTCTGATTTTCTGACCATTGACGGATATGGATAAAAGGGTGTTCTTTTGCTCACCTTTTCTTGTGTGTTCACCTGCTTCTGTCACTAGCTTCAGGATCATAGGAAAGAACCAACAGTATGTGTAAGTAAAGGCAGCAAATGTTTACTCACACAGCAGTCCCTTTATGTAACAAGTTTAATATTTTTAAGTGCAGTAAAGGTAAAACCTGTGGTGCTAAGTCTCTAGACAGGTCAGATAGTTTATTTACTCACATTGTTTATCAGTTTCATCCTAGTTGTGTATTTTATAGGCTGCAGTAGTGGCAGGTTTCACATTATTCTTGGTATGCAAGATTCAGACATGATTGTGGGCATCTTCTCGCCAGAAATCAGAGGGTAATTCAGTTCTGAGGGCTGTCCAATAATCATCTTTCTGTCAATCTAGTTCATATAAGAATAATTAACTGGAGGCATTTGTTCATTGCAACTATTTCGTGATTCCAGAGCTGGTAATTATTTTCTGTAGACTAGGCTTAAAATCTGGTGTTATGGTTTCAGGCTGTTGAGGCTGATAGCCCTATTGACATAGGGGTCATTTGATTATTAAGAGTAATCTCCAAAAAGTAGTCAAGATTTATTTCTTTATTTACTGTACAATTAAACATATCCAATGTTTTGAAATATTCCAGCAGAGAGAAAATTATGCAGTGCTTTAGTAAACTATAAACCAATAAGCGTTTCAAACACAATTCTTTTGTTCAACCTCTGTCTTTGAGGTTTCTTTCAGCGACACCTCTTTAATACATTGTGTTGTCTCTTTAGACTTTAAAGCATTTGTATAAAATTATTTAAAGACTATTCAAAGAGGTTTTATAAGAATGGCCTTGAGTTTGATTGGACTACACAGCCTGTATTTACTTCATTCAGGTCACCTTGTTTCGTGTGTGGTACAAATAATTTACTGAAGAGATGGAGCCTTACAAAGAACTCTCTTCCCTGCCCCCCATCTGTAAAATTAATCTTGTGTTATCTTTTTGCTGAAGCTGAAGTATTTTCAGGTGCTCTCCTTGCTTGCTCTTTGTGCTGAATGCAGAATAACTTATTTAGCACGCTGAGACTTTCTGAAAATCTGACTGGAATGATAAAAGGTAAGAAGTAGAATCATAGAATGGTTTGGGTTGGAAAAGACTTTAAGGATCATCTAGTTCCAACTGCCCTGCCCATGGGCAGGGACACCTTCCACTAAACCAAAGCTCAAAGCTCCGTCCAACCTGGCCTTGAACACTTCCAATGATTGGGCATCCACAACTTCTCTGCACAGCCTGTGCCGGTGTCCTACCACCCTTATAGTGAAGAATTTCTTCCTTCTATCTAATCTAAAGCTACTCTCTTTCTGTTTAAAGCCATTACTCCTTGTCCTGTCACTGCATGCCCTTGTCCCTCTCCAGCTTTCTTGTAGCCCCCGTTAGGAAGTGGAAGGCTGCTATGAGGTGTCCCCAGAGCTTTCTCTTCTCTGGGCTGAACAACACCAACACTCTCACAAAAGAGAACTGCCTGCAATCAATACTTATAATTATTCTTCCTGTGTTAAAATATTATCTAACTTCAAGCCACTTTGTAAATTTGGAGTCAGTCAGTTAACCCTAAATGCTATTTTTTCTGTTGTGGAAATTGCTAAAAGGAAAATTTCTGAATTGTTTTGTATGGCTTCTGAATATTCTAGAGACCCTGAACTGGTGGTGTTAAGTTTTTCCTAGTTTTGTAATAAGTAACTAAGGATAATTTGCTGATCAGACAGGTTAAGCAACAGGAATGATCTCGTTGCAGACATGGGAGTGTCCTACATTATCTTAAGACAAATGTTAAACCCTGATGCTATGTTGCTTTGACAATTTGTATCTTTGTTTAAACCTTTGTACCAAACGGCTGTGTGGAGAAAGATTGCATGAACTAGTTTTGTAACAGACTAAGCAAGAAACCACGATAACGGAAGAAGCTGAGGGGCGTACCAAAGATGTTGAAACCGACTTCCATGAAGGTAAAAGGAGCTGTTTAGCTTGCCTAAATTTGCGAGCCTTGGAGGAGCTGTGACTCCCCAGCCGCCCAGTGCACTGTTTTTGCTTTCCTACCTTAATAAATATTTAGTGAATTTATTTTGGACTCAATTTATAATTCAACTATAACAGTTTCCTTATTAAAACACACACACACAAACACAAACACCCAAACAAACAAAAAACCCACCAAAAACCAGCCAAACAAAAAGACAAACCCAAAAGAAAAAAAAAAAACACACCCAAAAGGTAGTAACAAAGTACCAGCTACTCAGCTGGAAAGTATTTTGTTATCAAGTGTAGTGGGTTTATGCAATGAGTGAGGAATCTTCAGGGACCAGAGTCGTCTTTGTGTTAACTGCCCTGTTGCTGCTTTGAGGATGAGGTAATAAAAATAGCACCAGTTAGCAGGATACTTAAATCAAAGCTGCCAGAGGTAGCCAGAAAGTATCTGCTATTGTTTACGTACATTAAGAAGATGCTGGTGACTAAGGGGTAGCTGCTTAGCAAATCGGTGGCCATAGGCTCCTCTTAAGCTGCCATTGTTGCTACCTTATTGAAGGTGGAAAACAGTGATCTTACTAAAAGCTGATGAAAACTGAATCTGTCTCATCCAGAATTATAGCCTCTGGTTTATGGGAAAAGCTTTGTTTTACAACCTTTTGCAATAGTTGTGTGGGTGGTGTGTTTTGTTGTTTGTGGTTGGGTTTTTTTCCCCTAGAAAAAATGCTAGTTCCCTCAAGTATAGTGCTGGAGCTTTTGTTCTTTTTCATCTTCCAACAGTAGAATCACCAGGTCCAAGCCTTATTTGGCACCAAGGAGAAAAACTATTCCTAAGAGTCTGTGCCCAGCACTTGAAAATTAGGACTTCTAATAGTTTCAGCAAAACAATATTATTCATATAGACATATAAAGGGCTTGCACAACTGAAGTATTCATCAGGGTCTAAAAATCTGTCCCTGTTCCCTATGTTCCCTGTCTTTCTGGTCGACTCAAGCACTACTGTGGTCTGAGCATCAATGCTGGTGAAAGCTGTGTGTAGTCAAACAGATTTGAGGTATGAATTTAATCTCCAGCTGCTTATACTTCCACTTCTCTTCTGGCAGGAGTCTTAATGCTGTCGTATGTACCTTGAGCATCTGCTCTGCCTTGAAAAAGTGGATTGTGTACATCTGTCACTGCGATAGTCACTGTATTGAAGCACTTCTCATAGGAAGTGTTTTGCTGGATCTCAGAAAAATAGCATTTTATTTATCGGATATTTTATAGACTTGATGGTATAATCCAATAATATTAAAAAAACCACCAAACACACACACAAAAAAAAAACCAAACCAAAAAATCCAAACGAAAAAACCAAAAACCACCTACCCAACAACGAAACAAAAAGCCCTAAAGGCTATATAGCTTCCTTGTGTGCTGCTCTAAGAAGCATAGAGTATTATTAAAACTTCACTCTCTAGCAAATTACAACTTTTGCAGATGGAAGAAGGATAGAAAAATGTTTACAAAAGGCCAAGAATAATTCAGCAACGTGGCACAATGTTAAAACATTTAGTTCTGACTTTAAGAGAAAGTGAAACTGTAAAGGAAAAAGAGTATCTATGACTTTAACATTAAACTTTTTCAGAAATGTGGAAAATAACCAGTATTTATACACGGGCAAATTGTTATTATAAAAGAACCATTCTGTAGTGCCTATATATTTTGTGTGTTTGTTTTCTACATTATAATATTTGGCTTTTTGAATTTAAACACCCTTTTTAATTTGGGCGAGAGAGAGGCTGGTTGGTGAGAGTCCAAGACAATGCAGTTTCTGAACTTGCGTCTAGTTTTTCCCCTGAACGGGCTGTTTTCACTTGGAATATCTCCTGCCCTAATAGGAAATGTTGCTATATTGGAGAACAAAATTTGTGGAAGGTTTTTCTTCATGTTTTTGCAATGTTGTACATGTTGGAGGGAAATAATTGTTTTCATGCGATAATCAACTCTATTTGTGGTAGACGTAAATCTGGAGACACAGCTTGCACTGAATAAATCTTCATCTACTTCTATCAGGGATAACTATGAACAGGGAGGCGAGGAGGGTGGCTTTAGGGAGTAGTCTCAGGAAGCCAAGGTAGGAGTTGGAAGCAGGAGCTCCCAGTCTTCATGCTGAGTTCTGAGCTTAGCAAAATCAAGAGCTTCTGTACTTCAAGGACAAATTACTGACTCATGAGTTAGCAATGGGGACTGCTGCTAAATATCCAACCTTCATTTTTCTCTGCTGAGCTGAGAGAGGAGCAAGGTGGCAGGGGTACTGGTTTGCTGGACTGAGTATAAAGTAGTCATGAACAAGTTTTAGTTTGCAAACTGAAGGCTTTTGCTTTTCAGCAGTAGTTTAAAAATATGGAGTAAAGCTTTGAAAGAACCTTTTAAATAAACTGCTTTTGTCTTATTTGCAGCTAGCTTGTTCACCTCCTTTGGTACCAGTACAATGCATTAGGTTCAACAGGTATCCTCTCTGCCTTTTTATTTTTAAGCAGTTACCACAGTCCTGCCTTAGCTTTTGGTGAACTAATAAACCAGGGTCTCTTCCCCTTGCCATCCTGTTGGCAAATGCTTTTGGTCACCCAAAACGCCTGTACCTGTCAGCTGCACTTTCACTTTCCTGAATGAGAAAGATTAGAATCATATATACACACAGCTTCAGATGCATTTCATAGAAGTGTTGTATGAAGCTGTAAATACCTTCCTGTTTCTTGTGGAAATAATTCTCCTCCTATATTCATTTTTTAGTTTAGGCTTTTTTTTTTTTTTTTTTTTTTTTATAGCACCACTGACACTGTGTGACTCTTAAGCACTAGAGCTTGTCATTTTTCCTCTTGTAGATTTCTAATAGATAACCATCTAGACTTTTCATGTTGAACGAGTGTTACTGATATTAATAACTGCTGTTTTATACTATCTTGGTCTAATTTTGGTTTGATGATCATGATGAAAAGCAAACTCTTGATGCTGTTCCATTAGTAATGTTGGAAAATGAATGTGGTGGCTTAATATTTCAGCCTTCCTCTTTCTCACAATAGAGAATTGTGCCACATTAATGAGAATAATTTTTTTCCACTAGAGTTTAATGGATTTAAATTTGCACCTAAGCCCTGAAATTTTCCTATGAATGATAGCTACCAAGTGGTTCATCAGGAATGTGACAAAAAATTTTTTATTAGCTATGTCTCAAGTGCCAGTCAAATACAGCATATAGGAAGTAGCTTGTGTTCCTCCTGTGTCCAGTAGCAATTTGGAAATTGTCTGAGGGAAACAGTTATTTTCAGAGAACAGAAAATGTATCTATGCATGCATCAGAGCATTCCTAAGAGTTGGCACTAGAAACAAAGATGTCTCCATTGTGAAATATCCTTGTGCTAAATATGGAAACTTCTGTCCTTAGGTCATATTACAGTGTTTAGTAAGACATCATGGATGTTTCAGACTACATAATTGTGTTTTTCATATTGTGACTTCCCTTCCTTAACAGTTTTATGATACATGCAAATGGTAGGCAGATGGTCTTCCTTGAGTGGTACACTTTGTAAAAAGTAAAGCAAGGTGAAGATTTGAGTTAAATACAAAAACTTCTAATATAAACTTCTTTACCATACCCTGTGTTTTGTGGATATATTTAAATACATACAATTGGTGTTAAATGTTTAGAGTGCAAACTTTGTAGTGTCTGCGTATGTATATTTTGTTTTTAGGTGGTTCTCCCCTCTCCCCTTTCCCAAAAGCAGAGACATCCATGATGATAAATACCTTTTTGGACCATAGCAAAACTTCTTTATCAACAGACAAGAAGACTATGCCATGAATACACACTATATTGGTAATTAAGTATATAAAACATGTGTCTGCAGTGATGATATATGTGGATCTGGCACCAATTGTTATCAACCAGACAGAAAATTAGGACCACGTCTAAAACATGGAACAAGAGTTTAGTAGTAAACTTAAGTTGTAGCTCTGTAAAGCTACTCTACCGCAGAAAGTCCAAGGAAACAATAGGCAGTAACTCGGTCTGCGTTCTTATGAGGTATTTTCAGGCATTCCTGGTGTCCTGGTTTCGGCTGGGATGGACTTAAATTTCTTCTTAGTAGCTAGTACAGTACTGTGTTTTGGCTATGATGTGAGAACAATGTTGATAATGCACTGATGTTTTCAGTTGTTCCTGGATAATTTTTATACAAAGTCAAGAATTTTTTGGTTTTTTGGGCCGTGCCAGCCAGAGGGCTGGAGAGGCACAAGAGACTGCGAAGGGACACAGTGAGGACAGCTGACCTGAACCAGCCATAGAGGTATTCCATGCCATGGGACGTCATGCTTGGTATAGAAACTTGGAGGGTTAGCTGGGGGGGGTCGTTGCTCAGGGACTGCTTGAGCATCAGTTAGCAGGTGGCGAGCCGTTGTACTGTGCATCACTTGTTTTCCTTTCTCCCTTTTCCTTTGGATTTTGTCCTTTTCCCCAACTTTCCATTATAATTGTTGTTATTATTGTTATTATTATTGCTCTTACCTTTTTATTCTGTTTAAATTATTAAATCTTATTTCAGCCCTTGAGTTCTACATTCCTTTCCGATTCTCCTCCCCACCCCTCTGGGTGCAGGGGAGTGAGCAAGCGGCTGGGTGGTACTTTGTTACTGGCCAGGATTAAACCACGACACCTGGGAATCAGTTTTATATTTTGTCTTCATGTAATGGATTACCATCCATAGTGATTCAGTTTTCTGGAATGCCTACCCTTGGATTGATACCTGATGTATTAAAAGTCACACAATGCAGATAAACAGGCAGAACAAAGCCGCTTTAATATCTTGCAAGGATCTCTGATAGATATTTATGTTCTACTGCCGAGCAGAAAGAACAGAAAAATACTGACTAATTTTTACTAGAACAATAATCAGGCATCCACCTGTAAACATGAGTGTAGGCCAAAGGAAAGCAAAAAGGAGGCCTTTTGGGGGATAAAGTCTGCTTAAAATGACATTGGTCTGCGTTCCTCCTGGGTCATAGTAGCACGGGAAAGTCTGGTATTTTTTGAAATTGCTTGCAATTATTTCTATTCGTGCTTTAACTTCTTTAGAGTTCTCCGACTTGCCTGGGACGTACGAACACTGGAATAAGAAATCAAGGTGATTCATTATAATGGATACTCACAATTCAAGGTTTGTAGTTAAGCCAAATTGAGTAAAACAAACATGCTAGTACTGACAAAAACTCGTGTGGTTTGGCTAGTATCCAGGGTAATCATCTTGGTTTCCTTATGCACATAACCCATTTGCCATGCTTCACTGTTTCTGTCAGTGTGTCTATGCCCCCAGTCTGCAGTTTTGCAGATTGGAGTAATGTTGGAAACCAATAGTACATATGTGCTTGAACTAAAACCGCAGTCTTTGAGACTGTCACTTCATTATTGCAGTGCCAAGTTTGGATTCCTAACAGAGCTTGTAGGCACTACCACAGCAGAAATGTGTTAATTGTGCAGAAATTCACAACTGGCTTGTCAGTGTGCAGAAAAATGAAGTTGCTGTACTCTGCACCTCTGGTTGTAAGTAGCAGGAAAAATAAGAGAGAGGCATGGCTGTTGGCAGCTTTCTACTTATCCTTGCAATGCAGAACTATCTTGACCTGTAGTAATAATGCAAAGTTATTTATACTTCAGTGGATATACTAATAGACTTCAAAGCAGTCTTTTTGTTGCTGTAATTCATAACAGTTTCTTTTATGCAACACTATTTTGCATACATAATAATGCTTAGGTGTCTTAAGATGGAAACTGGCCAAGGCAGAAAGGGTATGGTTCCCAACCTGAAGGTTTGTACTTGCAATAATGTAAACAGTAGGTAGGAAATCAGCTAATGGCTGCCTCTTGCAGTGAGCAAGGCTCTCATTTCAATCTACAGCAGATAATTTCTCCTTTGCCACTTCATTATATGTAGCTTTTCCTGAGATAGTTACTATAAAGACAGACATTAGCTAGCAAAATTTTCTTCATTTCAGTGTTTTATGCTACCAGGTTTGCACTGTGTGAAACTAATCTATATAATTTCTTTAAGAAGATGAACACTTGTAGTCTGAGGATGTTTGTTTTGGATTCTGAAAGTGCTTCAGTCTTGGGCATCCAAGATCTGAATTTCATTTTATGTCCCCTTAGAGAGAGTGTTGAGCAGCAGTAAGGTCTCTGAAATACTTCTGCTATTGGTACTGAACTGAACCTGACCTTCCTTGGACAGCATACTTGTTAGAGAGGTTCTGGTTGTGGGGGAGCAAGCCTAAAGATGTTGAGCTCTTTGATTCCCAAGGAGAAATAGTGGCAGGAACAAAACAATAACATCCTCCTTCCCCCCCCCCTTCCCTAATTTTTCACACACCTCTAAAGCCAGATTAATACTGTGCACCCACATTTCTGTCCCACCCATGGTCTACAATCATCCTCTGGGGAAGAGATTGCTAAAACAACTGGCCAAGGGACCTCTACTGTGATACGCAGCGCCTCTGCATTACACAGGTGCTTCCCACAGCATCACTCTCTTCTCCGTGACTCCAGGTTTCTGCTGCCATACTGGCCAGAAAGACTTGCAAACCAAACCAAGGACAAACAAGTTTTCTGGGTGATCGTCTTCCAAAATTATGGATTTGTTTCTCCTTTCTGTCTAAAATGTGCATAATTTCAGATGTTCCCAACAGCACCCTTATTTCCCCTTTCTTGGCTTTATTTCCTGCTTGATACCACCCACCTATAAAATAGAAGTACAATTGGTATTTGTGCTCTCGCTTTGGACAGTTTTTAACCAGGTCTCTCTTGTGATAATTCAACAAGCAAGTGAGCAAACCACAGTTTATGAACTATTTCTTACCAGTGGTCTTTAGCTGGGAGACTTATGTATTTTTAAATGTTCATGAATGTTAAACATTCATGTTTGTTTACTGTAATTCCTTAACAAGTATTAACTTAATGTTTGATGTAATGTTTAAAAGATATTTTTTTTTTAAAGTGTTATTTCTGGAATGTTTTAAAAATGCCTTGGTCTAAGCATGGATGTGAAAACATGAACAACAAATGCTTTTACTATGCTTCTTGGTTTAAAAACAATCACCCCTTCTCCTCAAAGTTGCCAGCCAGCAGCAAAGAGTGATTATTCAGTCTCTGTTGCAAGTACCTTAGGGTTTCTTTCCAGTGTATCTTCAGTCTGATACAGCATCACCTCTTGTCCTGAGGCTGTCAGATTTACCCACACCTGCAGGCAGGGGTAAGGAAAGGTATCCCCATCCTCTGAGCCTTCGCTGTTTGGGCAGAGTGCTTTATCCTTGATGTTGGCTTTGAGTACCTGGCACACACTTTCTGTTGTCCACACACTACAAAACCAAAACAAAAAGTGTTGCTTTTAAATGTGTTGACAGCGTATGTTATGGGCCACATGCTGGAGATACATCTGTGTGTGCCAGCTGTAGGTGTGGTACGGGTGAACTCACGGCTGCTCCCTTCTGGGGCCCTGCACTTTGCCTTCCCTGAACTGACGGCTGGGCCAGGGGAAATGGCGCCATAGGAAGGCGGTTCTTTTGTTGCTGTTTGTTACACGTTCTGTGGTTTGAAGTCAGATTCTAACCTCATCTGTAATCAGCTTCAAGTGTTATTCGAGAAAGAAAAATTAATATGGATTTTAATGTTTGGTAGTAAATATTTGGAAGCACAGTACACTTGATGTCTCAGAAATATTTTGACTAATCTCACTCAATTCTCAGAACTCAGATTAGCTCCCATGTTTCCCCTGCCTTTTCTTCCTTATGCGAACCTTTTGCATGAATAAGTAGCAGGGTTCTGTCGGACAAAAGTGGTTTTTTTTTTTTTTTGGGGGGGGGGTGTTTGTTTTTTCTGTTGCTTATCCCTTTTTCTCAAGGATTACTGTTAGCATACCAGCTTTTGCTTACAGCAGTACACTTCAGTGGCAAAAAAAAGTAAACAAATAGTCTCACTCAAGTTCTTAAACTAATCTTTTTACATGCAAATATATTTTGTAATGTAATCTGGAGGCTGGAAAATAAATAAGCGTAAATTACTGTTTTAAAGATAATGTTTTTCAAATGTTTTTGAGCTTAAAGGTGCGCTTAGTAAGAAGAATGAGATGGATGTACTTTATCGAAATCTTCAAGCATGAAAAACTGAGCTGCACTCTTGTTGCTTTGTTTTGTTGCAAATTGATTTTGTGTGTGGAGACAGAACTTGCAAAACAAAATAAAAATATGAGTAACAGTAACTTCATCAGCATTCATTGTATTCTGCAACATTTGCTGTGGTAGACTGGGCTGTTGGAGGATGGTTGATTTGGAAATAAGCTACTGATTCTCAACTGAACAATTTTACTGTGACTTTTATGCTCAGGTTTTTATAGTTTTATTAAAAAACACACACCCTCCTGCACATGGAAAAGCTTTTTTAAATTATTTTTTTAATTATTGTTAATCCAAGATTTAGTTTTCCGTTATTGAGCTTTGATAGTCATGGCTGGTTTTTATTTTACATGTTTTCATAGTAAATGTTTTGTTTTAGTCCAAGGGTCCTCAAACTTTTTAACCGGGGGCCGGTGCACGGATGAAGTGGCAGGCAGTCATCTGCGACTGCTTGGTTCCCCCCCAACCCCCGGTGGGGGGGCGGGGGGGTTCTGTAAATACCAGGGGCCGGATTGAGGACCCTGGGGGGCTGTATCCAGCCCGCGGGCCGTAGTTTGAGGACCCCTGGTTTAGTCTATTCTTACTCTGGCTCTGAAGGTGATCATTCCCTCTTTCTTTTGCTTACCTGTGAATGCTCAATGACTTCTTGGCTCACCTATTTCTTTCTTGTTTCTTCTGTCTTAAATTCTTATGAGCTCTTCAAGAACATACTGTTTATTTATTGTACAACATACTACCATATATTTTGGCGCTGTTTCAATAATTGTATTTGACAGGAAAAAGAAATAGCTTTGTATTCATAAGCAAATGTCTGTCATTACCTTTTAGTGTAGAATGGCACAATGGTGATCCCAATAAAAAAGTACATCATCGTGGAGCACGCAACCATTCCCAGTCCCAGGCACAGGGCTCTTGTCTCCCCTCGCTTCTGTGCAGTCACCAACTTTTTTCCCAACATGATTTAGAGTTGTGTAATCTGAACAATCTCTTCCTGGTATAAAACAAAATAGAGAAAGGAGAGGGAAAACGGGACTAGGATTGGCTATAAGTATCGCAGTTCTGTAATAAGTTTCTGGAATATAATGTATCCCATGGAGGAACAGTCCATTTTTTCAAAAAATAGATTTTTTCAAAAAAAGTTACAGTGTCTTTTATTATCAGTAGACTTCCTTTTTACTTTCTGATATTTACCATATAGTACTCCAAAATGTATGTGTGTGTGGAGGATGGGAGTTAAGGGTAGGAAAACCTGATTATCTTGTGGGAGAGTTCTGTTAACAGCCTGATTGTCCTCAGCCTTAATTCCATCTTTTTTACGTCGTTGCTTCTCTGAAGTAAGAGGTATTGTGTTGTGTATTGGTAAAGGCTGCATGAAGGGAAAATCTTCCCACAGCAGAATCCTTTTTACGTTATGTCTTTTGTTCTGGATTAGTCTGAAAGGGGTTGTCTTATTTCGAAAGAGCTGAAATAATTTAAAATTTAGCATTTGAGAGGCTGGGTTCTGACTTCTGCATGTTTGTTGTTTGGCCTTGCCTGTTCAAGGATGCTCAAAACTTGATGTCCAGTCAAATAGTGGAGAAAAGCTGTGTTTTCTAGATGTGATGCCACCAAACATGATGCAATAGGATTAGAAAAAAGAGCAGTTAAACCTGCTGTATTTCTCACCATAAGTACGGGGTCAGGACTGCTGCTGGCACTAACGGGAGAGTGCAAACTGCAAAATGTTGGTGTAACACCAGGGGAACATTCAATCAGAGCTGTCTGAACCTGAGCTCAGGAGAGCCTGGCATTTCCCCCCAGCTCCCTTGCCAAATAGCATTTTAAATTATCTTGCTAATGTTTTGATAAAGAGAATCTGAAAATAATTGCTGTGAATCCATAAGCCATTAAATCATTACAACTGATAGAAAGGATTAATACATAAATGAGGATAAAATTCACAGAGTTCAGCCTATCACCAGAATCTGTTGAACTGACAGCTGTTAACTGAAGGTTCATGAGGTTCTGTTTTTTCCAAGAAAACATGGTGCAAGCCATAGTTATGGCAAATGACAAGACTGGCACGATTTTGGGTTTTTTAGGGGGGAGAAGGGACAAGAGCAGAGCAGAAAGAGAAAGGGAGACTATATTACATACATGCATGTGAGAACAGGACTGAAACCTGTTTAGGCAAGACGATGCCCAGCTTCATGCTTTAGCTGGTGCATTTTCAGGATTTCAGCTTCAGGTATGTGCAACTATTTAGTATTTACCCTTACTGGCTGGCCTTCAGGACAGCGTGGTCTCTACCAATGTTCAGCTAAGCAATGGAGCAAATGCCAAGACTTAGGTTTAGATACCGTATAAGACAAATACAAGCCAAAGCTAGCGAATGGGTTCTTAATGTTAACCATGAGTAAATGGTCTCCAGCTACCCCAGGCTGGCAGAGCTGTGGTGTTATCGGGGTGGGGAACAAGACTGAATTCTGTGAAAGACAAGATAATGACACCATCAGTTGTCAAAAGAAAAAATGTGAATATAATCTGAGTTTTGCTTTCTTTTCTGTTATTTTTGGTTTTCACTGGTAAAAGTGCCTTACTTTGACTGTTTAAATGTTCAAAAATTTGAACGTTGAAATATTACTGATTTTAGACTACTATAACACCTGAATGTTAGTGTTATTAACAATAAAAATATAGATCTCTATGGACAGTAAAACAGCTTTCATACAGCATAACTCAAGGCTAGTTACAGAATTTTTTAAGTATCTATTTTGAAGTTGCTGGTACATGATGTCAAAATGAAAGGCTGTTTTGAGTTGTCCCTAGGAACAAAAGGAGTTTTTGTTTGAATATTGAATTTTTTCCAGTTCCATATTTCATTCCACTTTAAATAAAACATCAATATACACTGTGAATTTTACAGACAGCATTTTTAAGGGAATTATTTTTCTGATGATCATGTGTAATTCACTGGCATTTTAAGAAGTAAGGAAATTGCCATAAGATGAACCTTACCTGCTTACTGGCATTTGAGTTTAATACAGAATGTGAGCAAATGCCCTTAATAAGGCTGTATTCTGTTTTTCTTGGTCTGTGGGGCTATAATAGAACATGTGGCATCAAGCACTGTCAGTGTGCTCACACTGTGTCTGCATACTTGTGTATAACCATGCACAGATGCATGTGCACCTTGCAAGGAAACTTGGGTGAATGTCAGTAGTGGCTATTCCTTGGAAACTTCTCTCATTTCTTTTAGTTCTGTGAGGGCAAAGTGGAAATAGCACTTTCAAAAAACCAATGAAGTCTGAAATAATAAAAATATTGGAACATTGTACAACTTGGTATTAAACTGACTCTTTTACTTATTGTCCAGCTTGGTCAGAGGGGAAAATGGAACAAAGGAACATCATCAGTCCTGGAGCATGGGCCCTGAGTCTGTGTGTACCTGAGTGGCAATTCCTTATATCACAGTGGGAAGCTGCTAATAGGCGAGCGAAAACCTGTGTTGTTAGCAAGAAATTCTTAGATGCAGTAACAATTACTCATCTTTCATTAGTTCTGTGGGAAAATGAAAAAGTGAATGATTGGTACTGCCACCATGACTTATGGAAAACTTCTAGTGGCCTTGTGCTGTTAATGTCTTGAATTTTAGATGAACCATAATCTTTATATAGCTGTCCCAGTTATGCTGAGAAATAGTGGGGTAATCAGACCACTTATTACATAGAAAACAAGAACTGTGGGTCAATTAACCAAAGAATTAACAAGAAATGTAATTACCCCACCAGTCTGAATGTCAGCCACATATGCAGCAGAAGTACTAGTAAGCTCATCCCTCCTAATCATTGTAAACTGCCAGACTACCTCTTTAAGACACATAAAGAATTTGTATGTGTAAATTGGAAATTTTAACAAGTGGCCAAGAGGTTTTCCAAGTATTATGTGCAGTGTTGTTCCCCTTCCTGAGGCTAGCCCCAGGCTGCCTGACCCTTGTTCACTGCGTGGGCTGCTAGGTGATCCTGTTTGCCTCAGCTTCCCCAGTTCAGATTTCTGCTTGACACCAAAGAGAATAAGGACATATAAATTATGCAGAGAATGTTAACAAGAAAGATTCATCTAAAAATATCTCACTGAGGCCTCCTGTAAACATTAAAAAATAACCTACTAGGTCTTCAGGCAGTGTAAATCAGAGGTGCTCATGTCACTGTTGTGTTGCTGAACCAGATTACTGTGAATGCAGTCCCTAAAACTGAAATATGTGCTTTCTGATGCTTTTTTTTATGATTTAAAATTCAGAAGACCAGAAAAATCTGTAGCGCTATTTCATGTATGTACAGAATAATTTAAGAGGAAGCACAAGTCAGTGAAGGAAACTCCGTGTGCATTTTTTTTTCTTTTCATATATAAATCTTATGTTCTTGTGCTGAACATCCTGCATTTTCTGGCTTCAGGACAAAACAAGGTGCATGCATATAGAAAAATGTATTCATTTGGAATTTCCCCATTGTTCAAAAGGTTAAGTTTTTTCAGATTAAAAATTCTTCTGTCTCCTAGCTCTGTCAGTGTATATTAGGAGGAATGTTCAAAGAGCTAATTAAGTGTTTCTTCAGACAAAATCATTACATCTTTGAAAAATGAAGCACTGCAGAGCACTTGATTGGCCCAGGAAGTTTCTGAGCATATTTGAATTGGTAGATATTGAAGTGTGTAATGTGGGTTTTAGCCTGGCCTTCAAGAGTAAATCTAAATGTATCTTTTGCATAGAAGATTGTGGGGTGCCTCCATAATTATTAGGAAAATATAAGCTCCAAATCTTTTCATAATGTTCCT
Organism: Falco rusticolus; assembly: GCF_015220075.1. Lineage (NCBI taxonomy): Eukaryota > Metazoa > Chordata > Aves > Falconiformes > Falconidae > Falco > Falco rusticolus. Next base: position 17,934,935 of record NC_051194.1, read on the forward strand.
TCTCCCTAATCTTCTTCTTCAGTCTAGTTAAATTATACAGTACATTAGCTGTGCAATTTCAATGTATAATCACTGCATTGACAGCTGCTGGTGATAATCCTAGGGATACCATCTGCTCAAGTTTGGAATAGTCCCCTATTTTGATTAGTAGACATGTTTGATACTTAGCAGGAAGTCTCTGACGCCTCCTCCCCCCATCTCAAGGAGTTTCCAGTGTGTGACCTCCACTAGTTAGCTTGAGAGAGGACTCATTCAGTTCCAGGCTGCTCTTAACTTGGGTATCACAGTATTGGTAGCAGTGATGAATGAATCTTGCTTGCTTGCAGAAGGAAGGGTGCTAAACCCTTATCACAAATTTAAGTTGGGAATAGATATTAAACAGTGAGGTAGTATTTTTTTTTCAGCTGATTTATCGTATACCATATGGTGAACTTGCAGTGAGCATTATGTTTTGCTTTCAGATGAGCATCAAGTGCTAATACCACATTACACCCAGAATGATGCAAGTCATCCACCTCCCTAAAGTGATGAGTTTTTAAACAGGCCTGGACCCTTTGGCCTCTACTACCTCTGCATACAAATAGCCACCTTGTTTTCCCTTATCAAGTGTCAACTTAACAGCCACCTTGTTTTATTCTCAGAACATGTTGTGTGGACAACATGAAAATTGATGGCTTTGCTGGGTGTGTAAAAGGAGCATAGTATTCATTGCCAGTTTATTGGCCAAGTGCTTTGTGTGGGGACCAGAAGGCAACCATAATTTTTAGATCTATAAATATGAGCTCTGTTCTGGTTATGCTACTGTGGCAGAGCAGCACAGCTTACACATTTACTGCTGTCTTTGAGTAGAATTAGTTTGATCACTCACACTTGCCTACCTGTTTCCATATCCATCTACTTAGATTCTTCCTTTCTGTTTCAAACCTGCCTCATCCTTTTCTCATCTGTTACCCCACCGCTTACACCCTGGACAAGGGACCTGAAGTTGAAACTACACTTGTGTTGGCACTTGCTTCCCCTCTCCCTGCCCTCTATTTCCTACCCTAGCATTTATATGCATCTCTTGCTGGTAACAGATCTGCCTTTGCCAGGGATGCTGGGGCCAGGGGACAGTGGTTTTTGTTCATTGCAAACTTATAAGAACCCATTACTGAAAAAGCATTCTGGGCATCTGGGACCACGAATCCTCTGAGTGTTACAGAATAAGGTGACGCTGAACCTCAATGGAAATCTGCACAGAAAAGATTTTGCCACGTACTCATAGTTGCCTTGGAAACCTGAAGCAGCAATATTTTGACTATGTAAAATGGTACAACCACATATATTTTATGAAATATGCTGTATCTTTTTGCTCTATTAATGTTTATCTGATGTAATAACTAGAGTGAATTAAAGAAGTTAGCTTTTTTGTTTAAAAACCTGTACAGTTGTTTAAGAATAAATCTGTTAGCTTTTTAACCTGGTTGTTCTTAAAAAAAAAAAAAAAAAAGGCAAAAACAACCCAGAAAAAGAGAGTTAATTGCTCAGTTCAGCAGTTCTAAAACCTGTCTGGAGTGCTTCTTTTGGATTCTGTGCAGTATAGGGCTGCACAGAATGGATCAATTTAACAATAGATTTCATGGAAGCCTGGAAGCATTCAAATGCCTGGTTTCTCTAACTTAGAGGTAGGCAAGCACAGCCTCTAAAGAAATGCTGAACACCCAAAGCCATGAAACTCCTAAGAGTAAAGGTGTGTTAACCATTAAAATTAATAAAAGCTATGATCCCATATGAACTGCAGACTCCTGATTTGTGAAATTGTGTGTGTTATCTTTCCTAATAATTGTGGAGAATTATCAGATTGCATCCAGTTACAAAAGAGAACAACTTAACCCACAGGCTACAGAAAAGTTATCTGTGCTGTCCTCTACAGTGCTGCAGATTCAGAAAGATTGTTGCTTCCAAAACCACTGTACTTCTCAAAACCCAGAGCTATTGCATGTTCCCAAGGAAAAATTCCTGCTTGGAAATATACTTACCGATTTTGATGAAATGCTTCTTTCTTTGATGAAAAACTTCTGTTACATGATGGACTTGGAATAGTAGTAGAACTTAAAGCTGAAAGGGATTTTTATGTTTGGTTTTTTCTTTTTTTCCTTTCCTGTACTTCTCTGGGTTTGCTTTGCTGTGGCTGAACTCCTAACTTGGTTCCACTATTACAAAGCTTTCTGTAACCATAAATGGTAAGGTATGAAAGAACACTGTCCTTTTTGAGATTAATTGCTGAAAACCAGGAAGCCACAATACTAAGACCCACTACAGCTGAAGAAACTGAGAATTCTTATACCCTAAGGCCCCTTTACCACAGATCCCGGTGGATTTGTCTTAAGCAATGGTTCTGCTCCTTTTGTACAGCTTTTTAGTTTAGAAATCTGATAGGTCTTTTGGGTAAGTTTTAAGGAATTGACTGTACCAATGACCACTGATACAGATTCTTAATTCTTCATACCTAAGCTATTGACAGCAGTGTATGAATGTTTTGTTCCCACTAGTTTTGGTCAGTTTGTATGCAACAGATGCTAAAATTCTGTCTGTACAGCAGACCTCTGTAGACAAGAACAAAGCATCCATCGTGCCATAGATATGTTAATGTCCAGCATGTTCCTCTAGCCAAAAAGCCAACTTTATTTCTGGGACTTATAAACAGATGACTCCTAACACAGATCTTCAGAGAAGAGCTAAAATAATTTTTTTGAGAGAGAGAAAGAGAGAGGAAAATTCTTTTATTGGGAGACTAAAGGAGCTGAAACAAGATAATCTACTATAAAGCATTAAGAGTGTTCTGAGCAATGTAAACAAGGGTAGGATCCCCTCCATCCTGCTTTAGGCATCTAATAATTAGCTGTTTTATCTTAAGGCGATCTTCTGGGTTTACTTTTGGTAAAAGATTTGAAAGTGACATGTTCAGAGAGTTCGTGCTGCCTGAAGATAAGAGATGTATCTCCCCCAAAAGGACTTTTTCTATTATAATTGATGCAGAAGAGAGCACACAAAGCTACCTTGGATTTAGATAACTGTCTGTTAGACACTTAAAGCTAAGTAAGTTGAAGTCAGCTACTATCATCTAGATTGGAAAGATTTATGATCATAGTATTTTTTTTAATATTTGAGAAGTGATGTAGCTAAATTTAAAGAATGACATTTGAAGGTTGAAAAAAAAGCCTTATGAACAAAACTTATTCCCAGATAAAAAGTGATCTGGTTGAGTGGAGTTTTCTATCATTTTTTGAGACTTGGAAAACAAGACCGAGTATTTCAAAGGTGCAGGCTTTGGCTCAAGTAAAAGTCATATTTTTAATGAGGAATTGATTGAAAGTGAGGGTTTTGGGGGACTATGTGATTCAGGAGTCAAAGCAGAAAACAAGGTAACCCTTGCTGACTGAAATTAATGAATTTTGAACTCTGACTGTCTCTTCTGCCTGCTCTCCTTAACCCTGATGGCTAACACACATGGATCAATTTTTAACTGCAGCACTAAGCAGTTCTGCAAAATTAACATAAATCTTGTGGATTCCACAGGCAGAACAGATCACACTGCTGAAGTTTCTCAGTGTACGGAAGGAGGTGGTGGTAGAGCGCTTTGGCTCACCTTGAGGTGCACTGGTGATTTATTTGAATAGACAGAAGCTATGCTACAAGTCTGGTACCACAATCTACCTTTTGCTTGTTTCTTTTCATCTCGTGTACACTGCAGATGTGCAAGTCCAGATGGCCTCTGGCTTTTGGAGAACTAACCCAATAAAATAACATAGGTTTGCCAAAGGGAGGTGCTATGCTGATATCCACTCTAACCCTGGGATATTTCAATGTGCCACTGACCTGTATGGTGATGTGTATGCGTGAGAGCTGTATCAATGGCAAGCCAAATCTTTGTTATCTTATAGACTGTAATTCTGTACTGCAGTCTAAAATAGCATATGCCTTATTAAAATCACATGGATTTTTTTTTTTCCCAATTTGATGGAAGGGAGGAAAAAGGGAACAGTCTGGCTGAGATCACCATGCACTTTTGCCTTGGTGCACCTTTCCTTGCAGGAGCTGCAGTGCTCACTCCTCTCCGAGCCTTGCTCCTGGCTATCAATATGGGGCATCATGAACCAACTCACCTGCTTGTTCAAGGCAGGATTTCCCTGGTCTCAGAGAAGTACAGGACCAGCTGTATCCCCTGCATGAGGATCTGCTGCAGGGACACTAATTCACTGGTTATTTGTAAGCAGCTAACTGGTAATGAACAGTTTCTCTTGGCCTTATGCTGACCCAGAGAGGGAGTGTGGGTGACTGCTGGAAAGGGTGAGATCCTGGAAGTGCTCTTTGAGTATGTGCAGCAGAAGAAACTGTGCCCAGTTAAGGTCACCTGGAGCTAAAGGCAGTAGCCCCTTTGGTCTATGATCCTTTCATAAATACTAGTTTTAGCCAAGTTAATCCCAGACTGTATCTGGAGGAAGAAAAAGGGAAGAGAGTATCAGAACAGGCTTTTCTGAACTAAAAATCTCTATTTTGAATCTGAAAAAGTTTCTTTTCAGTGTCTTGGTTCCTACTTTTTTTATTCTAATATATTAAATTTTAGCTAAGGACAAAATAATTAAATTTGAGGGATCGTTTCCCACAATTCTTTGAAAAATGAGCAATTTTTCAACTTGGAAGACCTGCTGTGTCTGTAGGTTAGCAAAGTATTTACACTTAAAATTATCAGTCTCCAGAACTGCAAGAAACTATCAGAGAAATTGAAGAGAATTAAGACAAATATTTCTGAGTAGTTATTTTCTCTGTAAGTGCTAGTGGAAATAAAAACATGGAAGAGAAGGCATGTAGATCTGAAAGAGAAATTGTGTAAACATTAGCATACAAGGATTGTAGCTCTGTTTTGTAAGTAAAAATATGAAGGGACTGTAAACGTTACAACAATGGCAGGGGAAAAGTTTCTGATGTTTGTTTCCTGTACTACTCTGTAACTAGTACTCAAACTGTTGTCCTTTCTGCATCATCTGTATTGCAGAATGCTTTCTCCCAGCTCCTTTTTGTTTCTGATAGGGCATGGTCATGGCAGGTGTGTTTTAGTTCAGAGGACTCTTAACCCTCCCAAGAAATCAGACTGACTCTGAAGCTTCAAGGAAGCTCAGGAGAGTCTGGTTCAACCCCATGTGCTACTGAACAGTTTCTTGATGTGACATCACATGAATTAAACTTATTTTGTGGTTGCAGGTGACCTGTTATGCATTAGGCTGTTATGCATATGTAACAGGTGGATCTTGCTGGAAGTCCTAGTCAGATTATACAAATAGTGTCCATACACAGGCAGAAGTGATGTGAATTTGCAAACTGTGAACCCCCTTTTGGCTCTAGTGTAAAGAGGAGTTCAGGAGTTAAAAAGGGGAAAGGAAAAAGTATGAAAGGTAAAAAACCCCCAAACAAACACCAGTATCTTTTTGTTGGTCAGAACTGCGTATTCTATTCTTCTAAGGCAATCATCCATAAGGGTTATTTTCATGTTAGGGCATAAGAAAAACTTAATGGCTATGAGACAGAGCCAGTTTAATAAGTATTGTAATTTTATTTCCAGGGCTTTCTTGTGCTTCTGAAGAATCACTGAGCTGTGAAATGAGAACAGTTGTTTGTATCTTCAGAGAGCCCTACAAAGTTATTAGCTCCCACCTTCCTAATTGAAACATATTCATAGTGTAGTACATTGTCATTTTTAATGGGCATCATAAAGAGAAGCTGTGGCTCTTGAACAAGGAACAGTCACGTATTAAAAATTATGCAAGTTAGAAGGAGGCAGATGTCCTAAGTGCTGGCATGTCTAAATCAGGCACGGGCAAGCTTTCAGACTCAGCTGCTTTCTTTTAAGCAACTAAATTAACAAACTGTTTGCTGGACTTGCTGATAACTCACCAGTTTCCTGAGGACTGAGAGATTCCTCAGAACTTGTCACACACACATAAACAGGGATTTTGGATCATTTGTTTGGCCTCTAACTTTGCAGCGTGGTGGCTGTGTGCTTGTGAAGATTCCCTGAGTTGGAAGGTAGCTGTAACGTGATGGGCCTTCCTGTGATGTTATACCTGTATTAAAGCATAATGTTGTGGTAGAATTTCATTTGTGTCTGAAGTTACTAACAACACTTACTACTGTGTGTTGAAACTGAAGTTAGAGAGGATACTTAACTGTTTGCTGTACCCAGCCATCTGTGGATACATACTAACTGACTTCAGAGATTAAGGGCATGGTTTTCAATCAGAGAGTAAGTGCATATACTCCTTTCTCAGGTTGGATCTTGCATGTGTAATCGGTTCTTAATAAAGATATTCCAGATAGAGGAGCCCTTGAGATTTAAAAAGAAAACAACAAACACCACCACAAAAAAACCCCTCAAACCCAAACAAAACAAACTCACACCACATTGTATAGAAATTTCGATTGTGAATTTAAAAGTATTTTACAAAGGGAAGTAATTTTTTTTTTCCTTGCTTTGTTAGATGAGCAAAAAGAGCTAACTGCCTTTGCCTGGCAAGTGAGAGGCAATCAGCTGACCGGGTTTGCTGAGTTTCTGCAGGGTGCTCTGTATGTTTGCAGGTAGAAGTACAGAGGGGGCATGGGGGTTGTTCTGAGACCATGGCATCTCCCACCTTACTCCTTTTATCTGCCACAGTGACTTGTGCTCTCTCACTGCTATATGCTTAGCTGTGTGACAGTAGCAAACAAACCTGAATAAAAAATTTTCAGTGTAGTTAGAAGTTGGTGTTGTCTGCTTTTGAAAGTGTGTCTCAGACATGCAATGCATATAGCATTACATTTGATGCTGATGGGAACTTTATGCAAAGACTGAGTAGTATCTGATGTCAGGTAAACAGAAGCTGCTATGAACATAGTCATGGTCAGGTTAACTACAACATAGAGCAAATATAAGACCTTTCCTGAATTTGCAAACTTAGTACAGCAACTTTCTGACATGTTAAAGTGTGGCATGTAGTGTACAGGTACCATGTGCTCGTGCTGGGAGACGTAAGCATTGCCAGATAATCAAGGCAGATGCTTATCCAAGATAGGATGGAGGGCTAACTCTGGTAGTATTGTTGCTAATGGTCTCTGCTGTCATCTGTGAAGTTGGTTTCTTCAGTGAAATGGTAAATTTCTGTTTCTGAACCTTGTTGGTTCCATGTTTGTACTGTATCTGAAAGAAGGACTTTCCCCTCGTCTGTAGAATAGGAACAGTATTTCTGTTCTTGCTGTCTGAAGGCCAAATACATTAATGAAATGTCATTTCGTAACGGAAGGCACTCACTATATTAAGTTGAGTATAACTCATTATGCAGCCTGGCCAATAAAAGGAAAAGTGTTTTGGTTTTTGGTCATCACCTGCTTCTCCCTGGCCCTTCACCCCCGTATTGGGTAGTTTGCTAAGCTGACAAAATGCAGGCAGAAAAGAGGAGAAATGTGAAGAAGCTTTCACAAAATAAGATATTTAGACATAACAGTCTGTGATGTTAAGTAAGCCTATGAGAATGCAATTCCAGTCATCTACTCAGAAATAACACAGTTCTGTATAGCAGAAGAGATCAGAGAGTTGCTGTTAAGACTTCTTTACTTTTTACTTTTTGGAACTGAGTAGAGCCCCTGTATTTCTGTCTGACAAACCCCCGTCAGCATCACGGCCGCGTGCGGCCTAACACGTTCTAGATATGTCAGACCTACTGCATATGCAAGTTGCAGATGAGCACCTTAAGTTAAGCAAATCTGCATGACTTAATTTACTGTCTAAGTTCTGGGCATCAGGCAGTCTGGTTATGGTAAGTCATATAGAAACGATAAAAACTTTTTCTTGGCTTGAGGGAGAACCTCTGTGTTTTGGGAAGCCTGGATATTGGTAACTTGAGTACAAGGCATATATCATAAGTGGTATTTTGTTATTGCTTATCAAATAATAGAAGTCAGGGCAGTTAGTATGGTTCATGTGAACCGCCTGTTGAAACCCCACAGCTGGAGCCTATTGCTGTCCGCTGTGATCCCTGATGCCATTGCTTCCTTTGCTGAGAGCTCTGCTCCCTGATGTGCTGCTGCTGCTGTTATGGTGAGTGAGGTGCTTTCTACCTCTTTGTTCGTGTCCACACATTGACAGCCTTTATTGCTGTGACACATTTACTCCTCTCCTGTATTGGTGAGGGGAGATTGAGAAGCGATGTGCTATCCTTTAGTTTCCTATGCTCCCAAAATACATGATACTGTAAGTGTATCAGCCTTGCTGCAGTGAGTTACAAAGTCTCCAGAAAAGAGATGCAAAACATAGTGGTAGCAAGGGTGATGTGCCTTCTTTTTCTGGAATTAAATTGCTTAAAGACAGGATTAAAAAAAAAAAAAAAAAAAAGGTGGTGGTGAAATGAAATGAAAATATATTATGAAATGTCCTTTCTTTCTATTCCACGCCTGTTCTGTATAGAAAAGTTCACAATTTTTTTCTTCTTGCCCTAAGTCAGATTGATATAAGGAATTAAAGTAAATCTTTTCTTTAACATTACTCTTTTGTTGCAGAAAGTTACTGTAAATGAGACTGTGGCCTAAAAATAATAGCATTGATCTTGTGTTCCTTGAAGCAGTTAAATTTCCTTTTGGAGTGCAGTCCCAATATCTAGGCATTTAATGTGCTTTAATATACACTTTTCATGAAAGTAACATGATTACTTTGAGCTCTTCCTTTACCTGGGGAATTTTAATCCATTTCAAAGTAACATTGCCCCAAGAGGTGACTGACACAGACGTTTTGGGCTTATGGAGCAATTTCCACTGTGATTAAAAACTCAAATGAGCCATTGGTAGCAGAGGTCATTAATTTTGTCTGTGTAAGAGAGGAGGTCATGCAGGCTACTACTACAACAACCTGGTACTGGATTTTTCCATGACTTGTGGCAGGTTTCAGCTGAAGAGGGTCTGACATATATGGCAGACCAGAGGAACATAGTTTGTGAATACCATTTTTTCAGATTCACTTGCCGAAGTACATTTATTCTGTGCTGACATAGAGAAACAAAAGCCTCAGCTGCTCCGTGTGTGGAGAACAGGAGGGGAGTGATGGAGGGAGAGGTGTGGCAGGGATTTGGTGGAGAGAATTGCTAGGAAATGGTCTTTTTTACACATTAGAAGCCCTAACTTCCTATCTTGACAGAACAGCGGCAGAAACAGAGGTAATGTCACACTTCTTCACCTTTTTCAACCGGTCATGCTTTTGGGTTGGCAACACTTTTATTCTGTAATCATGGTCTTTGTGCTTCTCGTACTATTTTTCACTTGCTTGCTTTATTGATAACTGAAGGTTGAAATACCAAGATGAGGCACAGACGCTGGGCAGAAGGAGCAAGTGCTCAGGGCATGCAAAGGTGAAAGGCTATGTTGATGCTTGATCATTTCAGTGTCACTTCTACCCCCAGTTTTACTGCAGGACTGTCTTCTCTTGGTGCAGCACCTCACTGGACTATGAGGTCCTGGTTGCCAGAAACTGTGGTGAAGCAAATGGCTCTTGTACAGCATGGATGTGTTTGCATCTCACTCTACCACAGAGTGCAAAAAAGGAGTTCTGTGTGCAAATTTAAATTTCTCAAAGAAAAGTGGAAGCAGAGCTGAGGAGAAGATAATATTTGGGCCACTAGGACATATACCCTATCGGAGATACATATAGGCTATATTTGTGCACAGTTTCTACCTTGAATCTTTTCACCACCAGGAAGATTTGATAGTATACCTGCATGGACTTCAAAGATGTTAATAAAATGTGTGTTGCTTGAGGAAACAGCACTAATTCTTTTTGTGGGGAGAAGAAACTATTAGACCTTGCTCTGTAACTCTCAGCCTTCCTCACTTTAACTGTATATTTCTCCCTTGGACCCTACTGTTTTCACTGTTGATGTTTAGTTTCTTGTTTTCTGTGTTATTGCCGCTAACCTTGCAGCGTTGTGAGAAGGAATGGACTGATGAACCAAGATAGAAACCTGTGACTGTTGGGAGGAATTTGATGTTTGTGCATACAATCTGGCAGGAACTGGCACTTGCATTGCAGAACCTCTTTTCCTCTACCAGAAGGCTTTGCTAGAAATGACAGGAATGAGTAGAATGAGAGAAAGAATTACTGAACCATTAAGGCCCAAAAGTTTCAGGATGACCTTTCCTTCAGGAAGGGATGTTCTGGTTTCTGGAGGGCTGGACATGTTTAACAAGCCTCCAAGAAGGACATCTGACCCAGGATGTGATGTGAATTGCTTTGCCCTGGTTTACTTTTTCTGAACCATGAATGCAAGTGTGGCTACAATAACTTAGTAACTTCTTCTATTTTTCCGACCTCAAATGTAGTGAGTGCTGATGCTAGTGTGGTTTGTAACCTCATTTTACAGACACAAGTTCTTGTAATGCAGAGGATTTCAAGAGGGAAGACCTTTGTAGCTGAGCAGAGTCCCCTGTAGAGTGAAATGGTTCTGTTGCAGTTAAAATTGAGTACTTGGAGAACTGGATTCCAGTAATGTGTATTTTGCTTTTGCTTGCAGAGGAAGAGAGTTGAACACTAAAAAGTTACTTTTCTAATCTTTCTCATCTCCTTTTGTATCTCACAGTATTGTAATTACAAACCAGTAAACAAGAATATATGAAAACTAGTTTCAGGTCATAGTTTTATGTTAAATTTTTATGGGTATCAACACAGTTTCCATGAAAATAAACTTACAAACCTTGGCCCTTCATTTTAGTGAGCTTTGTTAACAGTGCTATGCACTTTAGTAGGAACTTCTGAGACGTTTTACAGGATTTGGAAACCTCTTGATGAAATGCTATGGCTCACTACTTTAGGGCATAAACAGTGGCAATGTTTAATCTTCATTATCTGTCTTTGTACTTGCTCAGCAATTCTATGCTCCCCCTGGATTTCTTTGTTCTTATCAAAATTATTTTATCCCCCTCAGGTTCTTTCAGTCTGTTGCTTTTCTCATTCAGTTTCTAGGTGAATAAGCCTTTTTTTCCTCTTGCTGCTTCCCCCCCACACACACACACACACCCAGGCTAAAGGAAAGAAAAGGTGAAAACTGCATCCTGAACTTTGATTGTGTGTGATGAGTTACAAAGCACTGCAATGTTCATAGGGATGATGTGTGAAATGTGGGTGGTCCACAGCAGTGGGCTTTGAACTGGGCTTTAAGCCAATGGCTGACTTTCAGATTTATTTTTTTTTAGGGAGAGTGGGGTGGGGTGGATGGTGGTGTCTTAACTAGCTGGATTTTAAAAAAAAAAATAACGTATAACTATGGGTGAAGAACACTAGATGAAAACCAAAATGCTGTTCTTTCTTGACTCTACAAGATGGGATTTTTTTACCACTTGACTTCAGTGGCAAGAGGATCTATGCTGACAGCTCATGCACACCTTAAGTAGTATTATTTAAAAACTGGCGTAAGCAAATGAAGCCAAATTTTGGCAAATAGAGGAACCTGTTACTGTAGTATTTCTTGCAGGTTTGCTGAAAATAAAAATGTAGGGAACAGAGTCACAAACCAGTACTCTAATAGATTGATGTCTGTAGTACCTTTTCCCCAACTATATATGGGGATGGGCATCTCTTTGTCTGGCAGAAGCTGAAAGAATAGTGAATGGTAACACAGGAGGGGATAGATTAAGTGTCTGTGGTATAGCAGGTTCAGTTTCAGATATATATGGCTGGAATTTGGCCTGCAGTTCCCGGGTACTGATCCTAGCCATTCCTGACAAATAATCCTTTTACAGACCTGTGATTTAATAGTTTCATCTTGACAAAATAAATGAAGCTTGCTGTCCATTTTTTTCTGGGTGATAAAGTTCTCAAACTTAAAATGGTCATCAAGTATCACTGTGTAAACTGTTTGAGGCTAATCAGAGACCTTATTAAAACAAGAGCCAATAATGTGTTTATATGTCTCCTCCTCCCCCTTCTTCTACCCTGCTTTTGATGCAGATGCTCTCCAAAAAGCTTACAGATTGCTGGCACTGACATGGGAGGTGGAGGAAGTGTAATAAGCTTCCTGTGTATGACTTCACGATTTTTGTCAGGTACTAAATACCTGTGTGTACAAGGTGCCCTTTATATCAAGGGTTTTGTCTTGCATTTGAATTAAGAAGATCGGATTCCTGCAAAGGTAATAATGCCAGGATAATAGCTGCATATGGGAACATCTCCATAGTTTCTTCATTAAAATATTTTGGACATAACTAAGGATGTGCTAGCCAAAACCTCTTCAAAATCTGCATAAATTGGCAGGTGTCTATCTGTGGGAGCAAACAGAAGAATTGATCAGGATTTTTTTTGCAGGGTTTGCAAACTTCTTGTAGGATTTTTGAGCCAAGTTCAAGACATCAAAATGATCCATAAATGATTATAACAGAAACTAAAGTAAAAAGATAGTTACAACTTGTATTGATATTGTGTGGTCATGATGCAGAATTTGCAGCACATGTCTCCTTGTTGTCACCTGACAAGACCTCTGTCATGCCCAAAAAAGAAAATAGCATGAATTTCTCATATAATGCCCCACTGATTTCTTTCACAGGCCAAGAAGCAAATGTATCCAAACTTTTAAAAATCTGAACTCTGGCTGTACTCATTGAATCGGTACTAGAGAGCCAAGGTAGCAGAGGGACTGGAATCGCGGCCATGCCAAGAATTTACGATGACACAATATCCAGCCAATCTAACACATTGCCTCATTTGCCTGCATTATGTTGCCACAAGATGTATCCTAGCCTGTTCCAGTTTCCTTATGTTCTACTTATAGCAGGGGTGCTGAGATAATATTGTGCACCCTCAGCAGGTGCTCTGAAAAAGGAGCATTCTCTAATTCCTACTGTTTTTCTTTTTGCACATAGAAAGGAAGACTCTTACAAAGCACTGGCAAGCAGGCTTCATGTAGATAACTACCTCAGCTTTGACTTCAATGATATTGGGCTTATGTGTGCAAAGAAGGTCTATACCTGACATTTTGTTGGGCAAAACAGCAGCATGTTTTGCACTAAATATTCTAGTTTCCTTTAGTCCTCTTCATTGCTTTTGACATTACAAACTCTTGGATATCTCCAGATTTACCCTGAGCCAGTTGGACTTGCTTCTGAGATGGAAGTTAACCTCCCAAGTCCCTCAGAGCTTTCCCATACTTCATACTGTCTCAGGAGTCATGCTTTTGCCTTTCGTTGTTGCATTTCCTGTGTATTTCTGTTTACAGTCAAAGTTCTGGCTTTTCTCAATATTCTTCATGGTCTGCAGAGCTTAGTAATATGACTCTTCTACTGACTCTGGACTGCTTTCATTTTGCTGCAATTCTTCAGAGCAGTCCTTTTTTAAAAAAACAAAGCGGGAGGAGGGAGAAAGATTGACACTTTTCTTAGTGACACCAGCCAACTTGAAAATAGACCAAATCTTGTGATGCTTCTCTTGAAAGCAACTTAGATGGAAAACAACCTGAATTCTTTAGCATCTTCTTTTTTAAATAGTATCCTAGTGGGATGCTGAAAACACCAGAAACAGGCTTGTAAGAGATAGCATGAGTTTTGGGATTTGGTATGAACTGCTAAGGTTTAGAGAATTTTTAGATGTAACTTCCTGGATCCCTTGTCTTTATTTATAGACAAAAGTTACCAGCATGGGGAAAGCACTCTTACACTTAGCACAGTAGTTCAACAAATAATACCTGTGGTCAAGTTCTAGAAGAGGCAATGTCTCCAAGGCTGGACTGAGATAGGGTGTTGGTATGTGTTATGCCTACTGAGCCTGCCAAAAGTCTTCAATAAAGTTTTGCAAGTAAATGAGCTGTGACACCGTTCTTTAACAGTAAATGGACTTAAACCCAAAGAGAGTTGAATGCAACCTACTAACCTGAGTGGTGAAGGATTATTTCCATGATGAAAGAACGAATGTGTTGGTACTGTTACATTCACATCTTGTTTCTGACAACAGATTTGAGACTGCAGGAAATGTGGTTTTTTTACTTTCTTTTACTAGTAGTCAGGTTTTTGGCCTCTTATGCTTGCAATACATGCTATGCTGAACCTAACTGTTATGACTTGTAGCCGTATGGGAACCAGAATGGCAGAGGTGCAAGTGAATTTCTGTTATGTGATTAAGGCCGCTATCTATTCCAGGGAGAAACACAAAGATGACCAAAAGAAAAATGAGAAAGAAGAGAAATTACAAGAAGAGTTTACTTGAAAAGGGAAATAGAGGATGATAAGAAAGATCAGAAAAAATGAGGAGCAAGATTCAGCTTCCTTTTTCATGCCTGTGACAGTTGTGGAGCTCAGTAATCAGAACTCTGTGGGGATGATATCCGGCTAGGAAGATTAGTAACAGGAACCAAAAATCTGTCACAAGACATTCTTGAAAGCTTATGTTTCCATAAGTACTTGTTCAGAGTATGCCCCATGCTGAGTCTTGCTTATCTCTAAGTCTGTGAATAGCTTTTGGAAATGAATGGGGATTTTATTTTTTTCATTTTATTTTTATTACCCAGTATACTGCAAAAAGATAGATAAGCAGCTGAAATACTTTAAAACTTCTTTGTCATCCATCACTCCATCTGCTTCAGGGCTTAGCACACATCCCTGATCCTTCTCTGCTGTGCTGTAGAGCTTGGTCTCTCATATTTCTTGAGTGGAGAACAAGGGCAACAGTGTGAATTCAGGAATTATCTTGATATTTGTAACCTTTCAATTTTTGCTTCTCTCTTTAACCATTTCAATTGCATGGCAAAGTGCCTGTTGCATACTTTGGTGGAAAGTCTTTCTATTATAAATATAGTCTGTGTAAAGGTAGGATATGCATAGCTATGGACAGGTACCATCAGCTGAACAAGGGAACACAATCTTGAGGATTACTTGTGGGTAAACTGGAGATCACATCTTTGCCCACAGTGAAGTGGAACTGGTCTGTTGTACAGATGACTGGTAATAGCAAATCCTAACTAATGTTCACACACTGTTTGCTTTAAAGATCTATTTTCTTTTTGAGAAAATAATAAAGCTGAATATAGGGAAAATACTTCCAAAACTGATTCAGGACAGATATCTGAGTTTTGGGAGTACTCTGAAGTGGTTTGGATTTTTAATTATTAAAATGTATATTGATTTATATTAACATGTCAATTGCAAAATATTACAGTCTTTCCCACACCCTTCTCTCTTAATGACTTAACTTTTCTCTTAGAAAATTACCACTTTAGTTTTGAATTCTTCCTGATTTGTAAGAATGTTCTTGACTTGCAGATGAATTTTACAGAGCCAAACTGACAACTTCCATGGCGGTGGAGCAGGAAAACAAAATACTGTGTTCACTGGGGGATGCTGACAGTATTTTTATCAATGACCAAGAATGGTAAATCTGAAGTGGCTTAAACTAAGGTAGGATGAGGAAAATACACACACTGGCAGCCAGTATAGGAACGCTAGGTTATCTTCTTATGTCTGGTATTTTGTGTCTAGAGCTGTACAGAGCCTTTTGTATTTTGGGAGGTATGGTATCTTTCTGTGAGCACAGCCATGACTTTGGATGAGTATGTATACCTGACATGGACATGTTCTGTCCCTCAAGAATGGATTCCACCGTGAAGAAGAACAACCATAAATATTCCTTCCTCATTATCACCTGGACCAGTGATGAGCTGCTAAACAAAACCATAGCTAAAAGCCACAAGGGTTATAAATTACTGGCATGGTCACTTGACCTAGTTATGGGATCTTAAACCTGGCCAGCTCATATAACTTTGATGACAATGATTGCCTTGATGTCTGGGATTAATAGTGCTGGTCCTTTGATGACAGAGTTTGTTTATGAGAGGTAAAGGATTCTAGGTACTTGCTGAGACAGCTAGTATTAGAGAAGATCAGACAGTCCACAGTGTTTTCATTCTTTTTTAAAAATATTTTTTAACCTTTGAAAATTTATTGCATAAATATTACAGAAAAGAGCATATAAGAAGATGGATTGGCTTGGCTGTATCTGTATAAGGTATAGTTTAGCCCTGACTATCTCCTTGCTTTCCTTTTGTAAATTAATTGATTGGGAGAAAGGAAAGATGAAATAACTTGTAGGAGTATGATTTCCACTGAACAGGATCAGTCAGTGGCTATTAATTTTTGTGCTGAGGTTACTGAGCCATGTGGTTGTGCTAGCAGGAAAATTCCCCAGAAACATTTACCCCAAAAAATGTTAGATTCTTCCCATGATCTCAGGATGCTTGAAGAATGTCTAGTAAGTTGGACTGCATGAGACCCTGGCAAGGTAGAAAATGGGTTTGTAGCCTCTCTGAGTCTCAAACACTGTCCCAGACAACATGGGGTCAAGGGAGGTGCTGCTGCAGTACTCCCCTCCCAGGCCATAGCACACTACATGCAAGACTGTACAGGCACAGAATGGCACCTGGAGTGAGAAATGGGAAGATGCTGAAGCAGCCTTGAGCTTGTAGGCAGTGGTGGAGTCCTGTGTGCCTTTGCAGCTGCAGTCTGCTAAATTCATCACCTGCCTTGGTGGCCATTGCCCAGTTCAGAACGAGGGGATGGTAGTACTCCTCAAGGAAGTATTCATCCCACTTTACTGACCACAATGCTCACATAGCCCAGGTGAGCAAAAGGTAATTTTCTGGTCCCCAGGGCAGTGATGGTAGCTGTCAAAAAACATTAGGACGGAGCAGGCTCCGTGAAACAGTTCCAGAGAACTGGGAGAGGATTTTTTCATGATCATGTCTTTAACCCATTTTCTGTGCTCAAGTTATTGGCCTCAATGCAGAGCGGTCATACTTCTAAAGCTCCTTTTTGCTGAAATGTAGTAAATTCACCTATACAGGTCTGGTTTGGTTTTTTTTTACCCTCTCTGCCATTGTTCACTTCAGACATTAAGGAAAAGGGAGATCCTGAAAGTTGTTTGTTCATAAAGATTTTTCAATCCTCAAATGCAAAATAGAGTCTGCAGAGATTTGGCCTCTAATCTGTATCATAACTTTGTTATATACTTAATGGCCATTAATTTGTACTAATAACATTCAGCCATTTAAAAGAAATTATGTATATACCTGTTATTATTTCAAGATTAATTTGCCTGTCAGTTAAGATCAAAAAGCTTGCTCCTGAAAGTTCCTTGATATTAATCAGAACACTTTTCTGTTAGTGCAGCTATCTTTTCCATAAGATATATGTTGAAAGAAGTCTTGGTGTCACTTCTGTTTGCATTGTTTTCTTTTAATGACCCATCCCCCCATCTCATGGCTCTTTCCCCCTCCCCATTCTTATACCAGCAAACAATGCTTTGTTTTTACTGGTGACTATTTTCCTGTAACAAACTGTCCTCAAAGAGCACAGTGCTAATGGATACCAATGACATAAAATCAGTCTTCGATGCGTAAACACCTGCTGCAGTCAGTAGATCTCACATTGGTTTATTCCGTTTTGTCCTTGTTTCCATTTTACGCTACTCATGCTTCCCCCAGTTGTTATTTTGCCACATTATTTTGAGGCTGAGCCTCCCTAAGCAGGCTGCTCCATGTAACACTTGATGTGAAGTTGTTCTTTCTTTAATCTCTACAATGTGGACTTTTATGTGATGATTTTCATTCAGCATAGCTATAATTAAGAAACAAATTATACTGTGAAAATACTGGGTCATTTCAGGAAAAAAAGAGGTGCAGAATCTTTCCCTTTTAAATCTTGGGGATCTTTGGACAGACTCTCTGACAAGGAAGGTACTTCAAATAACCCTCATGAAGGGGAGAAACCTGGACAGTTTCTTGTAGTTAAAACATGTCTCACTGATCTTCTGAACTCGCAGAATTTACAGCTTTTGAAATATGAAACTAGGATAGCCTCTGAATTTTGCAGGTAATGCTTTCTTGTATAATCAAATTGTTTAAAGTAATATTTTTGGGTTTGCTTGGTTTTAAGGTTGAGCTCTGTCTGATTTGGTTCACGCATTCTTAATTGCTATTATTTTAACTGTCTGTCTTACTTGAGATGGAAAAATCACCAGCTAGCCAGCATTTCTAAAATTAGCCTAATTACATCACCACTTTATTTCTAAGAAGTTTTATTTATTGAGGATCAAAAGAAGCAAAAATAGAACTTTTTGGCGCGAAGCGTATATCAGTATTTCTAAGTATGTCTGTGAAAACATGCCCAGTTTTTAAAACGAATGGAAAGAAAAGTCAGCAAATGAGTTGTTAGAAAGTAAGCATAATTGCAAAATGTCAGCAGGTACAAAACAGCAGGGAAGGAAGGAGTCCAGTTGCACAGAGTAGAGGGCGATCAGTGGCTTTGTGCACACAGTGACTCATCTCTCACAGAGCAGAGTTCTGCTGCATGGTGTGGGCTTCGTCACTTGCCTTTTTGTTTCGGGGTTGAACACGACTGATTCTATTTCATATAAGTAATGTTATTCCTATACTGTGCAAGGATATGGTTTGTTATTTCTAAGGAACCAGTACTACTTAATGTTTGTAATGTGATCTACAGTCTTTCACTTGCACGACAAGCACCATGCTGTGAGCAGCACAAGATTTTGCTTAACCTGTCATCCATTTTTTATAATTTCGTTGGCTGTTAAAATTTTTGGAGAATACAAAATGGCAATGTACTGCCCACAAGCTGAGAGGTGTTGCTGGCTGAAGATGTGGTTTGCTGGCTAGTAAAGCAGCTGCAAAACCCCATCTGTCCTAGCTAGAGTTTGCTTTGCTTTACAGTCAAAGCAGCAGAGCTGCCTCAGTGAGGCACCAGGCCCGTGTGGTTTAGCTCCATGAGGTTCCAGGGCCTTTTAGTCAGGAAATAAAATCGTGGCGAGCTTGGCAACGCTGTTTTTCTGGAATTTTTCCACAAGTAGAATTGGTGAAGGGTGAGAGTCTTTGCCACGTGCATTCAGAAGAGATAATATTGAGAGGATTAAAAGCTCGCTTCAGAGTTTCCTGAGACTCCTTCAAGCAATGCCAGTCCTTCACAAAGACAGTAAAAATAAGTTTTATTTATTACTTTTTTCCAGTATTGGTATTCTAGTATGTACATAGACATCCAGGTATAGATTTATTCTCTTATTCAAGTACTTCTAGCAGGAACAATTTCAAATTCTGTATATGTTGCAATAATTACCATCTTAAGCAATATTAGAGTATGGGCTGTTACTAAAATTGGAAGTTATGAAATGATGAAAACAAATTTAGTATACACCTACTTTCAAAAGTCATAAAAGAATGAGAGAACAACCCTGCTATTGTCTCTGACGGTCTTCATACCATTTTTTGCTGAAGATGGTATAACTTGCTGTGTTCTTATGGAAAACGTTTCCATTTTATAATCTGGTTCTAATTTCTGTGCATGCCTTTCTCCTCTGCACAAGAAAAAAATCTGGATATTGGATCCCTTCTGTAAAAGCAACTAGATAAGAAAATTCTTTGTACAGTCCATGTATGCCCTTTAACTAAAACTTCTTGTCTTTAGTGGAATTTCTGTGCAGTTTCAATGTTGTAGTGCTATTCAGGATTAAAAGCACAACATAGCATGTAACAGCAAGTACCTCTAGTTGGGATCTCTATTCTTCCATCTGGTGAGGTCCAGGATTGTTGTACATCTGTTCATGGGCATGTAGGTAGCTGTCACAACAGCCTTGACAACGTAGTCAACAGTGCAACAGCACCAGCCAAGTGTGTAAAAACACAGTGTTTTTCAGCTGGGAGTATCCTGGCAGGTGATAAAACCAGAATTCCTTCTCCACCCATGGTTTGGAAGAGGCAAGTCACGAATGTGTTTGGTGCCGGGGTTTTTTGTTTGTTTCTCTTTATTTCTTCCCAGTTTTCTGGAAAGTAAAGAAGTCATTACGTTGTAAGGTATAAGTGGTTCCCCTGCTTAGGTACTGAAAGCCTAATACAGAGCTGGAATAATAAATT
This sequence comes from Falco rusticolus, assembly GCF_015220075.1. Classification (NCBI taxonomy): domain Eukaryota; kingdom Metazoa; phylum Chordata; class Aves; order Falconiformes; family Falconidae; genus Falco; species Falco rusticolus. Next base: position 17,954,884 of record NC_051194.1, read on the forward strand.
GTCTCCAACACTGTATTGATGTCTCAAGATAATGTAAACTTTCTGGTTCTACATTGAGGGCATATGGCATTAATCTGTCAAAATTACCCGCGTAAACTTACCCTCTGCTGTGTGAGTGTTCCAGTTAGATGTCAGAAACATTTTTTTTTTCTTTTTTTTTAATTGCAGAATATGTGCACCAATTAAAAGCCTAACAAAACCACACTTCTTATTCAGACCCTGTCAAGTCCTTCTGCTCCAAAACCAGGCTGTGTCTATCTCCACACAAAGGAAGGGACATTTTATCTCAGCTTCCATCCAGCTTTATGTGCTTGGATCAAAGAGAGTTTTCAACATACAGTACTGCACTGGGAACAAAAGTTGTGCATGTGTTTATTTTTGAGGAGTTGAAGGACAAACTAACTTCAGTGTCTGTGTTGTACCAGGCTTTCTCCTTAGCTTATCTAGCAAACAACCCCACTACTTCTGCTTTAGGAAATTCATGGTGAAATATCTTGAAATTCCAATGTGAAGATGTGCAGGCAGTAGGGGTATATGAACTGAAGTTACGGGTCTTTCTCTGCAGGTTGGTATGAATGCTTGCCATTTGATGAAAAACCAGGGATGAGTTTGAACAGCAAACCATCTCACCATCCTGCACCTGTTTCAGCTGGTCTGCCTTTCTTAATGAGGAACACACAGATGTAGGGTGATGCAAACTTACAAAACAAAGTAATTAACACTGGTTATAAAAGAGGAAAAAAAAATTTCTCTCTACTCAGTAGAAAATGGAAGGCGGTAGGTAGGGGACTTTGCAGCTGTGGCTGCCATTGCCTTGCTGTCATTTGGAGCGATGCCCCCTGCTCAGCTGCCTAGGGCTGCGCCCAGGCTGGGGGAGCCCGGTGTAAGGCATGGCAGGGAGGGGATCTCATGGCTATACAGAGTAGATTAGGGTGTTTGCCCTTTGTGAGTTTGGCTTAAAATGGAAAGAGCTTCAGAAATAAGGATTTTTTTTTCAATGTACTTCATTTTAGTTTCCACAAATTGGCTGGCTTTCCCTCTTGTGCTTTGGGTTCTTTCCCTGTTTTAAAGAATTGAAAAGGCAAAGAAGATGTACTATCTACTGTTCTCTTGCTGAGTAACTAACATCTTGAATTAATGCTTTCATGCCTAATACAATTTTTATAATGATTACTTTTTCTGTATGAATTTTTAATATTTACAAATTGCATTTTATATTGGTGCAAGAAAATAGGAAGCCAAATGTAAAATAAGTAGATTAACTCTGCTTCTAAAACCAATTGCTGAAAATAAAAATTTCTCAAGTGCTGAGCTTGTATTTTGCTGATCAGCCTCACACTGAGGAAAAAAATAAGTAGAATGTGAATTTTTTTTTGTTTTGTTTTGAGAACCTGCTTTTTCCTCAGTTGAAGGTCTGTTGTCAGTTTGTGAGGACAAACCTCCATTAAGCCACGTTGCTCTTAAGCTCTGATGTACATAACTGATGAGCAGCAATTCTCATAAATATTTATTCAATTATAATTTAATTTTAATCTTATTAGTGTGTACCATTATCTGTTTCAGCTTCTTTTAAAACAGTATCTTCATCCTCTGAAAAGGAAGTATTTAAGTTTTAATATTACACCAGTATGGTAGTATAGTGAGGCTAAATTAGTTTAAATCTCTTTGTGTTCAAGTTGTCTCTGCTTAAATAGGCACAGAGTAATTGATGGTTGAATGAATAAAAAGATATGTTGCCTCCATTTATCCCTCCAATTTTTATTCATAATTGTGACTGACTTAATGTTTGTACGACATTGAGCTAAATCACTTATTTCAAGCAGTTCAGATGAAATTTTGATATGATGTTATTGTATTGCACGTGGTAACTGAAGGTCAAGCTAAGTGTGAACAGAAGGGAAATGTTAAGGAACTAGTAAGTGTTGCAGCTTGGATGCAAGAAAGTGCAAATAACCATGAAACCAATTTTGAGAGAAGCATTTTTTGTCTCAGATTCTGGTGTATTTGCCCGTCCTGAGAGCACCTTGCCTGCACACAAAGCTTCTGATGAAATTTTGCTTTGTATTCTTTAAATTGATTTTTTTTGGTGTTAAACCAAGTAGCTGATGAACAGTAAATGTAACTGAAGGTGCAAAGTTTGCATGTATATAGAAGAGCGTACAAATCTGGAGAGCGGTGTAAATGACTTTTGCAGTTTTGCTTTATGGAGATGTATTTACCCATTGAGACGTGACTGTTTCTTCACCAGGGAGTGAAGGCAGTAAAAAACTTCCATGTACTCTTGTGCTTTACAGAAACTTGGCTTTAGCATGTTAAAAATGTTGAGTAGTAACTTCAAATAGTAAATTTCAGATGGTATTTGAAAGGGACAGCTGTTTTTTTAGTTTTAAAGAAATAAGCCAAAGTATTGCTCAGCTACTGTTTTAAGTCAGTACTGTAAGACATTGTTTGCAAATGTTATCATTGCTTATTTACATTTCTTTGCTCATATCTAAGGCATGTAAAGATCATCTTTGTTCTGCATTTCAAATATATTTCTTTTAAAATGTCATCAAATCACATGCCTTTGCATGCAGCAGTATACCTGTATTAAGAACAAGCAGATCAGTGTCTCTAAGCAGAAACATCTAAAGGGGATCACTTTAGTGTATTAATTTAATGTTTAAGCATTCTAGCCTATTTTTATTAATTAGATTTGTATTGTTCTATGTTACTGTATTGAGTTGTAGTAGAAGATGCAAACATAGCATGGTAGGTGCAGTTAAGTGGGCTTTAGTGACCCCAGAGTCCTTGAGGAATTAGCACAGCTTTTACTGAGGTCCTGTCCCCCTCCTGCCCCAGCCACCTTGCTGTCATCGTGGAGACTAATTCAGAGTAAAGGTTGCTTCAATAAACTTCTTTGCAATGTGTTCACAGCTCTTTGGGTGTGGACCTTTCGTTTCCATCTCTGCTCTTCTGGTATGTTACGTGCATATTCAGTACATGGAAGCAAACGCCACAGCCTGGGTTGCTATGTGGCACCTGAAGAAGGGCTGGTGTGGAGGTAGGATCGTGTGTGGGTAGGTTTTTTTCCCAACGAAATTGGATAGTCTAATAAAACACGTTTTCTTCACAGGATGCTTACCTCATTCTGTATGCTTGGCAAAAGGAGATGGAGTATTTTGTTAGCTCCTTTTCTAAGTGTTAGCTTACTCAGGAGCGGTATTTTTCATTGCAATGTGTGCCTTGCCACTAACCAAGCTGGGAAGGTGATGCTAATTGTGAAATGGCTCTGGCTGCTGGGGAACCATGGTGAGGGCTGCGATGTGCTGGCAGAGCCAGGCGGGGGGCCGAAAAAGGTCTTGCCTGTCTGGTTCAGCAGCTGAGAGTAGTGTGCTGCGCTTGATAACAGCCGCTCTTTGGTGAAAGAGTAATCTGTCAAAATGCTTGATGACCCCTCCCACCTTCCCTCCCTCCCTCTTTGTTTTTTTGGGGCTTGGAGTTTTGTTTTTGAACAAAATCTATACATGGAAGAGCTTCCTGTCACCTTGTGGGTGGGCTGCATGTGAGGGAAGGGGAACAGCGGAGCCTGAAGGTCTCCCTGCATCCCTGGCAGGTGGCACTGGTGTCTGTCCCATCCATACCTGCTATGACTGGTGCAGGAGTGGGGGGCACAGAGGGGAGCACCCTCCTGAGGGGTGCAGCTGCAGCACGGTCCCTGCTGCCAGGCACCCCTATGGCAACTGCCTGGTTTGGCTTGGCTAAAATCCTGCCCTGCATGCAGGGAACTTAAAACTTGAGTCTTTTAAAAGAAGGGAGGATGCAGAGAAAAAAATAATGTAAAAAGCTCCATTAACTTCAGTTATGGTGGTCTGTTAATACATTTGTAGCTCAGAGTGGTGGAAAATTATTTGCAATAGCAACTTTCATCAGGCTGTTTGACTGGTTATTTCCAAGTGCTTTACTGAGGAGGTAATTGTGGCAAGCCCATTCCTACTGATGGGTGGCTAAGGACATAAGGAAACCAGGAAGGATTGGGGATGAGCTAAACTAGAATCCCCTTAATTCAGAGGGTTTGTGCCCTAGGTCCTTCTGCCACCCTGATTTTGGGGTGGGTTTTTTTTGGGGGGGGGGGGTGGTGGTTGGTGTTTTGGTTTTGCACTGAGAGGCAATGTGCTGTATGCAGGAGGTGAATTTTCCTGCTGCCCTGCACATAAAGCTGGGAAATACAAATTTTCTTAGTCTTTGAGGTACTTGGGCAAAGCTTATTTATTCAAGGTCTGTGTACGTACATGAGAGAATAAGCCTGTTCATGGACAAGCAGTAACAGAAATCCTTTAATTAATAAATTAGTAATTTTTATCTGTCTGAATAGCAATTATAAGTGAGGAAACAAGCAACTATAAAACACACGGCTGAGACGTACCAGCAGGCCTGTTCAGATTGTAATTTAGATGCTGCTCATCCAAATTCATGCTCTCTTCTATTATACTTGAAAGGCTGCAATAAAAGCAGCATGGACCATTACAGCTGATGGCACCTAGGTGCAAGGTGACTCCACTTTGGGAGAGATTCACAGCCCAGCTGCATGCTCCCAGTACAGCGGGGTGTGCAGAGGCAGAGCCAGGACAATCTGGTAGAACCAGTCCCTTGTTCCTGGGCCTAAGAATTAAGCAAACCAGGACTTAACCTTCAAGATGAACTTAGAAATCAAAATTTACTCTGGAGTGATTCCTTTGGCAGTTGTTTTGTGCAAATTATGCTGAGGAAAGCAGAGCCTTCTCCTTTGTTTTCCTTGACAACCGCCATGTGAGAGCAGTGAAGAGACAATTCAGGCACATGGTATTTCCAGAACTGGGCTGATGTTGCTCCGGAAAGGAAGGGCCAAAAGCAGTGAGGTGCAGCTCTGACAAAAGCTGTGGCTCAAGCTGTTCCAGTAGGGATGGATGGACACGTCAGATCTGCAGTGCTGTTTGCAAAGCTGTTTGCTATGAGGAAATGTTTCTTGACTGGAGCAGTTTTGTTGGAGAGCTCAGCTGGATGGTGACTTTTGACTACCGTTCAGGAATTTCCAAGGTGTACCGAATATTACCGGTGTGCTTATATCTCACAACCTTTGTCAAGAGCCTTATCTGTTGTGAGGACTCCACTGAATCAATGCACATATGCATTTTATCTGAACATCAGCAACCAAATTCGGGAGAGGCAAAGTTGTATGGCTTTTGATTTTTTTTTTTTTTTTTTTTTTTTTGGTCCTTAGATGAATTCTAACTTGTGTGAAAAGTAGCAAAGATTTGGCTAGGTATGCTTTGGTCGTTTCTGGTGCCTGGTAGATCTGTACACATTGGGGACTGAGACAGTTACTAAGGTGTTTAGTAGCGTACCTCTGCAACAGAGAGGGGCTTGTAGGGGTACAGCTAGAAGCCTGTGACAGCAGTGAGGGGTTACAATCAGGCTGCCCCCTGGTGCTGTAATACAGGTTAGATGTAAAATGCTTTCTTACCTGCAGAAATGCGGTAGCAGCTTCTCTAGAACGACCATGCTGCTTTGGTAGGGCCTTTGATTATGGAGGGTGCGTTTTGGCTGAGGTGGGATATAGAGAGGGTGAAATCCAACGAGGTGTTAGTACCTTGTCCGGGTCTGCACTGAGCCTCAACACAAGAGGCAGAGCTTGGACTTATTAAACTTTGTCTTGTGCTCATAGCAGCAGTTTCTTTGCTTCGAGTGACTTCTGTTTTACCTTGGGGTTAGTTACTGAGTTTTGTAAAGAACTTGGAGGATGTGGAACTTGCTAAATGTACATTCAATTAACCTAATTTTGAAGGTGGGTTTTTTTTGTTGTTGTTTTGTTTGGGGTTTTTAATTTTTTTTCCCTGCATTATATTGGCTTTAGTATGTGAAATAAGTACTTCAAATTCCCAATTATTTTCCCAGGAGGAATTGTTTGGGCTGTAATGTATTCATGTAGAACTGCTTTTAACCTTTGAATGGATGTCCTTGAATAATCATTGCTAATTTTCATTAATAGTGATAACTATAGATGACATTTTATGTTGATGGTACTACTCCAGAGTGAGAAATCACATTTTTATTCAAGCGTTTTTCCTGAATACTACCATGTGATTTTTGCTGAAGCTACCATGTGATTCAATATCATTTAAACTGTTAGAGAAAAATTCTTCACAGTGTTCTGTACATCTATATTACCATAGTTTTAAAGCATGTCCTTATGGAAACATTGTCTTCCAGAGTAAAATTTGGCTCCAATATTTTCAGAGTTAAGCTAATGGATAAACTTGCAAAATCAATGCAGTGAGGCTATGCATTTGACATACTGCTGTACAATACTGTAGCTTTGAAGTACAATTTTATGGCCACTGCATGAAACGTTAATGTAAACATGTACCTGGCAGTGGAGACAACTATAGCAGTCATGTGTAAATCAGGGCAATGAGTACAAAGCTGCTTACAGGCAAGCATTCAGTTGGATCAACTATTGAACCACTTATTAAAGCTCCCAGTGCTGTGTTCTAACTTTGCAGAGTAAGGGAGCACTGGTGCTGCTGTCTTCCTCAGGCTATGTGAGTGCACTAGGTCTTTCCCTGTGTTTTAAACTGGTATTGCCTTAGTTTTTGCATTAGGTACTTAACCTGCTTCTCAGCTACTGCATACAGCGGGTGCGCTATCCATAACACTCATTCAAGCTTTTATTATTGTAGCATCACTGTGGTAGACCATGATATACTAGATGTTGTAGAGCTTTTGGAAAATAAATCTCAAGAGATGGAAAAGTGAAAGTGTTATTAGATTTGCTACAGCAGCCAAAATGCAGAAAGAATAAATAACTATTCTATTCTGACTTCACAACAACAGATCTGCATATTAAGCTTGGATCTCATGCCTAACTTCTCTTGCTTCAGACCATCAATTCTAACAGTTCATATTGTTGCACAGGCAAAACATGTAGGGAAACTCTTACCTACCCAGTTGAAAAAATAGGAAGGATACTATAAGCTTATGGAGAGATACTATAACCTTTCAATATGCATCAGCTTAAAACATTTGCAAAAAAAAGATAAGTTGAATAATGTATTTGACACAAGAAGTAAAACTTTCTATAGTTATGTAGGAGGAATTTATTTCAAAAAAAAGAAATCAAATATTGCGTTTTCAAAATGACAAGATTTTGTATCTTTCAAAAACTGCTTATTTGTGTGTGGTCAGAAAATCAGTGGAATTGGCACCTGATTAAATACCCAAATGTTGCCAAATCTGTACTTTAAATGAGAGAGACAGTTGTAGAGGATAAGCCGCCTGGAGCGTCTGCTACTTGTAGGCAGTAAAACTACTCCGTGCTTGACCTTGATAAATCTCCAGTTTTTGCAGATGAAGATGCTGGACGTTTATAAGGAACTTTTTGTTTTGAAAGTGCAAGACAGTCATTGTTCTCCAAGTGCAAAAGATCGCAGAGCTGAGAGGTTTTATGCTGATGTGGCTGCTGTAGCATGAAACACATTCTGGTGATCCTTCAGTGCAATTCCAGATGAAATAAGCACAGGAAGCCACAAACAATGTTTAGATTTAAAAAAAGAACAGATCCTTTTGCCAAATGAAAGCCGTAGGCTTGGACTTGCTAAATTGATGGCTATCTGTAATGTCAGCTGCCAGTGATACTTCATTAATAGTGATAGTAGCTGTGGTAATTGCCTTCAGCACCTGGCCTGTAAACACCCAAGGAAGTTAAGTATCCCTCAGCAAGGTCTTATTTAGTGCCAGATCAAAGGAGGGATTATAATATGATAAAAATAGGGTACTCGTTTACAACCGTAAAACGACTCTGTCTCTTGCTCAGCTCAGAGATGTATAAGCTCCAGGGCTGGGTACTGTCAGGTTTCTGAGTTCCCTGGAACATCTAGCCCTGCATTTCTGCATTCCCCCCAACCTATGGTTTTCACAGGTTGAAGCAGCTTAGTCTAAATGTTCAAAGAGTAGGAGAAATGATCCAGGATTCATGTCAAATCTGATTTACCAGCTGGTATTGAAAGTGCACTACTTTTTGCAGAAAGGCTCTTCAGGACAGAAATTATGTCAGCTTTTCTTTTTTTTTTTTTTTTTTTTTTTTTTAATAGCTACTGTGTGTAACTAGTACCACAATATCAATATATCAATGCATAATAGTTCTAATTTTGTTTTTTTAATTGTACATGTTGATCTTATTCTTTTGCAGTTGTTCAGAGGAATTTAGTCCTGTGTTGAGGTTTTTAACCTTGTAAGTACTGTAACCAAATGTTTTTCATGGTTCTTGTCAGCTAGAAAGTTCTACCAACGAACATGAATATGTAACATACCCATTACCAGAAGGCAGCTTTCTGAGGAGAAGAAAAAAGAGAGGAAAAATATGTATACATCATATAAATTGCAACAATAAAATGGAATTTGGCGTGGAAGGGGGGAGCATAATGATCTGATATTGTGTTCGTCTATCTGGGTCTAGGTACCAAGCTAATTGACTCTAGCCCCCTAGAAGTCTTAGCCACTACAAATTCTTACCTGTTTTCTATTCAGAAGATGTATTTATCATCTTTTCTTCCTTTTTTCTCTTTTAAATTAGGTCAGCTAACCTGTCACTTAACAGGTTAAGGCAGAAGTGAAGTAGAATAACTTTACAATATTAACATATCCTAGATTCACACCAGTGTAGACTGTGGTCACTTTTTAAAAAGCTGAATTTGAAATGTCACTGCACTTAGGGTTCAGAAAGATAGACTGGGCTGTACTGGTTTAAATAGATGCAGTGAACTCACTGGAACAAACTTCAATTAGTGTCAGTTGAATATTATGTCCAAAATTTGCAAATGGTCAATATTCAATTAGTTCAGTTGGAGACTGGCCATTGAAGAAATTATAGCTACACTGTGAATAAAGCATTCTGGAAAATATTTGAAAGCAGGATTTCAGTTTGTGTGTATGAGAAATGCCGATAAGCTTAGTCAACCAGTTGTCACAATTTTTTGCTCTTTGTCCAGTATTTATTTTACTGCAAATTTGAAGAAACTGCATTATCACAAGTAAGTCATACTCAAATATTTCAAGTGGAACAATTTTATATGTAGTTTAATTTCATGCACTAATACTTTTCCTTTGACACTGTGCTGAGTATTCAAAACTTGTAAACTGCTGGGACTCCGCTTTTCACTGATGTTATACCATAAAGGATGTATAAAAACAGTGGCCAAGTCATTCTGAAAGTAGATGTCACAGATTCAATATACTAATTAGTTTTTAATTCTGCTCCTATTGTAAGTCAAAAAGCTTTTGTAGAACGAATGAGTAGAAAACAATGCAGATAACCCTCATTTAAATTTTTATGCATGTATGTATTACAGAAAACTAGAAAGAATTTTCATTAATAATTTAGAATAAGTACAAGACTTGCTCTTCCAACATTCACATTTTGTGGTGAAATCTGGGAATCATCTTCTCTTTAGTGTTTTTTTAAATTAGATATTTCCTTAACTGAAGCATTTAAGTGAAAAATGGTATTGGGTATTCAGTCTCTCCAGGGTTGAATTCTGTGGGTTTATGTGGTTTGTTTTTTTGGTTTGGTTTTGTTTTGTTTTGTTTTTTAACAATTCTATTTCTCAATGCCAAACACCTTAAAATAATGGAGGACATTAAATGTGGACAAACCGGACTTTGTGGATTTAGGTTAGGCTGAAGCTTGGACAATTCAACAAACAACAAAAATCAAGGGATCTTGGTAGGACTCAGTGGCCCTTTGTCATTTGGGAGCTCTGCATCTAACCCTGTCTTTGTACCCTCTGTATCTAATCTCCTTTTAAAGTTCATTCTTCACCCAGTCCTGCAAGTTGATGCGAACTACTTAAACAGCAAAGCACAATGGACAAGATTCCCCTTTGATGAAATAACAGGGATGTAGTGTTTTCCTGTCATTTCTCTGTGTTGGATCCAAAGATCCAATGAGCATGTTACAGGTCAGGGATCTTTCCAGTTACTTGTTTAATTCCAGGTTTAAATTTTGGTCAAATCCGTAAGGTACAGGAATCATTGCATGACTTCTGGATTAAAAGAAGGCAAGTAGTAGGTTGTGATACAGAGTGGGAGGAGACTGGGTTTTGGTGGGCTGGACTGACTGAAAGGTGCCCTTTTAACCGAACTTTGAGAAACTGGTCAAGCCTCAGTTCTTTTGGCTTGATAACTAAATGCTTCATATATTTCTAAATTTTAAAAAAAGAGTATGAAGAAAAGGTTGGTTCATTGATACTAAGGTAATTTGCGCTTCAGTATTCTTCAGTATTGCTTGTTTTCTGATGTGTAACATGTCTTTCATTCACTGAAGTGGACACATAGAGTTGTCTGTACATTTTTTTGTCTTTGTTAAATCCTGATTATTTTGGGGTGGTTTTTTTCCGTTTTGGTTCCATTTTGGGGTTTCCTAAGGTCACTTTGGTACAGCAGGAGCTATTTTAAAATCTTAGTATTCATTGCATGTAGAGGTTAAATTGACTATATTTTTTAAAGTATTCCCCAAGCATGCAGAGTACCACAAATAACCAAGGTTCAGCAAAGAAGTATTAGAATAGTTCTTGCTGCATTAAAGCATTTGGAAAAGAATATAAATTGCCGTTGTGTTCAGCATAGTGTGGTTGTGATCTAAGGTCAAGAGATACTGAAAAAGCCTTTTTCGTATTAGTTTGATGGATTAACTTCTACTGGAAATATAGGAAATTACATTCTGTGGAGCAAAATAAGCATTATGGAAAAAAAGCACGTGTGGAAATGGCTGCAATCAGATTTCTTCAATTTTATTTTTTTTATTTTTATTTTAAGGTTTCCTGTACAACTCCATTATATCAGATTGTAGCCTTGGTGACACCTGTCAAGCCTTTTTGTATTGGTGGCTCTTCTGCTGCCTTTCTAGATTTTAAAAAAATATCTTCTGGTTCTCTGTTTTGAGCTACTGAAATGAGGAAAGGGGCATGACTACAAGGATAGAAAAGGTAACATGAAATTTTAAAGCCATCATTAATGAATTAAATCTCTCCTGAAATCATATTGGGTAACTTTAAGCAGGAATAGTTTAGAGTAGATTAATGAGGGTAATAAATAATATTATGTATGTGGAGTACTAACTGACTGATTCCTTGGAAGTAAAACAGATCAACAGATCCTAGAACTATTGCCAAAACAGTACAAGCTATTGAACAAGATGGGATAAGTTAGAGGCCCAGCTCAGCAATTAGGTCCCGTCCTGTTCCCCGCCCCCCTCTTAGAGCTCTCTCATCTCCCATCTTCCTTCCTCTGGAGTCTTCAGGAGCCTTTTCTCTGTCATCCTCCTCCTCCTTTCTCAGGTCAGTCTATCTCTTCTTCCACCATTTACCTTCCAAGACTGTTGGAGAGGATCTTGCTTCTAGATATATTTTCACCTTTTGTTCTCCACTCTTGGTTCTTTTGTACACAAATATGTGCATGCTCCCACACACATCAAGGTGCAGAAAATGATCGCAGACAGCAAATATTTAAGGGAAAGAGATGCAGAGAGTGGAAGACTGAAGAGACGGAGGGAAAAGGGGGAAGGCAAACTTAATAAGATTTAAATCTGAGCTCAGAAGAGTATGTGTTTTATGGGCTGAGGGGAGAAGGAATAGATGTCCTTTCACTTTCCTGGGTCTGAGTCCCAGGAAAATGGAGTGTAAAGTTGCCCACAGGCTGCTGGTGATCACCTCTATATCACTGCTCCCCACAGGGACTTCTAGTTTGATGCCATTTTCTGTGGTGGCAAGGGAAGGAGAACAGTACCTGAAAATAGGCCTGGATCACGAGACATCTGAAAAAATTAATGTCAGTTTGTTGTGGGAAAGACCTAATATTCTGTGGGACCTTTTTGGTTTACTAATCATCACCAGTGAACTAAGATATTTCCCTCTGCCACTTCCTTACTGTTTTCTGATATAGTAGTCTTCAACAGTTCAGGAATTCACATTTTTGTGTATAACAGTGTTTCATCTAATCCAATACCCCTTCACACACACCACTGAGTTCAGCATTCAGAAATGCTTTTCAATTCTCGGAGTGTCAGAGGATGTCAGAGAGGTAACAATCTCCTGATTCCCTCCCAGATCTGCTGCTGGTTTCCAGATGTGTTTTGGCTCCTAAAAGAGCTGTCAAGGAATAAAAATAGCTGAAGGGTTGGGTTTTTTTCCCTATCAGCTTTCAGTTGAGAAGTTCAGGCTTGGTAAGATACATATCATACCTCTTCCATGCTCTACATTATGGTCAAAATTTAGTGTGGGAGGTGTAGCTTAATTTGTCATTAGCCATCAGCTGTGTATGTATGTTGCTCTAGGGCCAGTGGGCATTGAGATTCTAATTGCAGCTTGTTTTGTTGTTCAGCTCAATTGTTTCTGTTGTTTTCAATAAAGTAAGCCTGCTGAAAGCAAATTGTATCCTCATTAAGACTAATTAATAGTTGCCTTTTCCAAAAAGCTTTATGTGAGGCTTTGCACAGAGCAATAAACTGAAATATTGTCCAGCTGCAGACTTAATGTCAAACTTTTGCAAAGGGAGCCAGATGCTATATAGAAATAGTTCTGCAGACCCTAGCACTTTCTTTGCGTTTTATACTCTTCCAAATGGCCATCGTTACTCTCATTCTTTATTCAGACTAACAAAACTTGTAAAGTCTGATGGAGTCGGATCCTGCTGCCATGGGAATCGGGGGAAGTGGGAGCTGAAAACAGTCATATTTCTTAAAACAGATTCTCATAACCTATTTCCTGAGGAAATTCTGTTCCAGAGTTGCTTTGGCCTTTGGTAATAAGACTTACGATAACATTTATCTATCTGTACAGCATGCTGAAATACTGCCTTGTCAAAAGCTATCAAAATAACTTTCAGGTACTGAGTGGAGACGGTGAGAGACTGATTAGCTTTGCTCTGTTCTTTCAGGTCACACAAAACTTTATGCTTTTTCATCAGTATTACTTTCTTTAAAGTTTAGTTAATGCCCAGAAGGCAAAAATAGGTTTATGACCCAAATATGATACTGGCAGCTCCTGTCCCCCAACAGGCAAGGCACGGTAGCTGGAGGAGGCCCATGTGAGTGAGACAAGTAGGGACAAAGCCATCAAGTGACGCCATGTGTTTGCTGTTCAGGCACTTCTGCTGCAAAACGTATTCCCTAAGGAAGAGTTTGTAATTGCCATGCCCCCCGCCCCCCCGGGTCCTTCGTAGTGCTGTGTCTATTCCCTTGGTCATTCCTTGGGCCACCACTAAGGATGCAGATCCCTCAATCCTTTCCATCTACTGTCACTCAGAGCAGTGGAAGATGTTATGCTGTGCACAAAGGTGTTCTCTCCTGTTTGTAAAATGAAATACTGGTTTATCTTCATTTAAATTCCTGCCCCCCACCCCAATCCAAAGTTTTATCTGATTTCAGATGAAATTAGGTTTACCCGTATCCATCAGAAAGCATGAGAGGGCCTTATTTTGTTTGCATTTATACTAATACATTTTTTTATCTGTTCTTGTTAAGCATCAGCTGTGAACCAGCACTCTGAAAGTCATGGGGCAGGATCTAGTACTTCCAGGTGAGCTTGAATTTGTCCTGGTGGTTGGTTTTGATCTGATCTTCACAAGTAAATGATACGTCTGAATAAAAGAGAAATAACAGCTATGGGAAGTTTTACTTGCTGTGTGCTTTTGCCTGTCACAGAGTAACATGTTCATCTACCTGCACGCAGGTCCTTGGAAATCTTTAGGATTGCAGGAGTAAGATATCGCTCACTGCTTTGCTCTTCCTACTGTTTCTTGCACCAGCTGGTGTAAAAAGCCCCTTTCAGATGCATGAAAAAAACTTGTGAATGTGAGCAGAAGGAATGCTAGGTGAGCAGTCCTGCTCTTTAAGCATTGGAAAGTCACTGTGTCCAATCGTCTTTTAGTGTTTCCCAGGGACTGTGGGAATAGGGATTTAAGAAGTGCGGTGTTCAGAGTGCTGTCTGGCACGGGGAGTTCATGTGCCGTCTGCGTCCAGCAAGGACTGCCTGCGTTCTTGGGTTGCTAAAGAAAAGTTAAGGAAGTTGGGCATGGTTTACTTGTGGTGCTGATGTAACGGGTATATAGATCACTCAAGGATGTTATCTGTGGCTTAAATATGGATGCAAAATTTTGTGAGCCCTTGGGAAGAAGGGGAAAACCTGAGGATGCTTCTGCATGGGATTTTCTACTGCCTGCCATGGATGTGGCTTTGTCCGTGCAGGCATCCAGGCAGTCATCACTCAGCGCTTCCAAGTTACATGCTGCAGCTCTACTGAGAGCAAAATTGGAATAGATCATGTCTTGTGGCTTCTATTGCATTTTAATTCGTGAAACAAGTAGGTAATTGATTTTGAAGTTCATTGTTTCCAACTCAAGAGAAAGCATGTTTGTAAGATTAATAGTTCTCAAGGAGAAATTACAAGGGAAATGGTAGCCTAAAGTAAAAAAAAAAAGGCAAAGTCAAGCTTTTTCTTCTATATCTGGTATCTTTTCTAACTGAATGTCTACTCTGAGCATTGCTGAAGGGTACTTAGGCCAAATTTCCAACCTCCTTGTGTCTTACTAACCATTTTTGAAAAATACATGAATGACCTTGAATGGGAGAAAAGGATACTGCATTGGAGCTTGTGGATTACCAAATTTTCTAAGCTCTTACGGAGAAACAGGGCTTGGGCAAAGAAAGTAATTCCTGTGATTGTTCCTCACTGTGTTAATTCTGGAACATGCTTCTGGTTTTGGTCCCAACTCCACCATGATTTTTGGAGATGCCATGTTTAGGGCTATGGAAGGGTTTTTCAGTTTCACAGCTGCACCAGGGCTAGCAAAGGGGGAATCATTTTAGACTGGAATAAACATGTAATTTTGGTATTTTACTTGCCAAATATAATGCTGGAAAAATTTTCTCCTTTAAAAAGGAAATCTCCCTTTGTTTCAGAATAAAGAGTTTTACTGTGGACATGTATAGAATAAGTGACAGAAATAAAGCGAAACATTTGGAAAGGGAGGTTACCAAATATTACAGGGGTCTGACAGTGTACGTTTTGGATGGAAAGATCCAAGTGCAAAGAGAGATAATTTTAAGTGCCTGAGCCCTCCTCTTACTACTTACAACAGCCAAGAGCCAAAGTTTATTATACAGGGAGATGGGAGGCCATGTCTTTAGTTACTAAATATGTTTTTGTATGAAGAAGTATGTCTTTGTCAGAACAGGGACTGGGACCCAGGAATCCTTTTTCCCAGGTTGGTGCCATGAATCCAGGTATTTGCACAAAACAAAGCTGAGTACAGGGCATCTGAAGAAGCCACCAGCTTCTTGATGTGTCCCTTCAGGTTGTTCCTAATGGCCAGTGGGGATGTTTGAGCTGGAACTTTGTATTGAATTTGACTTCCATTTTCCAAAACCACTTACATTTAAGTTATATTTCTGTTGTGAAGCTAATAGTTACAGGAAAATGTTTTCTTGGGTGTAACCTAGCTGATCAAGTTATTACTGCTATAATTACATAAAATGAGACAAGAAGTGTCACTTCAACTGTGGTGTCTTTGTTGGGAAATGAATCTCCTGTCTTCTACAACTGAGACATGAATGCAAGAGTCTGAAAACCAGCAAATCTGCAATCTGTACTTTCCTAAAGTAAATATATTACCACTTTTTTGGTATGGATCAATAAGTGACATCTACTTCCAGGATATGGTGGGCAGAAGTACTAAACAGTTCCCTGTTAGCATATTCTGTGTGGTAAATATCTGAAGACTGTTCCCCTCAGTGGGTAGAAGCTGTGCAGTGCAATTATCTGCTCTGCTGTGTGGTTTCCTCACACTCTCGTGTAGAAGTTTGCTTCAATGTGGACTTTTTTTTTTTTTTTTTTTACCCCTTGTTTTAAATACTCTGTGAGGAAAACATGAGTAACAGTGTTGTAAATAGAAAAACCATGTAACAGCTGGTGTCTGGATTGGGTCCTTTTTCTAGTTTGGTATTTTAATGCTGCCAGACTTGGGTAGAAAAGCAAACTGTTGGAGAAGCAAGGTAGTGCTGGCAGAGGTGGCCCATGCAGTGGTGCTCAGCCTGCAGAATAAGGCTGCGGGGGGTTTTGCTTGGCTGTAGGACAGCGCACAGCTTTTGAGTGCCATCTACAGTTTTCCCCAAGGAGAGTTTCAGCCCTGCTGTACCTTTGGGTCTGGGTGACCATTGCCTCCCTCCGTCCTCTTGCCTGCACCTGGGAGCCCAGTGCCATCGCGGGGTACCTGGCCTCTCCCACAGCTGGGTGCTGCAGGCACTGCCGTGCTGCTGCTGGAAACACCAACATTAAACCAACAGGCTTAGGTATTCTGTTGTGAAGCCTGATGGCTCAACACTTTTAACCACTGATTTAATCAGTCTCATTACATATCGATTTTCCTTGTGCTTTATAAAATCACCATATTTAGGGAAAGCAGAAACCCTTTGAACAGGAGCTAAAATTATTTTAATGCTTTACATTTACTTCTGGTGACTCTGCATAGCTGGAGTTGAAGCCTGGTATGGTTTGATACCCTCACAGACTGTCACAGTTCCTTGAGTTGCAGACATCTCCCGCTTTCATCTAGTTTTGCCTCTCCTGTTTGGGCTAGGTGGTGTCTAACTGGAAAGTGTTTTTTTTTCTGTGGCTGGACATTCATACCTTTCTCTGTTTTGTGGAGTTTCTGATTCCTGACAATGGGCAAACCTTACCCTGTCTGGGGGCATTAACGTGGCACCTCACCTCTACCTACTTGTCCTTTTTCTTGATTTTGGAAGTTGATTGTTTTTGGGGGGTTCACTTCTCCTGTATCAAATTTAGTTGAAGCTGGCTGCATGGGACAAGAGATCTGGGGTGAGCTGCTACAATTGTATAAAGCAGATTTCCTTAAGAGGCTGGGCCAAAACACTCCAAAGGTTTTGCTTTTCTTTCCAAGCAACTCGAAGTATCGTTTACTACAGGCTTAAGTTGGGCTATCACTTCCAGGCATTAACAGCCACGTTACTTACATAGTGTTGTCTTTCCCTCATATTTGCACAGGAAAAGATGAGCCAAGCGGGGTGGCAGTGGGGGGACTGTGGCCACATGCCTGGCTCCCTGAGCCCCTGCCATGGGGGAGGAGGGGGAGCCCTTGGGAGCTGGATCTGCCGCAGCGGGGCTCGCTCATCCTGCTTAGCCTCACTGTACACTTTTGGAAGTAGTTTCATTGACCAGTGCTGAAAAGTTGAAGGTCCCAGCAAACCTTCAAGACAGCCATATGTCTCCCGTAGTGGTGTTGCCTGAAATTCCGAACATGGAGTTGGCATTGGAAGCTGGCGGTACCCGCTTTTCCTCTTGGTTTGCCTATGGAATTCTCCCAGTTCATCCTGAGCTCCTGTCTTGATTTACTGTAATAATCTGTATTCTTGGCCAGCTCATCTCACTCTCTTGAGAGGAATATTCTTTAATAGTAAGAGCTATCTATAGGTTCTAATAGAAATTAGACCAGGGGATGTAAACCCATAGGGATTTGGGTTTTAAAGTTTATCGACACTGTTCCTTAGGAACTGCGCCTGTTCTAGCAAGGATACCTAAGAATTTTGCTCCCTTTGCTTGTGATAAATCCAGATCCTATAAAAACAGCCTGGTCGTATAAACCAACAAGTCTTTATAGCCAAGCAAAGAAATAGTTTGTTAAACATTTATACTCTAATCATAAATAATAATACTAATAAAAAAAAATATGTGAGCAACCAAGTTGCGTATTTTCCTTAAAAGAATACCAATATATGTAGTATCATTTGCAGGAATTTGAGATACATGTGTCTTGATCTGATTCAAAGTAATCACCTTGTTTCTTATGGAAAATATTTGTCAGGTATTCCATGGCTGCTGTTCTCCTAATACTTATGCAACACAGGAGCTTTTAGGTCTGAAGTTGCTTTTCTGACAGCTCCTCCAGAGAGGGCAGGAGATCTCTGGAGACAGGGACATATCAAAGTGTCGGAGTGTTATTAGCAGTACTGTGGAAATAATTTTCATGTCCTTAAAATAACTACACCTCATGACTTTTAATAGATGTTTCTGAGTAGGTAATAATGTCTCTTATTTTGGTCGTGGTTTGGGGTTTTGGTGGGTTTTTTTACCTCTTCAAATTATTAGCTTTGGAGTGGTGTCTTTTAACACACCCTCTAAAGAAACTCACTATACTTCTGAAGAGATATCTTAACACGAACACAGCTGCGAGCTGTTGCCAAGTGCAGTCTGTAATAATAACGGTGTTCTGTTATAATGAATGGATTTTTATATTTAATACAGCCTTGGGGAAATTCTCCCCCCTTTGTGTATTTCTAAAGCTTATAATAATGTATCAGTGCAGAAAGAAAATGGTAATTATTAATCTGCTAAAATTATGTATCCCTTCAGCCACACTAGGGAGTTTGGATATTCAGTTTCAATATTTGTTTGGTGAAAAATAGGAAAAGTGCTGAGGTTTCAGCATTTGGTTCTGGCTGAATACTCTGCCCCCAGCTAAGGGAAGTAACTGAGGCTCCAGCTGTGCAGTTGGACTTGACAGCGGCTGTATTTTGTCAGCTACCATTCTTTTTGTTTCCTTATGTTAAATAACCTGCATGGTGGTTAAGCTACAGAGAGAATTAGGACTAGTAAACTGAAAAAAACCCCAACCCCAACCAAAAAAAAAAAAACAACCCCACCCTGCTACTTTCTGTCCAGCTTCTCTGTAGTGTTACTTGCATTTGATGTCCATATCTCTGCCCTGGACTTAGAGAGAATCAGAACTGCAGTAAATTGAGATTACTGGTTGAGAAGGCACTTCCCCATATCTCAGCTTCTTGCTGCTTGATCTCCCGCACACAGCTAGAACAGCTCTTCAGAAAGTTGCTTTATCAGCAGCTGACTTTACAAGAAGCTGTACTTTCTGCTTGGGCTAAGACTGGATAGGCAAACAACAAGATTTTCAGCCGCTGAAAAGAGTTTATTGCTTCATGCTCAGACAGCGAAGCTTCTGGTCAGTAACCCCTAGGTTACGATCAGCACACCGCAATCTTTTTGTGTGATGAACAGTATAATTCCATTTTCACATACCCCAGGAAGGCTGTGGCAGATGATTGCAATAGATGGCCTCGGCCATTTGACAGATGGCAGCAGGGATTACCTAGCACAGCTGTGCCATTAATTGTGTGAAACCACTATGGCAGACTTGAGAATCACGGGCGAGCTATTCCTGACTGTTAGGCTGGTCTGGCTGAGTCCTAGAGGTTCGCCCTGAGGACAATTAACTCACTTTGAATGCTGGGCAGCCCACTGTGCAGGGTCAGCCTGACTCCTTGATGGGGACTGCTGCTGGAGCATCAGGGCCAGGCAGAGTTGTGCCATCTTTTTGTTCAGCACTTACAACAACTGTCTTTTGGGGTAGGTGGGCTAATAACTTTCCTCAAAAGCTTTAACATCCTGTGGGATGCAAAAAGCTCATTCTGTAGCGACTGACAGGTAGACATGGGACGGTATGCAAAGGACGTTGATCAGTAGAAATGCCCATGGTGTGGCCTAGCAATGCACCGTGTAATGTTGTGCTCAGTTCTGCTCCGATGTAGCTACACAGTGCCCAGAGCAGGAGTACCTCTGCTCAGAGCGTGGGCAGTGCAAAGTCAGCTCTGCACTTGGCTTCACCCATGCATCTGCTCTGTTTTTAAAGTAACATCTCCCTTCTTCATCAGTGTCCTCAGCACAGGGTCTGTTCTTCTGCCCAGAGGATTACAGTGGAAAAATTGTTACCCCCACATCTCTGTTCTTTCAATTGTACATTTTAACAGTGCATAGACCCAAATGATAGTTTGCAGCAGCAATTTTAAAGAGCTGCTTTTTTATCTGCTCTGGGAGTACAGCACAGCAGTAGAAGGGCTTGTAGCTTTCTGCTGCATATAAGGACCACGGGGAGGTATGCATGATCCATAGCAGTGCTTGGGACTACACTAGCCCCTAGCCATTTGTACTGGTATGAAGATTAAAATTTTGTCTTTGTCCCTATGTGTTGGGGACCTGCTCCTGACCTCCCCAACCTAGGCTTTCAGTGAAGAATGTATGGTGGACATTATGATGTAAGCAAGAAAAAACATTTTCCTTAGTATGCTCCAGACTCTTAAATAGGGTCATTTAGACACTTCTGTTAGTAGTTGCAGTAGCTTTCGGCACGGTGCTGTACTTAATGCATTTTTTTAATGTTTTATTGGATGGCAGCATTAGTTCATGGCGAGGCACCTACATTGTTGCAGGGAATGGAGACATAAAAATAAGAAAGCACTATCATTATGACAGCAGCAGCAGTTGCTGCCAGCCATTATTAGCGAGCGAACTTCATCTCAGAAACAAATTGTCCCCTCCTGTGGGCTAGGGCAGTAGGTTGTGTTTTCATTATGTATGCACTACATACAATGTAGTAAAAACTGATGGTAGTCAGTTTGTTTTATAGCTGTATGGCATGCTACTAGGAAATTTTAAGGAAGAAGCTCATCTTGTCAGCTTTATTTGAATGTGTTCAAGTAAGACTGAATATGTCTTCCCATACACATAGGCTGTGACCCCTCTCACTGCCTGCTGGGGAGAGGGGATTTGGTTGTCCTCTCCTGAAAGGACTGAAGCATCCTTGTTGTCCCATTCTCCTGTGAAGCAGAAATGCCCCAGACCTGGCTGTGCCAGTAAGGAGGCAGCCAGGCTGCCTGCTCGTCTGGCAGTGGTGGTGGCAGGGAGCAAGCTCTGGGCACATACAGCATCCCAGGCAAGTGAGTTAAGCTGCTTTTCAGCATCTTCCCCAGAGACAGCCTTGGGTCCTTGGGGGGTACCGGCCCTGTGAGATGCACCAGTCTTTCTGCAAACATGGGCGTTACGTTGCATGCAGTGCCTGTCCTTGTAGCTGTGAGGACCAAAAAGGTTGCTGCTGTTTCAGAGTGAAAGTTGGGTTTCTCCAATGTGATAATACAGCTGTAGGGGTCCTTCTTATTCTCCAGGGTGAGGCTGAATTGTGAGGGATTTGAAAAGCGAGGATGGAATAGGTAAAAGGAGGTACCGAGAAGTAGATACAGAATTTTATTGCAGAGTTTAGATAAATTTGTGTCCCCGTTCTCATTGCATTGCTGCTCCACTGTGTGATTTCTCTTTCAGAAATGCATCAAGTTTTTTATCTGAAGGCTTGGGCTTGTTTGACTACTTTTCCCATTTCTCATTTGAAATAAGTGAATAGGAGAGCTAGTTAAATGATCTTTCTACACTACTGTGCAAGGTCTTTTTGGTTCTCTCTTGCTATGTAGTAATTATAAATGGAAATCTTCTGAAACTTCACTGTCTCTGTTACGGCTCTAGTGTCTTGACTCCATCAGCAGCTGCTGAAGCTCAAACCCAAATGCTTTTTTTATTTGAAAGTCTGTTAAGAGGATGTTCTCAAGTCACAGGAGTAAAACTTTGCAAGTTAATCACTATGACACCTTTTCTTTCTGATGACTGCTAGGAGTGTGATGATTTTATACCAGTAATAGGTAAAAAAATGAGAAGGGTTGGTGATAGGATTCCTTCTTAGCTTAAATGTGTTTCCTTCAGTTCCCTGCTACTATACAGAACAGTTCCTGTTAATGTATGCTATGAAGAGAAAATAAAGGGATCAGGTATCCAGTTTTAGAGGTTACTCCTTTCCACTGATTGACTGTGGTCTGTATGAGCAGCCACTAAAAATTTGGTCCTAAGGGTTAAAGCCTGTAGTGATGTAAACCTTTGCTGGCTTCACTGAATCAAGACCAGTGTACCCTGTCGGAGGTTTGGCTCTCAGTATTTACTGTGGAAGGCAAAGTTATTGAAGTACTGAATGTTTGCAACGGCATTGATCTGTCCTTTTATTGTTATTTTTTGTAATTCTCTGAAAGGAAGCAAGCTTGAGACCTTTTACAGACCTCAATCAAAGTATAGGCTGACATTGCCCTTTTTGCTTTCTGTTTTAATTAGCCTGCACAACAGGTAATGAGCAGAACTATTGACTAAGCCAGCAAAAGGAAAGGTGTGTGTCTGCTGTGGTGTCACAGCACTCAGCCTCAAGGTTGGCCGACCTCAGAGCGAGGGAATCGATCCGCAGGGAATGGGGCCCAGGTAAAGTTTGC
The DNA here is from genome assembly GCF_015220075.1 of Falco rusticolus. Taxonomy (NCBI): domain Eukaryota; kingdom Metazoa; phylum Chordata; class Aves; order Falconiformes; family Falconidae; genus Falco; species Falco rusticolus. Next base: position 17,977,061 of record NC_051194.1, read on the forward strand.
TGTGAGATGAGCAGCAACTGGTGGAGCAGCTGCCTCTTTGCTGCTGAAACGGGCTCCTGCCAGCAGAGCAGCTGACGGAATCCTGCCAACACCTGCCCTGCGCAGCGCGGCAGTGGCGCAGGGGCTGCGGCGGGCCGGGGCCGGGGGGGAGGGGGGGAGGCGGCAGCGCTGCGGCAGGGCCGGGGGCTGGGAACTGGGAATCCTATTGCAACCGAACAGCACACTCCAGTGGAGCCAGGGCGTACTGCTCCGGGTCTGCCAGCGTCTGGCAAACACCTTGTGGGGGGGTTTCTTCTTCTTTTTTTTTTTTCTTTTTCTTCTTTTTTTTCTTTTTTTCTTTTTTTTTTTTTTTAAGATTTTTTTTTAACCAACAAAACAAAACCCAACCAAAACCCACAACGCTTTTATTCAGCCAGTCCCTTGCCCACCTCAGGCAATGCCGATGTTTCTCTTTCAAAAGGTACATAACTCTCCAAAATAAATGTAGTTCTCTCTGTTTGTTGCCACTTGTTTTGGCTAAACTGGTGGAGTTGCGGATATTCCTGTTCCTTTTCTGTTGCCTACTGTGTAAACACAGAGAGGAAGAGACTGGGCCAGAAGAGAGGACATCTCATCCAGATGGAGCCCGTTGCCCTTTTATTTTTCATTGTTGAGCACAATCTGAGTTTCTGTATTTGCAATCTGTCTTGCACATGTAGTTTTTTATTTTCCTCTTGTATATTGGTAAAATAATAGACGCGAGAGTGATAGGCTGTGCCCATCCTCAACCTCATGGGTGACTTGGGGCATCTTAACCTTAAATAACAATTTTGTTGTGAGTGTGTTTGAAAATCATGGCAAAAGCATATTTTTTCCTTGCTCTAAAAATGTGATTGTGTAACATAACTGAGTACAGGTGGCACCACAGCAGATTGTCTCCTGTGGAGTCTCCAGATAGACAGAAATGTCTCATTGCTGCCTAGGATGCAAATTCTTCGAAGCGTTGAGCATGTGTAACCTGCACAGTGTGTTTTCATTTTGATTCTTAGAAATATTCTTCCTGGTTGCAGTAGATAATACTTCCACAAAGAAAGAAAACAACATGTGCTGAGAAGTTACTTTGACCATAGAAAAAAATAATAGTGAAGGTATCAAGAGCTGAAGGCAGAACACTTGAGCAATACTTGCATGTTGTCTGGCTGTATAGAGGTGTGCTCGTTGTGGTTGGGATAGGGTTAATTTTCTTCACAGTAGCTAGTATGGGGCTGTGTTTTGGATTTGTGTTGGTAACAACAGGGATGTTTTCTTTATTGCTTAGGGGTGCTTACACAGAGCCAAGGCCTTTGCTGCTCCTCACCCCACCGGTAGACTGGGGGTGCACAAGGAGCTGGGAGGGGGCACAGCCGGGACAGCTGACCCCAACTGACCCAAGGGATATTCCACACCATATGGCATCATGCTCGCTATACAAAGCTGGGGGAAGCAGGAGGAAGGGAGGGGAAGGATGTTCAGAGTTACTGTTCCACGTGATGGAACCCTCCCTGCTGTCCTGGGGGTGGCCAAACACCTGCCTACTGATGGGAAGTGGTGAACGAATTCCTTGATTTGCTTTGCTTGTGTGCATGGCTTTTGCCTTACTTAGTAAATTGTCTTTATCTCATTTCATGAGTTTTCTCACTTTTACTGTTCTGATTCTCTCCCCCGTACCGCTTGGTGGGGGAGAGTGAGCAAGCATCTGTGGGGCTGAGTTGCCAGCTGGGGTTAGACCACAACAAGACACTTGCGCTCATGTACCCCATAGCTTTTCACTTCAGGGTGCAGAGTCAGGTTAGGAGTTACTGATACTTAGTACTCAGGGGCAGAAGTACTAGCAAAGAGTTATGGACCTTCATATGAGCATGAGGTCACCTATGCTGTATTGTTGTTTGGATAAATGACATAAGCTAAGTAAGAGTCTGGTCTGCAGATCTGCTAATCAGGAAGGTTAAATAAATTTTATAAGCTCTCAAAGAAAAATAAAATGACGCATCAATGATGCAGAAAAAAAAGCAGGAAATACACATTTGCAGCAATGAAAATAATGGAGTCCAGTCCAGTTAGTTTAGTCCCAAGTAGCCTGCAAAATTACAACAAGAGCTGTAGAGAGAACACACAGAATAATAAAATATAAGTAGGAAAGAGTGAAAAAGAGACTTTTCTGTTTGAAGTGAAATCTGAATGTGCTAAGAACTTGGCTGTGAGATAGAATTTTTGCCCTGTCTTCTCTTTTTACTTGTAGTTTGGGTTTTGGAAGTTTTGTGTTACCTCTGGGCACAGTCACGATTCTTATTCATAAATGGTCTTTTTCTCAGATTCACATACAGTTGGCTCTGCCATGCTGTGCCAAGGTGCATAATTTTTTAATTGCCAGGGTAAAAATTTTGCGTTCATTGGCTTTGAATGAGCTTAAGCTTCCATGAAAAGTGCTGACTATCAAACTGCCAGTCTTCATTCCAAGGAGGAGTGCAATAAAGTCTTGTTAAATCAAGCTCTCTGCAGTGTGCAACCACTTAAATAAATGTCTCATGTTGTCTGCATGAGGCTTTTAAAGTATAACAGTTGCCTCTGTAACCATTGCACAGGAAATAAATAATTGATGGTGTTCACGGCAATCAGAGTGTAATTTCTGCTTGCGTCTTTGTGATGGAACACTTCATAAAAATAATTTATTTCCCAAATTTGTTCTCAGGAAAGAACTCTGGACCACTGTGGAGTGAGAAATTCTACAGTGTTAAGAATTTGTTTGTGCAAAGTTTATTCCCAGAAATGGTCAGGGTACTTGTGAATACTTAATGAAAAACTGAACTATTATGGATGCTGCATGTGAATGTTGAGTATTTATTTGTTTGAGGACTCTTTTTGCTTCTGTTCTGTATTTGCTGCTTGGTAGTAGTTTAATAAAGTAAATTAATAGTGAACGAGGATTTAAAAAAATGGTTTTTATGTTTAGACCATTTGACCATCTTGCAGCATTAGCATTATCTTAGTGAACTAACAAACTACCCTAATAACCATAAGCAACGGAATGATCAGACAAGAAAAAAAAATATTCCATGATAACTGATGATATGCGTTGGGATGCTGCACACATCCTACTTGTATGTGATCAAAATTTAACTCAATCAGGAAACAGCTTGATGACTGCACTGGGCTGTCTGTATTGTACGCTCAGTAACTATCGATGTTACAACGCTTGTGCCACACGGTGGTGGTACAGCCTAGTGGAGCTGGTCTCGTCCCCTTGCTGCCGCAGGCATCCTGCTGACCCCGAGGTCATTTTGGCTCCTTGTCTATTTTGGCTCTCAGTCTGTAAATGAGCCGTGGTGCTTGCTATCTTCGGAGTGCCTTGAAATTTATGTATACAAAGCAGTATATAGAATTAGTGGATTTTCCTATGTGCTAGTGTTCTTGCTCTTATTTGTTTTAAAAAAAGACTTACAGGGAATGCTTTCTTGATTCCAAATAAAGCCATTAAAATCATTCCTCCTCCATCTCAAGAGAAATCCACAGTCTCAAAATCTGCACAACGTCATTTTTTTGAGAGCCTTCCTTGTTCTGAAGCCTGCAGTCCTTCACCTTTTAAGCCTATGCTGATCAATGGACCACACCGGACTGTGAAGCTGTATGAATGCCTCCAGGACAAAATTCAAAAGGGTTTCTTCCGTACTGAATTTTGACATTCTTCTTCCCAGGAATCTTGGGTACCAGGCTCATTGCTCCTGCATAGCCTAAGGAGAGGGATTACCATTTAGGCTTCAGCCTGTGTCTAGTAGGTAATCAATTCTGTGCCTTAAAATGAGAAGGTCCTGAGAAATCAGGGTAAAGAGAGGTTGTGTGTGGAGACGGGCAAATCATACACAGGGGATGGTGCCTGGTGGGTCACACAAGAAACAGTGTTTCTCTTCCCATCGCCCTCATGCCACGAGCCCTGAGCTATGTGCAGGGGAGAGGTGTTACACCCAGCCTTTTTCTGTAACAGAACAGCAGAGAGTAACAGCTCCAGAGAAAGTAGATTTGAACTACAAAGCTCTGGGGGACTTTGGGGGGAAACTTTTTTATCTGCATCTTTTGGAACAGTAATCCCCCAGTCCCTGCTTTTCCACTTCACGGCGAGGAGGAGAGAGCTCAGCTAACAAGAGGCACTTTCAAAAAATCCCATTTGCGCACACCTTCCAGTGTTTTTTTCAACTTCATTAGTGTTACCAAGGGCATTTCATATCACTCCACTCATCGTAAAACTGCAGGTGAGTTCAGCCTCAGTCCTTGTTCCCAAACTCTTTGGAGGTTGCTCTTTCATGTAGGCACAGTGCTGATGTCACCCCAGCAACAGAAAAGTTGCGGGCTGCATTCAGAAAGGTTTGGAGCTGTGCGAGCAGGCAGTTGCGTCTGTCGCAGGGACGTCCCTCCCTTGTCGCAAGGCACCAAATGTCAGGTTGTTGACAGGTGCTGTGAAATTCATTTGATGCATAGTCTGCCAAAGTTCCAACCCTTCCTAGGCTGTCCTAATACTGCTCTGCTTTCACCCCCTAGTTCAAATTATCAGCAGCCCTCCGTAAACTTTTGCAAGTACTTATGTAAAGCTACTGGTACCAGATAATGGGGAAAAGCTGGTGGTGGGGGGGGATAATTGCTTGTTATTTTGCAAGAATATCTTTTCTGCAATGTCAAATTCAGTCATTGGGCAGTATTTCAACCCTCATTTACACTCCGCCCTAGGTTGACTGTACTTTTTTGTTATGGCGGCATTTACAGAATTTCTACTCAGTAGGTAGCAAGGTCATACCAAGATTTCTCCTCCGAAAAGAGCTCTGCAAAAGCACACACACTATCTAGAGTTTTAGAGAGGAGGGCTGTCATTTTGTTCTGGCGCAGCTGGAATAGTTAATGGTCTCACATCTCAGCTCTGTACTGCTTTGGAAAGTCCCACCCTCAGTTCTGTACCATTTAGCTAGTAGGACAGAGCTTATTTTCAAAGTGGGCTCTGGGTTCTCGCTTGTTTCGTAGATGTTAGAAGCTGAGGGACAGAGCAAAGGAAATAAGCCCATGACCAGAAAGTGTAACTTCGACAAAGTTGGGTGTAAATCTCAAACAAAAAGACCCAGGTCTTGCAGCCAGGCTTAAGAACATTTAGTACTTTTTGTTTGGCTCTTGCAGGGTATGGGTGGGCAAGAGAACAGCATCCTGCACTGTGGTGTATTTGTTATAATTAATATCATTTATTATAGTAATTGTTTCAATATATTCAAGGTCTGACTTTTAAGATTTTGAGCTTGCAATAGAACATTTTGCTCAGAAAACTCTGCCTGCCTCTCCTCTTATCTAATTTGCCTGTAGCAATGTATCAAGTGAGCACGGGTGCTTTTTTTATCTTCATGGGTTTTGTTTATTATCTTTTGCCATTAATTGCTTTTCTTCCCCCTCTTCCTTCAATAATGAAACTTGAATGAAAAATAATAGAATTAAAAAGCACTCCCATAGTCAGATACAGCAATCGTTTGAGGGTGTTATTAGTTTATGCCTTACTCATAAGCAAAAGAGCTGTAGCAGTACTTGTGGTGTGCCACATCTTTGAATTTATTTTCAGGCTCCTCAGTGTAAAGCTCAGATTTGCTCCCTTTGAGCAGAGTTGGGAAGCATCGTTCTGCCAACCTTCTGGACTGGTGTGGTTTTTACAAGCAATGAATAAAGTTCTGGGTATATAAGTTTATCATTTGCCCAGCAGTCCTGTATTAAGGGTCTTTAATATACATACATATATATATATGTATGTATATTGAGCCATGTACAGTCTGACCTGTCCGTTTGGGGAGCTTAATGTCTTGCTAAAAGACTAGAACAGCCCAGTAAGTAGCAGTTGCTGTAAGGGACATACTCTGATATCATGGATATCTCAACAGGATTACTCTTTCCTTCCTGGTGCTAGAATTGCCTGTCTGAAGGCCTCTTTCTTGAGTCTAAATTATGTTCTTCAGAGCCTTTCAGATAAGCTATTATTCACCTGGTAACTGGGAAAAGTTACAAAAATCCCTGTTGAAGTTCAGTAGAACTACCTCAGCTGGTTCTGATCTTTGTACCCACGGCTTTTGAGCATCTCAGTCTTTAGCAAGCTCATCTATGCGGAAGTGTCGTGGCAGAAGGAGATGTTATTTCTGCATTACAGATGGAAAATTAAAATGGTCACACAGGAGTTGTGTTCCTGAGGAGGGCAGTTTGATCCTCACAAGTTGCTGGGCTTTTGTCTTGTCCCCTGGGAAGTTCTGTTTCTGTAGCCATAATTATTCTCTTACTTCAGGCTCTGAAGTAGCTGTTTTCCAGATCTTTACTTCAGTTTCCTATCTTAGGTTAACTCTGTTTATGGCACACTGACCTCGTGTGTGAAGTCAGTCTGTATTTGTTACAGTGCATTAAACCCTAGAGCTGCTGACACTTTCTTAGGATGCAAGTACCTGGGAGCTGGGAATTTCTCGGACTGGTTTATAAGGCAGGTTAACAGTGCTCTCTGCTGTCTGCACGCTGTGTGCTTTGCTGATAAAAGGAAGAGGGTGCCTGAGGGGTTAGGGGAGATCCTTCAGTGCATTCTGAGGTCCCCTGAAAGAGGAGATGTTTTAGCAGCCTTGGCCTGTGCTTTTCAGGGAAGGACTGAACGGTGGGCTTTGGTTTTAGGCTGTTGATTGCAACAGAGCAACTGTATTTCTTTTTCAGTCTTCTTGGAAGTAAATTGGGTCAGATCACTTTGTAATTTGAACAGGGAACAGAATGTGGCATGGGGAAAGGGTAATAAAACCCAGAACATCATTTAGAAATCATTCTTATGTAATATAAATTATAAAAGAATATAAAGAAGAACAAAGGAAAGGCCTAAGTGAGTATATTTCAGTACATACACACTTGAAACTATGTGATTCAATACACTTGTTTTTCTAAAACCTCTAATACCAAACCCAGGGTGTGATCCCCAGCTTCCAGAGCAAGAGGGGTGGCTGCGAGGCTGGCTGAGAGCACGGGGTGTGCCAGAGCCGTGGGCACCTGGGACCCCCCCGCTGCCTCCTCCCCGCCCCTCCCCCAGCATTCAGGGAAGCGAGCAGAAGCGGGGGTGGGTGACTCCCTGGGGACCAGGGTGTGCTCACCTGGGTGAGGATGCCAGTGCGCTCGGGCAGGCACTTCGTGATTTCCCACAGCAGAGGGTACTGTTACCTGTGCCTGCCCTGCTGGAAACATTGGTACAGAATGATGGGTGTATTTAGTCTGCTTGTTTCAAGCTGATGTGGAGTTGTTAAATATTTATAGCAGACATATATATGCATCTTTGCTGCTTTACTGAAAATATTTTTTCTGTGAAGCAAATATACAACATGTTATCTCTCTGGTTCTGCACCACAGTGCTGATATTGAGCTTGCAAAGCTTGCCAGGCTGCTGATTTCCTGAGATTTCCTCTATCACCTGTAATAACTTCCTCTGCTAACATTTTGTCTTACTGCTTTATTTTTGGTGAGGTTTTATTTTTGTTTTAATGCCACACCTTTTACAGAAATGCATTTCTTCTGATGACACTGCCTTCCAGATACATGACATCAGCTATGCAGCAAAACCTAATTAAAAACAATCACACAATTACTATTCCCAGTGTCTTGGCACCAGTGGTGGGTGATTCTGGGATCTCCATCCTGGTGTGGAGCTGCAGGCACGATCCCCCATCTGACACGTCCTCCCTGCCCTGCAGCCCCTGGGCAGTGCCACACACACCAAGGCTGGCTGATGCTGCGGTGCCTCAGGTAGAAGTGTTATTTGGCCTGGCAGAGAAGCCCCTGGTAGTAGTTGCTCTTCAGAGAGGCAGCCCTGGCTCCCAGCCAGCTGAAGGCTGGAATCCTTGAGCCCAGGTGTGTGCCACATCCGTTGTGCCTCCTGTGTGCCTGCAGCATCAGCTGTGTCCTCAGCAGACTGCCAGAGGAACGTGGTATTTTCAAGGCGGGAAGAAAGATTAAAATTGAAAGCCAACTTTTAAAAAGTAATATAAAAGGAAAGTCAAACTGGCTAATAGGTAGCTTAGAGATGAGACATGTAGTTCTGCATATTGAATTTCCTAGATTTTTAAGTGTCTCATATTCGGAAGCTGGATCTGTTCTGTGTCCTGTCTCTCTGTCCTGGTTTCAAGCACACAATGTGATGTTGCTTGAGCTGCTGGACGTGCAGACATGGGGTGTTCTGTACTAAGGGAATAGCTAGACCTCCCCCACCCCCCACCCCCCGCTTTGAATATGAGATAGTAGGGAGTAACTCAGGAACAGTTGGACTTAAAAGTTTTTAAAGGTCTTTTTCCAATCTAAATGATTCTATGAAAGGTAACAGGCTATGGGCTCTTGATCTGATCAAGTGTGGCAAACCATTGCTTGGCAGTTATTTGCCTTGATTTGTGTTTTAAGTTGTCCCTAGATGTGATTTCTTTGTACCTGATAGTTTGCTTGGGAGCAATATTGTCTGAGGATTGAGGCAAGAGAAGAGTTTGTGCAAACCCACTGATGATTTCTGTGGGATGTTTTAATGCCAACACTCAGGCATCAGATAGGAAAGGGTGCAACATAATCTGAATGGAGAGCATCCCCAGTATAAACATGTATAGGTAAGAGGAATCTGTATGGTAGTTTATATATGTTTATGTATGATAGTTGCATGATCACGTCTTTGCACACTTATGCATTGCCCAGTTCAAAGACGATACTGATTTTTTAATTCAGAAACAGAGTATCTAATTTAATAACAAGCTTTAGGACTTGTGTTTTAGGTTAAAAAAACTCAAAGAGCTCTGCTGGCAACTTCACGGTCCTTTACCAAGATTACACACAGCAAACGCTTGTAGTGCTGAACATCCTGTAGCTTTTTGGGGCTGTAGTCTTCATACTAGTCTGCATGAATGAGATTTTTAAATTGTATGTGAAAGGACAGGACCAGGAAAGGCTGATACACTGTTTCATTTGTTTGCACCATAAATTAGTATTTAAGATTTTAAAGGTAATTTGACTCCCTCTTCCTTTCCTCCTCGTACTGTTAAAGTTGTAACATCAATTTTTAAACAAATTTTTCTTACACAGTCTTGCCTATTTTCTTCATGTATTTTTATCTTGCTTTGTCCCTCCCTTCCCCTTTTGCCTCTTTCCCCTTCTTTTCCTTCATTTTGGGTTTTATTTAAAAAACACTTGTTACTTGCTGAAATTAACTTGATTCTCACCAAAGTTGGTATCATGTTCTGAGCATTTTGTTTAAATATTGTCTATCAACTGTAATTATACAATTGTTTATTTCTCTCTCTGACATGATTACTTATTTCACGTTTAAAAGTTGAATTTTAAGCACTGTGCTGCTTAAAGAGGAAGAGAAATTAAATTGAGGAGGGGGGAAAGGAGTAAAAAAAACATTGATGCAGATGAACTTGTAAACCTTGTTTAAGACATTTCTACTTTGCTAGTGAAATGCTTGGACTATCCATAGATGGTGTCAGGTCAGCCTACAACACTGAGTTTAGATGCAGGTTGGTTTGTGTGATACGTTATCGTGTGGTTATGCAGTTCCTGGTGCTGGAAGTGACTAGTTCCTGGCAAGCATCTCTACCCCACTGCATGGTCCCGTTTCCACTTCACCATGATGATGCCTTCATGCTAAAATAAGGTTGCTGGTTCTGGTGCTAGTTCTTTCCCACCCCTGGCTCTAAAATCCAGTGTTCCTCCTCTGCTTTATTTTTCATCTCTCACCTGCTGGGCTCCTCATCTGCTCCATCTTCTCTGTACTGCCACCACCTTTTGGCCTTCCTGTGTCTTCCTCCCCGCACTGTTTGCCTGTACCCTCTTCCCAGCTCGAAGGCTGCTGATCATCCACTCCTTCAGTAAGGCAAGGAGTCACTGTTGCAGTTTTGTTCAGTAAACTGGTGCTGCTGGCTTGGATGCATCTCTCTGGCAAGCTCCAGATGAGTATGATGACCCCCTGGGGGTAAGGTGCTGCTCCCCTGAGTAAGCTGGAGAACCACGTTGTTCAGCATTGCCATAAACTGCATATTCCGTGTACCTTTGACTTCCATTGCTGCTCTGCTCCCTCATACATTCCTACAGAGATTGGTACCAGTAGTCTAAAACCTTCAAGCAACTTCCAACAGCTGCTCATTTAGGGGGATAAAAAAAAATCTGCACAAACCAACAAAACAAAACCTTGAAAAACCTACTTACCAGAAAATTGATTCTATCACTTCCTCTAATGTAAGCTTGTCCACACAGAAACAAACTGATCTTGAATCCTGGGAAAGGGAACATTTAGTCCTGATTGAAGAAGACATTTAAGGTCTGATTGTTTTGCTCCCCAAAAAGGACCTGACGCCCTGAGATGGAGCAGCCAGAATGCACATTGCTCTCTGCAGAGACAACATTGTCTCTTTTTGCTTAACACAACATGTTTGTCACTTTGGATATCTTAATTCTTGTGAGAAAACTTCAAGACTACGCATTTATTAGTTTAGCTTCACAATGCTGTTGGTATCTGGTACCCACTTAACTTTTGCTGTGCTTCCATGTATATACCTCTATACTTAGAAATAGGAAAGCACTAAGAATTTTAAAATCAGGGCTGTAAATTGTGCATGTTGGCCTGGATGTCAAAACATCTCTTATTAAGAAAGAGTTGCTACTATAATCAAGAAGAAAAACATCCTTTCTAAAAGTATTCTAATCTGAAAACATCAGCAAATGACAAAATTCCAAATAAATGACCATGTGTAAGAAAGAGCAGGTATTTAACAGTATTTGCCACAGAAGATTAAAGCCATGGGATTCAATGTGATTAATTATGGTACTGAAAGCGGATCATGTGTTGCATTGAACTGTAGCAAACACCAGTGTGAGGGCTGGCAAAGACTCTCACAGGAGTGTTTGTGATTGTATTATTATAATCATAAAGTATTTGACACCATCCTACATGACATATTTGTCTCTAAATTGGAGAGAGATGGATCTGATGGATGGACCACTCATCAGATAAGGAATTGGCCTCTTACTGTGCGGGCAGCGAGAGCTGTGGGTGCCCCATCCCTGGGATGCTCAAGGCCAGGCTGGATGGGGCTGGGAGCAGCCTGGGCTGGTGGAAGGTGTCCCTGCCCAGGGCAGGGTGTGGGACCAGGTGATCTTTAAGGTCCCTTCCAACACAAACCATTCTACAATTCTATAATTTAGATAATTATTTAAATAAAATAGCAAATATTCTCACTTCTTCAGACAGGTCATCTCATTATTATTGTTATCCCTCTATCTGGATATAATTTTTAATTCAAAGGTATAGTGAATTTGCTGTTCAAATCAAGGAGACCTTGATTCTAGAAAGAATTTTGAGTGTTTGGGTTAATCTGGATTAAGAAACTGGGTGTGAAAAAGTAAAGCTTCTGTTAAAAAAAGAGGGTGCTCTTCATTTAAATGTTGCTATGCTTAGCCAGTCGGAGAGAACATAATTTTTCATCGTGCTTAAAATATGATGTAGCTGTAGACCTTAAGAAATGACGAGATTTTTTCATTCTTTTTTCACCTGTTCTTAAATTGTGAACCATTAACCTCAGGATGCCATACCTCCTAACGCTATCTAAAGAATTTTTGTAAATTGTAGCATTCCACCTGCTGTTGTTTAAGACATGATACTATAGAGATCTGAGATGCTTTTGAGTTGTTTGATATTGTGGCGTAGTGGTTGTGGGCAGCTTCTAACGCTTCATAGTTCTGGAAAGCACAGTGAATTTTGACTCTCTGAACATGAGCTGGGAACAAAGAGTGTTGAAGGATCTGCTGTACACAAATAATAGTCTAACTGGACTGTAAGGAAAATATTTCCAAGTTTTTGATGTGCAATAATAAATATAATAGTAATTATTATGAGTGAAATACAGATATTCCATGAAGAATTTATGTAGGACTGAAGTACAATGGTGGATAATAATTTGGGAGATAAATCCAATGTCTCGACACTCAAGAGCTCTAAATGTGGCCTTGGAGATCACCAGTGGACGTGGGATCAGAAGCACTGTAACAGGGTTTTGGGGCATGCATCTGTGTCAACTTGAGATAAGAGCAAAAGGAACAAGTTACAGCTCAGACTTCTTTAAGTCTATCATAAGTATTTATAGATATTCTACAGGCAGATGTACCTATTTATCTCTCTGGAGTAGTTTTTTATTTTAGCTTTGGTAATAATATAAAGGTCTGGTTGGTTTCTCACTTCATAGGGGCACCTCTGATCGCTCCTTCTTATTCTGATTCCTTTTAGTCTAATTTAGTTTACCTACCCAACACTTATCACAGTCTATGAACTCTTTTGTGTTTTCACGTTTCTGTTTCCATTTAAACTACAGCAAATAAGAGATACGTCACATAAAAATCTATGTCTTTTTAAGCGGGTGAAGACTATACGTCAATTATTGAATTTACCACAGTCAGTAAGCAATGTAATAACCTGACCAGGTTAAAACCAAACGTGTGTGTATCTATGTATTCACACCTGTAGTGAAAAGAAATGTTACTTATTTTCTATATAAGAAATAGGTGATCAGTGGGACTATGTTCAGAAAAAGACTCAAAATGACCATTCTTAGCAAGAAATAGATCCTATTGTGTTCATTTATGCCTTAGAGTTGTTTTCCCAAAGAATACATAATTTGAATTTTCCTGCAGAAAACCAGCAGGCCAGACATGTTCCTGGTGGTGCTAGCAGGTCGGTCTGGAGGGGAGGGGAAGGTACGTGCCACAGGGGTATCAAGGCCGGTTTTAAGTCAGTGAAGAAGACAATCAGGAGATTGCTTTCCCAGGCTGCTGAGTGGAGATTGCCAAAGGGCCTGTGTGACAGTTCACAGGGGATGTGAGGGGGGAAGATTGCACTTCTGTGATCTTGCTGAGAGTTCAGTTGATTGGTTGTCTCTGCTTGTAGGTATAGGAGACTAATCTTCCTGGGCCTTTCCCACACAGGACATTGAGAGAATGACCATCTGCTCCGTGGCAAGTTCTTACAGAGTAAAACGTGCCTTTTCCTTTAGGAGATCACCACCCTCTCTGAACAACCACTTTTGGCAAAAGATGAGTGGCAGCGAGTCAGAGCCAAGTAACCTAGCCTTCCTAAAATAAAACATTTTGACTCAGTTGAATAGAGTAACAAAATTCTTCAGTTCAGATTTTATCTTGATCCAAAGTATTCGTTAGTTGAGGGGTTGTGTTTGTAGAGGTGTTGCTTTTTGTTTGTTTTTTGTATTTTTTGTTTTGAGGTTTTTTGGGTTTTTTTTTCCTTTCCTTAAAGTGCTGGTTTCTTCAAGGCTTGCTTGAAGAGTTTGGTCTTAAGATATGAGACCCCTTTGTATGAAGCAATTTCTCAAGTATGGGGCTTCATTAAGTCATACAGGAGCATCCAGCTTCAGGTTATATAGAGGTGCAAATACACTATCACCTCCTGCATTGACAAAAATAAAGATATGATATGTTCTCACATAAAGCAGCACACAGGCAGCTGGGAACACTGAAATTACTAAGTGAATGCACCAATTATCAAATATAGCTTGAAATTTCCCCCATCAGCAGACGTACACACCCCTTTTGTTACACATACAGATACAGACAAGCATAGCTACACTGTGATCGTTATTAAAATGAGTTGCAAAAAATAGCAGGACCTTTTTACACAGCATGGTTTGCAGTAGCAGCTTGTTGCTAGAGAGATGTGAATTGGTTTTGTCTGCAGCTGGAGGAAGGCTGCACATCAGGGGCCAGTTAAAGCTCTGGGAAGGAAAGAGCAGTGTGTGAGAGTGTTGTCTGCAGTGCTCCTTTGACCTGGCAGTACAAGCCTGCTCCTGTTGCCCTTCCTCAAGCTTCAGTTTGTGATAGTGGGAGATACTTCACTGAATTTTGCGGGATTGAGCATTATCCTTACCAAACTTTGAGAATCTGCAGATCTCTCAAATTAAATGCCAGGATCAAGCCATCTTTATGAAAAGTTTTTAAAAGCAAACCTTTCAGTTTGGTTTTAGACACTCTGGAAGCTTGGAGGCATTGCATCTGGCGGTCTGATTCAGTTCAAGACTAAATTCGAGAAGCACATTTCAATCATTGCATCCAAAAGGTGGTTAACTTTGGATATATTTTCTCTCCTGTCCTCCATAAACATGAGCACACATGCACACTTGCATTTCCTCTTTGATCATGCCAGACCAGGGAGATGTTTCTGCCTGATGTTATGACTTGGAGCTTGTTAGCCATAAATGCTCCTGCATCAAGCCTTAGGTAGAAGCCATTTCTGCATTACTTTTTTATTATTATTTCAGTGTTTATTTGTTTATCTGTTCCACTGATATGTGCCATAAAAATATATAGTTAATCAAATTGATCTGGTATTTTAACATGAACCTCCACTGTACATGTTATCTCTCAATAAAAGTTCTTTGTTTAATGAATGATATTTTTCTCACTACTGCAGCAAGAGAACTGTGCTGATGGTGCAGGAGGTCTTAGGTGCTAGAAATGAGATGACTGATGAACACAAATGCAGGTGACAGCAATATATGGCCTGGTTTTCTGAAGAGTACTTAGAAGTGAGAAATATTCCTGACCATGCAAATAATAGCTTTCTGTACCTATCATGTAATCATTCACAGCTAACTGTTTATTTACCTAAAGCAAATAATACAGACATCTCTGTAGTTCTGAAGTTTTACCATGGGGAACAGCTGAGCCTACTCTGCATAAATCCTGATTCTTCAGGTAATGAGCTGCTTGGTTACAGCTGGAGACAGCTGGAGCTCCTGTGCCCTGCAGCCAAATGCTGGCATCCAGTGGAGTATTGCAACCACAGTCTCCTTGTGTGTTTCTAAAGCGTAAAAAATTGTCTGAATGACGAGTTCTGTGGAAAATTGCTGATGGAAAATCTTCATGGTTCCCTTCTGCCAGAACAGCAGGAATAAGATTGTCCTACTTGTGCAAGAAAGCAGCAACGTGCCTAACTGGATTCAGATTTCTGTTGATTTGTGCCAATACGTTGCTCCTTGCCCAATTTGCTCATGACTTTCTGCATTTGTTTTATTTTTCACTCATTTTTGCACAGTTTGGGCATGGTGCAAAAGAGGAATTTCTCCACTGAAAAGTGAGAAAGCAGAATTCTCACCTGTCAGGTTTTGAACAAAGATGCTAATTATTGCCAGGAGAGGTCAGAAAGCTCATGAGAGAGTCTAAACAACCCAGTTATCCTGAGGAGGTCCTAGAAAAATGTGCTTCTGTAAACTATCTCGAGATGTCACTGCCTGCTGTTCTGGATGACTTTCATCTGCTTCTAATTGCACCTGCCTGTGGTCTGGTGCTTAGCCACCAAGCAGGGCATTTTTAATTTATTTTTTTTTTTAGATTTGTAATTTTCAACTCCATGAATATATAATTTCTTCCATTTGGCTCCAGCAGTTATCCTCTACAGTTCTGCTGTGATGAAGAGGGATGCCAAGTACTATACTTCCCTTATGCTCCTTTCATCATGAAGGCATAAGAAATGAAATCAGGGATGGTAAGGAAGGTAGTTGGAGTCCTGCTTCACTCAGTGAGAAGGCATAGTTATGCTATCACCTACACATCATTTCCGTAGCCTCCTTCAGTCTTGCGTTCCTTGAAATTCAGGATACCTCTTTGTCATGAGGTTCTGCTTGTGGTTCTCTTTGGTCATGATGCTGATGAAACTCAGAACATTTATTAATACTTGGGTTCATTGAAATTCATTATCTTCTTGACTGAACATCAGAGTAATTTCTAATAATTTTTGCTGACTTTGTATCAGTTCAGCAAGTCTCTTTTTGT
This sequence comes from Falco rusticolus, assembly GCF_015220075.1. Lineage (NCBI taxonomy): Eukaryota > Metazoa > Chordata > Aves > Falconiformes > Falconidae > Falco > Falco rusticolus. Next base: position 17,992,916 of record NC_051194.1, read on the forward strand.
CATGCAGAACTCATTAATTTAAGTGGAAATTTGTTTTGAAGTTTTGGGTTAATTCACACCCATAATGGAAAACAGAAAGTACAAAATGAACACCAATTAAAACCACTAAAAACAACTTCTTGCATAACTGTGCACAACGATGTCCTTTTGCAGACTGTGGTCTGGCAGCTATGAGAAATGCCTTTTCTTGCTGTAGTAATACAGCTGTGTTTGGAAGGGTTACATAAGGTGCCCTGTTTGCGTAAATTTGATTATTCTTTTCGAAGTCCCTGGTTAATATTAATTTGAAACTAAGTATCTGGCCTGAGTTTTGCAAAACTCATGTGTATAAGTGTAATGTTCAAATTGCAAATGAGATGGTGAATTGATGTACAGCTCCCATGAGCCTCGGAGAGCTGTACAGAGCATGAGCTGCTGTGTCCATTTGGCAGATTGAAAATGTGTGTTTCGGGTGAGGAAATCTGGACCTGAGATGTTCAGAACTGCTTGAAGGGGTTTGAGGCCACATTCCTTTTTAAATAAATAACATAAACTCTCTTAACTTTAAGAAACTCAGTGGCATATAAGCAGTAATTGCACCACTAGCACTGCTCTGTGATGATGTATATAGCTCTGCTTGGCGTCAGTAGGGGCTGGCTTTGTCCTGCTTTTGCAGTCCTACCAACCTTCATGGCTTTCTGGGGAGTTTTAGGTTTTCCTGTGACTTTGTAAATGTATTCCCCATGAGTAACTGTTTTCTGTCTCAGAGTATGTTCACTGAATCAAGCCCAAAGCTACACATGCTTTTAATCCTAATATTCCCAGTAATTATAACAAACCTAACTGCACATCTTTGACTTTCTACTGTAGCTTGTATTCAATTCAGTCTGTCAGTAGGAACTGTCCTTGTGTTAAATTTTCAGTTTCACCAGTTTATAAGGATTTTTCATTGAGATTTCCACAACATTTTCTAGTTGAACCACGAGCGCTGATATGTAATTCGAAGAGTTATATCAAATAATGTTGTATCATCATCATCTGGGAGTACTGAGGCATCATGTCAGCTCTTGCTTTCCCAGACTGCTGATGGCAATCCCTCTGGCTGCTCCCTGTGCTTCCCTTCCAGCACTACCAGTGCACCTGTGAGGTGATCTCCTTTGCATCTGCTGCTAGTGGGCTCCTTTTTTCTTAACGGTTATTTCTGTAGCTTTGGTAAAGTGTATTTGAAATGCTAAAGATTATTTGGGGCTGTACTCTTGATATCTTTTGCAATGCTTCCTTTTGCATTTCTTTTGCCTTTCGACCTGTGAAATCTCTTCTGAATTCTTATTCTTACGACCTGTTTTTCAGTTTCCTTTCTAAACAATGAGATCCTAGTCTAGTTTCACCTTGCTTTCACCATAATGCTTTCATTCAACACAATATGATTTTTTCTGAAGGCAGAAACAGCCTGGCTTATAGACTATATTTGTTAGTAATCTTTTCTTTGAGCACAGTCACTGTCGTATAAGAAAAGCTGCCAAAGTATCACAGTTCTGTTTTGTTTCATTAATTTAAAGGCAGTCAAAAATGCTTCAGTGGGCTCTCCTTCCTTCTGCAGGCATCTTTAATATTCATATCAACTAACAGGTGTATTTCAGATTGAGATATTTTTCAGACTTGCAAACTTGAGGTTAATAGCTTGCCCTTTCATCCTGGTTTACTCGAATGATATTTAGGAGATCAATATCTTCAGGGCTTCAGGGCAACATTTAAGAAAAATTGGTATTTTCTATGTGTCTCCATTGTGCTCAAGTCCATCTCTTTGCTTGTGGGTACCAGGGCTCTGTTTAAGTATTCCAGAATTTTGAAAATTCACCAGTGATTGTTACCTATTTAGGAGCTTTAATTGTTCCGCTTCTTGTTTCTTTTCTTTCAGACTCAACTGTTTGGGTTTTTCTACCTCGCACCCACCCCGCCCCTGGTTTTCACTTTTCAAAATTTTGCTTGGAGCTCTCATCTTCTCTTAATGCAATCAGAGTCTATTCCAGTTTCAGGTAGTAACAGAGGAGGGAGGTGATGCCTCAGTGCATGGAGATTTTTGTGCTCCCGGGGTCTCATATTCTTTTAACTGGATCCAGCAATCATAAGCATCTCAGTCATACATAATTTAGTTAATCATATGTCAAGAGAGATGTGTATGAGGTGAATGTTACAAAAAGAAATGAACCAAGAGACCCATTTCAGTGCCGATTTCTTAGCAGAAAGGTGTAACTCCCTTTAAAAGAAGGGAGTTTTTATCTGCCACAAAGCTCATAAATTATTTTTGAGGTGAAGCTGGAAGTCTGGAGTATAAAAATTGTAATGAAGGACTATAGTCTTCTCAAATGTAGTCGAGTGATAGTTCCTTGAGGCTGGAGATGCTGACTGACACTTGCTGTATGCCAGGGAAATACTATTTGCTTCAGAATTCAGCTTACAGAAGAAAATCCTATTTCTGTTTTCTGCAAAGGTGAAATGCATTTCTGGTTCGGTATATATGTATGCTTTAGGGAAACTGCTTTCTGGTAGTGCAAACCTGCTTTTCTCTGTCCTAGAGAACCTGTTATTTCTGCTCTGCCCCTCCAACATGTGATACTCTGTTGGATAGCTGTCCTTATCCTGCTTTGTCCTTCATTACCACTGCTGATCTGGGACATACTTGTCGCACCCTGGGTAGCTGTGGTGGGGCTCACTGCCAATGGCACTGCCTAAAGAAAGTTTGAGCCTTCACCTTTCCCATCAGGAGGATCACAGTCCAGATGATCCTCATGGAGTAACTGCATTCCTATCAGTCCAGCGGGGTTTCAGTAGCACAGCACGAGCTGTCTTCTCCAGTCAGAATATTGCAGCAACATGCAGGGGCTAAGGTGTCATTGTTCTTCCTAGTGGATGGCTAGCTGGGAGCACAAAGTGTTATGACTGATGACTTTTTGATGTGGAGATTATAGCCATACCCTGAAAAACGTTAATGTGAAATATTGGCAATAGTAAGGCTTAAAATGTTCCATCATTTGTTGTTCGTGCTTTATGTCCTGTTGCTTCTTGAATATGTTGTGCGATATCCCAAAAACTGACTTATGAAAAGGCAATTCGTTAAGCATTAAGAGATGAGGTTACAGCCGTGAGCAATAGGGTTGTGACCGAGGCTGACCCTGCAGCAGTAGCCATGGACACTTTGGGACTCAGCTGAGTCTATCTCACAGTGATGAAATCAGAAGTAACTCTCGGGACTCATTACAGTTTACCTGCATAAAATTAGTCTGAATATGAACAGTAAGTCTGGAGGGATATGAGATTTTTCACGTTGTTGAAAACCCACATACATACATGAAAACAATAAGCTATAAATATATTTGTTATAATTATGATCTCTTACTGGATAACATGTAAGCAAGAGTTAAATTTGCAAGGCAATAAATATTTAACCAATTCTGGCTGCAACGATGCTGAGTTTTTGCTGCTGTGGGAGTCAGAGGTGGTTCTTACAGAGCTCAGCCTGTTCAGTTTGCTGCAGGGGGCTGTTGTTTGAGACGCTCCTATTTGAAGGTACAAATGAAGGTATGGAAGCGCCTTTCACACATGTCTGGAAACCAGCTGGGGCAGACTTTTACTTGTATTCAATGAAGGCCAGATTTCATGTCAGTTAAATTTAATGAAGGTCAGTCTAACTTCACAGGAAGTTCCATGAAGCTCTACAGCCTGAATATTAAAAATTTCTTTTTTTTGTTTTTTTTTTGGTTTTTTTGCGAGTACTCCTCTTCCTACTCCTGATATGCAAAAAAAATCAGGAAGATCATTTACCAGCTCCCCTGTGGCCTCTGCTGAATGCAAAGCAGTGTATATATCTGTGTGGCAGAGGATTAGAAATAAGTAGATGTTCTCAGTTTAAAGATGAAAAGAAAACATCTGAGAGAAGACTGCAAGTAGAGGCACACCAGAAACCTGCAGAATGGATGGCTTTGTTGAACCAAATTCCTCTCTCTTTAATAATTCCTGATTATTTTCAACAGCTATTTGCATAAATAGTCCTCTTTTTTTTTTCTCCTCTGACATAGATTTGACTTTTTTGCAGAAAAATTATAGAGCACTGACTTTTTGACTGTTCAATCTTCTGCCTTATTTTACCTTTACATGCTCTTTGAGTTCAGTTGTTAGTCATTTTACCAAGAATATTTTAAAAGCTTAATATAAATCTTGGTATGTGCCATTTCCTCTGTGAAATGGATGCCTCATTTTCTTGTGGAATGTACAGAAGACATACACACCCTGGAGTGATTTCTTACTTTGAGTTGCAGTTTGATCTAAACCCAGAGTATTCATTTGTATGGTGTCTTGTTGGAATTTCCATGAAAATGGTTTCTACTGAAGAAAGGCTGCATATTCTGAGGTTACAGATAAACACCAGTCCAAGCCCATTTAGATCTGCATTTTTATTATGCTTGCTAAGCTGGTTTATCAAGACGGAAGCACATTTCCTGGAACAGAGAAACAGCTGAGCCTGTCAGCGTTATTTATTCATTGTTCATAGCGGTAGGAAGCTGTTGCCAAACTGCCAGTGGTGTCCAGTCTCTGTAAAGAACTTGCCAAAAACTGCCCTGTTTGGGAGTGCTTGAATACCTCACCAAGCCATCTGGTGTGGAAAAGCACATAAACACAGGAATTAATTAACTGTAACTAGTCTCTACTGAGCATATACAAGATGAGGTGTGTGGTTTTGGTTTTTTGTTTGGTTTTTTTTTTTTTGATGTGTGTGTGAATGTTTATAACTTGGATGAAAACTACCTGGTTGCAAATTTGTAATTCCCTTTAACAAAGCACAGAGCTGCAAGAAAGCCTCAGCTGAGCAGATGTAGAGAATTGCTTAATGTTGTTGGGGATTCAGTCTTTTCTGCCCCATACTGCAGTGCAGCTCAAATGTTTTTTCTTAGTGGTTGCCAAGGAAAATATTCTTTATGAGGACACATGCCTCCTAGCCTGGTCACTTCACCTCAAATTTCGTATTTTTTAAAATTTGTAAAGTACCAAAAACCCTTCTTTACCTGCCTGTTATTGCATATTAGTAATGCAGGAAGGAATAAAGCCTTGCTTATTTAAATCCATCAAATGCATAACATTTTCTGACTATATTTGATATACAGACATTGGCTGACTTAAAATAAGTAAATGTTTCGATGCATAGCAATTTTGCATCTCTCTTCCCAAGATTTTAGCTTTTTGTTTGCATTTACATCTTACAGGAGTTCAACAGCACAGCACAGCAGCTATCTACCTTATTACAGCACATAATGTGGTGCCTTGGTGTAGCCAGGTATTCTGACTACTCATATAGACTTCCTCAGAAGAGTAGGGCATGACAGTGCTAAAATACAAATATTCCACATTGTTGTATTCATGTAAACGCCCTTTTTCCTTTTAGATGTGTGCCAGGAAGGAGCCTAGATGTTGTAATTCTCAGCAAAGTTCTGGGCAAAATGTGAAGGCAAAATTGCCCTTGGCTTTGAAATCTTCAGTAATTAAAGAGCAAAAGGACTTTAACAATCTTTCTTTCTTTCTTTCTTTTGTAAATTGCTTGCTTAGCCTTGCTTTTTTTTTTTTTTTAGCTTTGCCATTGAACATAAACTCTCACCTCTGAATAGAGAACAAACACAATGTTGCAGACTTTGGGCTTTAACATGGACAGGAAAATGTTTGCTGAAGATACTTTCTTATTGCAATTCACACAAAGCTGTCATCCAGAAAACGCGTTGGGTTTTCAAGAAGCCTGTTTCTAATGACAACCTAAGATTTGCTCTCTTTCATGCCTAAAGTTGTGTTACGGTTTGCCTTCATAGCTACGTAGCTATCAGGCAGCTTTTCCACCTCAGGGATGAGCTGTTATGCATGCTGCTGCTGCCTGCTCTTATGTGCTTGGCTGTCTTTGGACCTGGGCTATAGTGAATTTAATCATTTGTTTGGAAGTGAAGTGGAAAAAGTTGGCAAACTTGACCATGAACAGGTTGGAGCTGATTTCTTCCCTCCAGAACATCAGGTCCTGACCAGATATTGATACGTTCACATCTACTAGTCTATTTGCTTCACCTTTTCTAGAAGGTAATAAATAGACTGATTTATTTGAACTTGAGAGTGGGACAGATAGGAAGGGCAATATCCTGATGGATTCTTTTCAGTGAGAAAAGGAGGAGACCTTAAGGGACTCAAACTTAGAGAGAGGGTGTAAAGACATGAAACCCAGCCTGCTTGAATGTATGCCTTGCTACAGCTCAACTCATCTAAAATTAAAGTAGCAATGAGCCAGATTGTTTGTTTCAGTGACTGGACTATTAGTAGTAGATTTTTATTGTATTGAAAAGCTCTGTTGGTAACTAATGGCAGATCTACGCTTGTACATTGTCCTCCTGACAGAAATGTGAAATCTTTCTCTCTGGGATGGTTCCCTGGTTGGAATGATCAGTCACTGGGGTGTTTCTGTAGTTTGCAACGATCTTCTGTCTTCCATGAAATGCAGTGTAAGCTTTCATCGTGCCAAGAGAGATGTCTGTGCTTGAGCCAATGTAGTGCAAACCATTCTGGGCATGCGGTAAATGAGGAGCCTGAGAATGGGCCGGCTGGCTGTGTTGTGGAGCACATTTACTTCTGTTGGGTAGTCTCTGCAGCTTTTATCCTGCTTGAGGTCATGACATCTCTTCTCGTATTCCTATAATTACTCTAAAAAGTCTTATGTTTTCTCTTACTAACACAGACCTTATAATTGCAAAGAAGAGAGACAGCAAGAGAAAAGTCTCTAGTCAACAGCGAAGACAATTCTGGACATGCTTCTAGGTTGCCTCTTTTCTCCTTTTGTAGCCTGGGATGGACTATTGATAGCCCACGATGCCATTCATATGCACATGTATTCACAATACTGGGTATATTAGCAAATCCAGATCCAAAAGCTTCCAAAATTCATAGTTTGAGATTAATTCTGAACCATTTTTACCTTCAGGTTTTATTACATGCGTTTTTTAAAAACAGCCTATCCAAAGTTTCAAATTAAAGTGTGGATGTGTATGTAAGTAAGTAAAAATTGAGATCTATTTTTTATGGTTCAAGAACACTTCCTTATGACTGTATGGTTTTGACTGTCGTAATGTTCCTGTCTTGGATGACAGGTAACCCTTTTGAATCTTTCTGTGTCATAAATTACATTGAAATGTTTCACTGCAGCTGCACTGGTCTTGGCTAAAGTGCTGTGCCAATGTATGCTTAATTTTTTTTTTTTTTTTGTACCTGGTAAAAATGTGAGAAAAACTAATGTTTTCACACAGAGAAAGGGAGAAACATTGTTCTTTGATGTTTTACCTTGTACAGTCTGCAAAAGAAGAAGTTGAATTTTATTCATCTATTGAAGAGAAACTAAATAGTTTGTTTTAGCTTGGGGCAAAGTCTAGAGGTGCCTATTTTTGTTGAAGTGTCTTTTAGAAAATAATGGAAAATCTAGTATTCAAGCAGGTACCCTTACCTTCCTTTCAAAGTAAAAGAGAATTGAAAATAGATGTATTTCTGCTATAATGCATGAAAATTAGACCCTGGGTTCATGCCAGTATCTCTGAACTCTACCCTGTGCCCCTTCCTATGAGCTATTAAATGGCTCCAGGAAACTGAATAGCTTTAAAATGTTCAGCCCAGCTTCTGTAAGTCCCTGCAGTGGATCAGATACTTCTACAGGTGAGATCATGGATAGGTACCACGTGCCTGTGTTCCAGGCAGAGTTAGACAGATTTCTTTTGCTTTGTTTAAATTCTCTTGGTCCTGAATCTGGTTTAATCTGAACAGTCTTTGCTTGGACTTGGACACATTGTGTTAGCAATAGAGCTGAGTGGGTGCCCCTGGAATTCCCTCGTAGGAAATACCATCATGCACTTAATAACAGCTTGCTTATTCAAAAATTAAAAGTATTGAGCTGTCAGGGTACAGGCTGCCTGGGAGTCACAACCTAATGTGTCAAGCAGGGCTCCTGGCAAGGGTCTGAGCCTTTCCCATCATCAGAGGCTGTCAGAGCAGCCCTGAGTGGTGTGATGTCTGTGCCACAGAAGGAACACTGGCGGCTGGGAAATGAACAGACAGATCCGTAGGGTTGGAGGAATAAGCAGGATAATAGAGGCAAAGATGACGAGGATCTCATGAATGAGGAAGCAAATGTCCCCTGTACAAGCATTAAAGGAAGAGCATCACGGAAAAGTGTCATTTTTATTTCTGAGGGCTCTGCATGCAGCAAGTAAAAATAGGGTTTGAGAATTAGGCAATTTTTTAACAGCAGTTTGCAGTATGCATTTGTATGAGCACAATATAAGGCAGGTGCCCACAGAGTGAGTGTAGTTTCACTAGTGACACTATTTGCACTGCAATAATTTATTTTAGCCTCCTGAGTGAAACATGCCAAACCTGTAGACACATTGGGATTTTTCAAAGAATAGAGTGCGTTGTTCAGGGAAGCAGCTTATGCAGACCTGGGGGATAAGTCTTCTCAGAGGTTTTGAACTAAATCTAATGCTATATTATTGAGTATTGCCAGTACGAAATAAATGGCAAAAGTCCAGTGAAAATGATGGGGAGGCACAGTAATACAGGCTACTTATACTTTTACAAATGTTTTTAGCAAACAGTTTCTGTTCCTCTCTTGCATATGGGGAAAGCAGATATGCCAAAATGTCATCTTATAATTTTTCTCTTGCCTTATTAGGATTTGCTAGGTACTTTCATATAACCTAAAGTGATGGTAATTGTGGTGCAGGGAGTGAAGGGATGTAGTGGCTCAGGTGCTGGCATACATAACTGTAGGTTTCAAGCGCATATATTCCTTTTCCCATATATAATAGCATATAATATCTAGGAATAGTTTTGCTGTTATCTTCATAGCATTTTCAGAAATGGCATTTTTCTGGGGTGAAAAAAAAAAAAGATTGATAGAAATAATTCTTATGGGGATGGTTTCACATAAAGAAGAATAATTTAAGTAGGCTTGTCCAGGGTCGCTTTTCTACAACCAGTTTTCTATGCTAAGATTTTATGAGGAATCATGCAAAAGTATGATTCTCATTTGCTAAAAAAAAGCATGTAGTGTCATAGAAGTCATAAAGGACAGAGAATTAAAACAGAAGCCAGTAAGAGACAGAGGCTGCTGGAAGATATGAAGGTATATGCTTATTTACAAGTGTGCAGTGCATGGTAGCAAAAAAGGGGAGGTGAGTAGTTTTAATGTTCAAACTTCATCATGTAAAAGCAAGGCTGAAAATTAAATCCTTCAGGAATTATCCAAAAGCACCACAGTAACAAAGTCCTACGACAATTTGGATATTATTTTTTTTTTTGATGCTGCTTATCCTGCTGCCCTGAATTTCGACAATGCCAGGGAATAATGAGTTAAGAAATGAGCCAGCCAAAGAAGACATTGAATGGATAGAGGTTAATTCCCTACCTCATTCAAGTAGGCTACTCCCTAAGTAGACTTCTGCTGGGAGAAAATGTTATTTCACGTGCAAATGTTTGGTTATTCTCTTTGTGCAGCTTCACAGTCTAAGCTTTTCTACCCGGGAAACAAATTCCCACAGGGTTCCCATTCTGTGTTGCAATGTTCATTGTGTGGGAGTTAGACCTGTTAGAGCATTTTTAAGTATAATCTGCTGTTAGAAGTGTTTGGGGCTTAAATGACAAATGGGTAATTTTAAATAATAACTCTTTGAAATCTAGGTGGAATCATAGAAATCGCAGTGAAATGGCTTGGCTCTGCTGTTATATTCTTTGTATTTAGGTCCCTAAAGCAGATGTGCAGACCAGGTAGGTATTCCAGGGAGTTTTTAAACTTATTCAGTGGTTTACAAGCTTTCTGCATGCCAGTACATGCACTTTTTGTGTACCACAGCACAAAATCTTGTACATGAAAATTTGCTGCTGCAAAAATTTGCATTAATTTGGATTGTTAATTTGAATGCCTGGTCTTCCACCTTAAATTTACGCAACTAGGCAAAAATAAGCATGTTCTCACAAAAGTATTACTACACATAAAAGAACAGCTCCTCTTTTTGCAGGTTCTTTTATAATTAATCCAGTTTTGCAAACTACCTTGTGTATTAAATATTTTCACTGAAGTTTCAGACCAAGAAGGCAGTGAGATGCTATATTTTTTACTTTTATTTTGTTACCAGATATAGAAGACCTAACTTTTTTAATATAAGCACACTTTAGGATAATCCTATGTGCCTGACTGGATACTCATGCATGTAAAAAGAACTACTTTTGTGTTTCAATCCTTATTTTGGTATCTTAGTATCAGATTTGGTATTGCATTTGAAACCAGTTTTCTATGATTAGACTCTTAAAATGGGTTCTTATATATCTGAGACTGCTGGTCTTCTAAGTGAACAGGTTACATTTAAATTGTTGCTGACATCTGAGCTATTCTGGAATGCTTATCCACCTTCTGGCACTTGAAGGCAAACTGAAGATGAAGGTGCTCAATTGACTCTGCAATAGATGAAGAAAAGGTAGAAAGAAAATGTTCCCTGAGAAATAAGAAAAAGAGAGCAGTTACCATCTGGTTTCCTGAGTAAATGGTGGGGGGGGGGTGTGTGTATTTGTTTTTGGCCAGAGGGGAAAGGAATGGGAAGGGGTTGATGAGAGATTTGGTTTTAATCAGGCAACTTAATCTCAGGCACCATTTCATAACACCCTTATGCATGAGCAGACATCAGGTTGTTTTTCTCTGACTCATGCACACCTAGGACCTTCTGGTTTTGGGGTGCCCTTCCCCATTTCCAGCCAGTTATATCAGTAAATGCTGGGAATAGAGTCAGGGTTCTTGATTTCTTGTCCTTTCCTGTGAACTTGCTCATAGTGGGAGCTGATGGTCCTCAGCAGTGACTGGAAACACAGGGGTAGGCAGGGGCCCAAGCTGCTGGCACTGACGTTAAAGACCATGGGGATCAGCCCTTTGAGAAGTAGCTACATTTTTAGAAAGCTGAAAAGACCACCAAGGTTACTGAGATGTATTGGAATGGGACACTAAGATTTTCACAAATATGCAACAGCAAATCATTTCACTTTGCCCAGAACGGGTTAAATAATGGTAATTCAAGAAGGGATTAACCTCCTGGGCTGGCAGTCCTTATACAGCTTTTAAAGCGGGGTGATTAGCACTGAACCCAAAGTCATTGATGCAGCGCAGGCCTGGGGCTGGCTCCGGCTGCACTTTGATGCGTTTTAAGCTACTTTTGCCATCAGTTTGAGGCTTCTTGGGCAGCGGATCTGGCCCTCAGATCCTTCCTGCTCCTCTTCCAATTCTGCCAACTTGACATTTGCTTGGAATTTTGTGTATCGTCATACCTTTTCTTGCCAGGAACCTGAATGTTCAAAAAGTTTAGTTATAAATTTGAGAATTTTTTGAAAGTCTTCCAAGATTTGGTTTATAGCTTTGGATTTTGGTTCTTTGTGAAGCTGCAGGAGCTGAGTGTATTGATGGGTTTGTAGAGTGAGAAACTGGACAGCACTGGTATTTGCAGCACAGTGCAGTTTCTGCCACTTTCCCCCTGGCCTTGGGCGTACAGCTGGACCCCACAGGGCTGAAAGGCAAAGCCAAGGGAAATACGACCGCAAAATACAAATTATTATTCACTAGTGACTGTTCTTCTAGGGCACATATAACATCTAAATTCCTGTGCATATATTTAAAGGAGCACCACTGTCTCTTAGGAGAAGAACTGAATTCTCTTGTTCTTGAGTTTAAAACTAATTCCTTCTGCAAAATTAAATCTGGGGTGGTTGCTTTGAAAGTGCAACATTTACTCCCCTTCCATAAATGAAAACTTTGGATTTGCATAGAGCTTATGAGAAATAATTACATCAATGTGTGTAAAGTCTTTTCCTCTCCATCAGGAAGAGAATACCCCTAAATTTGGACTGGTAGGATTTTACACTGTTCCCCTAAAAAAGAAGTAGATAAATAAATGAGAGAAGAGAAATAATCTCTCCAAGGTGTGTCTTCCAATGAAACTGACACAAGCATGAGTCAAAATTACCATTCCTTCAGTGAAAATCTAGACTAACTCCTTTGGTGTCAGTGAATTTGCCAGAGTGTCAGTAAGGTCAGGGTATGGCGTTAGCTCCTTAATGCAGGAATTGAATACTAGGTTCCAGTTTAAGTACAGTGGTCCTAATGCAGGCAAGGATTCTTTTTAAAGTGATAAACTTTCTAAGATCCCCTTGTTTTTAAAGTTAGTTGCATGATTCAATATTTATTCTTGATGTTTCTTGACTTACCTGGAGATAAATAATTTTCCCTTTAGTCAATTTTCTGGGGAAAGGAAAGTGTAATTTATATTCACAAACAGCATTTGTGTGCTCTGATCATGTGAAACAACATCTGCTTGCCCAGTTTTCCTGTCCAAATTATTTTTGGGGATGTGGACTGGAAACCTGAAATATGAAGATGGACAGGTTGAAACTGAAGAACATTATCTCACAGGAAGAACAGGTACCAGTTGGTTTCATTTTCTCTTTTGAGCAAATAGAGGGAGCTTGTTATGTGGAATTTTCTTGTGCTCTAGAACAAGATTCTTGCTTGTCAAACCTTTGACAGGCTTTGTGAGTCATGCCGAGCCTCTTCAGCCCCCATTTGAGTGATTTGCTTTGGGATGGGGCACAGGGCTGGATCTCTGTTTGCTCCTGAAAGTCCCTGGAATACTAGATCGATTAGAAATGCTTAAAAACTCTCTCTTGAGGCTGGCAGAAAGTCTTTTGGATGATATGACAGAAGATGGCCTTTTTGGGGGGGATCTCATGACAATACCAAAATAAACAAGGCATGGGAGATGCTCCCAACAAAAAAGATTCACGAGGAACATCAAAACTTTCGGGCAGGAGCATGTCCTTCAACAGAAAAGGCAGTTGCCAAGGTACAGCACAGGGGAATTTCATTACTGTTCTCATCATTGTGACAGCAAGAGACAATAAGGGAAAAATAAAAATGCCTATATACATATTTCCTTCCATGCAAATACTAAGAAATTACTTTCAAAATGATTCTTCAGCCAAAAATGACACCCTGCAGTCATGTGTGTCTGGCTGCTTGTGCGGCAGTTCTCTGTCCAGGGTGTCGATTCCTCTTGTTATGGAGTGTATTATAGCCATTATAAAACCTTAAATGGGCATAAAAAAACCCTTGCTGTAATTCCAATCTTATCTCGTGATTCTTTTGTAATAGCACCTTTGGTCTTACTCCAGTGGGGAAGGTTGCTTTTGTGCACTGTGTAGCATCACGTGGCAGAAAAAAACATGTAGTTCTTCAGTGCCATTTCTTCTTCCTCTGAGGATGCAAAAAGAGTTGATGTCGGAAAATATACTCTCTATTCTTGCAGTAACGTGATTATTTTTTATTTTTGCTTTATTTTTCAGAAAGTGTAGGGATCATTACACTTTCAGTTCTCTCTGTGTAATTTTTTGTGCAGAAATTGCAAATATAATTGAATTTTTTGGGAATCCATGAATTCAAATGAGGCAACAATAAAGGGAACAGGGTGATTAAGGAATTGTGATTCATTTGTTGTACATCATTATAGCAAAAGCTTTTTTGCTGGTTTCCTTGCAGATGAAGTCACTGAACTATGATTATATTTCAGAAAATGAAAGGGGACAAAAATAAAAAGGCAATAAAACAAATTAGTAGATGTCTTGAGGGATGCGATTATTACTGACTGACTATGTTTTGTATCATAAATGTTCCAAAAGTCTGGCAGTTTAAATAATATATCCATGAAGGCAAAACTCTTCTGGTACCAAAATCTTCATTTTGCTGCTGCTCTTATATTCTCTTTGAAGTTCTGAATTGGCAAGAAAAAGTAAAATTGTCTTTTAATGATGTTTCTAAAAGATAGTGTAGAACTGTTTGAAATACCATCTCTTAAAAAAAAAAAAGAAAAAGAAAAAAAAAAAAAAGAAAAAGGTCATTGAGGCATGTAAAACTCTTTCTTTACCTTAACATTACTGTTACTTAATACAATGACTGATACGCTGATACTCTATGCCTGTCATGGCACTGTGTTGCATTTTGTACTCAGATTTGAACCAGAATGGATAATTAGATTAAATTAGTGGAGATCACTCAACAAGCAACCATTAGGGAAAGACCTCTCTACCCAACAGGTTTGGTGTGGATGTGCAAAGGCACCACTGGTGAGGGGCTGCGCTGCAGCCTGACACAGTGACCCCGCAGTAAGCGAGGGGTCCTCCCGCAGTGATGGTGTCTGGAGGTATTTAGTCTGCAGCAGCTGGGATCTGCTGCAAAGCCACCTGATGCCTAGTGTGACTTACCCTGCTGTCAGGGCTGGGACCAGGCGTTCACTTTCCTTCTGCCCAGTAAGTGGTTAAAAACTCACATTTCTGTTACTAAAATAGATTACCATAAAATAATCGCTGCCTGCCACAATGATAAGTGCTTGCCTGGCTTGGGGTGAGTTTACGGCCACCCCACGATCCACGTGTGAGCACACAGTCCACATTCTCTGTAACAAAGCACTGCGTGCTGCTGCCAGGTACGCCGAGCAAAGCCAGCACAGGCTGGAGTGAAGGTGCCCAAGAGAGTTGACCTTGGAGGAGCCCAGTCATAATACTTCGTCTATTGATATCATATTATACATCCATTAAACAACCTACATAACATTTTATGGATTGACAGGGAAAACAAGTTTTGTGGTGTTTTCTGCTTGGTTTAACATATCTCTATCCTGTGTGCATCTTATCAAAGAGCATTGCTATATGTATGTGCAAGGCTGGCCTCTTCACTCCCCTGTAAGAGATCTGAAGCTGAGGTTGCCTTTCTGATGGCGAGGTCCGAACTCACCTTTGAGGTCTGTTTCCTTTGAGCAGTTTCATACAGTGTGGAGAAAAGGGGTGCATGCTGGTGTGATATGAGCGCCACGTTAGAGGTTGTCCCCTGGCATGCTGCCCTTGCCTGGAGCCTGCTGCAGCACTACATGATGCCCAGCCGTCCTGGGAGAACCACTGCTTTCCTAGGAAGCAAGGCAAACAAGGAGCAGCTGCGCTGGACTTCAGCGTTATAACCACTAACTGGACTAGAAAAGAAGCTGCTTTTGCCAGTATATCACTGAAGCTCATAAATATGCTTCGTGACGTGCATCGCCTGCCTCCCAGCTCTAGTTCCTGCAAGCTCCGGGAGCACTGGTGGCGAGGGGCATTCCTGAGCCCGTCACTCAGCCCTGATAATGGTTTTCTCTGGATTTGACATTGCACAGTGGAGAGCAGGGTAGAGCTGGCTCCTGCTCCATCTCAAGTGCCATCTCCTGTCACTGCAACTGGAGGAAATGCTGAGAAAGGGAAGGACACTGGGGCTGAGGAGAGGGAGGAAACCAATCAGACAAAAACTCTAACTTTGTAAGGGGAGATCGGGGATTTTGCTGGCAGAATATAAATAGTATCCATTAGGATGAAGTTAATCTCTGGATTGACTGGATACTGCAGTGACACAGAGCAGCGTTTGGTTTTGGCCGGTGTGCAGTGCTGGCCCCTTCTGCTGCCTGTCACAGGGAAGCAACATGGCTGCTGGATGAGTCCCAGGGGAGCGTGGATGCAGGTTTGTGTCCAAGGCTTAGGTTAAGCCTCATACTTGCACTCTGTAGCTGTACCAAGGGCTTTCCACCTTTGTATGAATGTTGTGCTGAGGAAGGGCCCTGGTTTAGCAAATTTTGACATGGGGGGATGTTGTCCCAGGGGAGCAACAGCACTGTGTGTTGGAGGGGCTTTTCTCCACGCAGACTAGTTTCTTTTTTTTGTAGAGCAGATCAGAAAATACTGCTGCTTCTCTCTCCTTACTCTTTCCTCTCAAATGCATTTTTCAAAGCTAGTAGAATCTTTCACAAGGTTCTGTGTCTGACCAAAAATAAGCACCTGAGTTGTGACCTTCTTTGTGTGTTTTTCCTTTCCTACTTGTTTTTTTTCCTTGTTTGCATGCTTGCTTTTTCTTCAGGAGAAAAAAGAGAGAAATAATTTTGTTCTATAAAAGATGCTCAATTGTTAGGTGGGTTTGCTTTTGAAACAAAGGCTGTTGTAATAGTCTTTCACAGGAAACCTTTATCATTTTTAAGTCTGTTCTAGCACAGTGGGATAGGGCTGCTACATGGCTACTGTGATTATTCCAGAAATCTTTCAAGTTTAGATAGCACTTGCAAGAACCAGAGCTGACTTAATACCCCCCATGCCAGGCAGGCTGGCTAAGCGAGTGTGTCTGCAGGTAAACACGTGTTTTGGCTCACTGTCATCTCTGCCATTTATTATCTGTGTTAAAATGATTTCTTATGTAGGTGTTTGCTCCAAGAAAGACATCTTTGACAAAGTATCAGGTCTGTTTGAAACCTTAAAAGCATTCACAAAAATATCACGCCCTGACCAAAGAATTCTCAGCCAAGCATTGTACTCATTATTTTACCATTCCCAAGCACAGAAGTGAAGAGTGTCAGCATGATCACAACCACCAACACAACATCGCAGGGAGCAGGAAAGCTTCAGGGGTTGTACTTTGAGGGAGTTTAAAGAAAACCTTAGTGATACCTAGCAATCCTTGGTGGGATGAGTTACAGCAGCTGACTGGGGTGGGGTGGGATAAAATAAAATCAGAGTTAAATGTATTTCTGTAATTCATCTTTTCCTTAACAAAGGAACTCACCAGTTGGGGATCTCTTGTCCTTCTGTGGGCTGCTTCCTAAACTCAATGGGATTTAGTGATTAGTTGACTCAAAACTAATGTGTAGAAGCAGCAAACTCACATCTTTTCTCCTACAGAAGACAGTGTTTTCTATCTTGGAGAAAAAAGTGTAGCCAGCTTTGCAAAGCTGTACAGAGTGTAATTCCTTCCTGACCTCTCTAACATATGCCTTGAAGCACGATACTTTGTTGACCTTGTTACTTCATCTTGCATAACTAGTTATACTCACAGTTATACAATTTTCCAATCCTTTTGAAATCCTGCATCTACAGGATGGGTTTCAATAGCCATAATAATGAATTTTATAATCCTTTGGAGAACAGCAAGGTTAGAGATTAATGCAGAATTTGATAGTGAACTATTTTAAATAACTCAGTAAATTATCCCAACGAGGACCCAGAACAGAAATAAAACACCACTCAGCTGTCTCAACTTCTTTTTAATGATGCTTATTTCTTGAGATCTGGTACAGTCCTGCCCTTCCTATTCTGTAAACTTTCTGCAGCAATAAGATTATGATGTCACTTGCTTCTAAATCTCCTAAAATGAAGTACCTGATGTTTATATAGAGTTGTTACTGTGGTTGAGATGTGAAGCCCTGCATCCTCCAAAAGGCAAAGCACCTCCCTGCAGAGCGCCCACTGTACCGCTCAGGTAGCACACAGGGCAGGCTTTGACAGAGATGCCATGAAAATCAGTGCCTTGTTTTGAAAGAAAATGTGATGGGTACATGAAAGGAGAAGTTGTAGTGTAAGAAGTCTTAAATAAAATTGTATTACCAGCTAAGTGTTAGGGGGAAAGTATTGATGCCAGATTCTCATTACCAAAGCTGCCATCCTCCTGACATCATCTGGCTTGGTCTGAAAATCATGGGGTGAGTGGTCCCTGAGCCCCTGTGCACAGCTAAGAGCCCTGAGTTAGGGTCAGAGTACGTTCTAGGAAGCAGGCTAAGCTGTGCTCCCTCATCAGGTTGAGAAATAGATTCTCAGGCTCTTTGGGACAATCGTCCGTAGTGAATGTATCAAGACATGGGGGAAGAAGCTGTGATGAGCAGTAGTTCAGCAAAGGTCAGTAGCTGGGGCAGGTATCCATTGGTCTGGTAGTGGGAAACCGAGATACTTGTTTCTGAGCTCTTGGCATGGCATGCTGGCAAATACCAGCCCGTTCTCAGCACCCTACCAAGTGGAAAGTACTGCTATTTTCTGTATATTTATAGGTAGAAATGCAGAAATTTAGCAGATGGTGGGAACTCATCATTCTCAGATCATATGGTCATATTCTTAACTGGAAGAGATCAGCTCTGAAACCAATGGTGTTATACCAATGTACAACAGCCAAGAGAACTGACTAATCAAAAGTCACAGGTTGGAAACAGTTTTGGGTTTGGGTGTATTTTTCTTTCCCTAAGGTTAAATCTATAACCTGATGCGGCTTTCGCACTTGCTGTATATGGTATGCATGATAGCTAAAATACAAAACATTGAGGCAGTCATTTGTAGGCAGCTTACCTTTTCCAGTCAAGCCAACTATGGTGATGTGTTTCTAGAAGCTGTTCTCCATAATGTGCAGCCTTTAATTCTCCAAGGGCTCCTGGAACACCTGAAGGCAGGGACTGCACTGCATACCTCACCCAAAGCAGCGGTCTGCGTCAGCACTGGGGAATAACCGATTTTCTGATGGAGTGGCACTTGGAAAGCGTGGAGGGAGAAATAGTTGGAAATAATGAGGGATGCTGTCCTGGGATTGTGCTGCTTGCTTTGGAGTTCCGGTGTTACATTTTTCTGGTGGGTTTGGTTGGTTGGTTGGTTGGTTTTTTCCCTATGTCTTGGTTAAAATACAAGGAACTGTGGAAACAGCAGTTGCAGGGAGAAACATGTGGAGAGTCCACTGGAATAGACAGAAGCAATCTTTACATCTTAGAATTATTTTTAGTTCAGAATATCCCAGCAACCTTAGATGAATTCATAAAATGTCTTAGGTTTTCTGCATTTTCATTTTTCTTCCCAAATGTGCTTTTTGGCCATGTTTTGTGTTACAGCTCTTTCAGGCTGGGAGGACCGATCTCTTATGGCAGATATGTCAGCAGCAATGTTCTCTCATCTCTCTCCTGGTTGAGGCAGTTATTAATGGGTTGGGTGCTGTTTGTGTGTGCAACTGTGGTGAGGTATTTTCTGAGCTTTGATTCAAACACGTGTTTAGATCTCACAGAGGAAAGTTGCGCTATTTCATATCGGTGGAATCACAGGGGCAATCTTGCATATTGTCTTGTAAGTTTTGCTGTTTCTGACTCATCTCAGAGAGATCTGCCCCACTGTGCATTCCTAAAAAAAAAAGTAAATAAAAAGAAGGGAAATGTACAAATATGCACGTAGCAGAGGGCTGCCAGCCCAGCCTGGTTATGGCTGCACAAAGGGAAAACTGGCACCTGGCTGGTGCACTGTGCAGCCGCCCTGCAGCGGGGACAGATGGGGCTGTGGGGCTGGCGGGGCTGCCCAACAGGGCTGCGCTGATGGCTGAAAGCTGTCAGCCATCCCCCGGTGGTTTGGATGAGTATGGCATTAATAAAAGGCTGTAATAGCCACATGTCTCTTCATTGCTCCTTGCACTAGCAAATAAGGGGGTGTGCGTGTGTGTCTGTGTGTGTGAAGGTAGGTGTGAGTAAGGTGGTGAAATTAACATGTTACAAGTATAGGGGGGGAAAATGAACCTTGAAGGCAAAGTGTAGGGAATGAAATGTAGGTTTTGTCCATGGCTGCTGCCAAAAAGTTCAAGACCTCTATGCAAAAAGACACAGGCTCGGAAAAACTGTGGAATGAGCATACCTGCTGGTGTGTAATCAGTGGCAGTAGAAGGGGCTGGGACCACGGCTGTAGAGGGTGGTGATGGATTTGCTTTTCATACACTAGAGATCCACAGAATAGGTGATGATAAAAACCAATGTATTTTCCACTTTGCCACAATTTTCCATATTTTTCCACAGCATGTTAGGGACTTGTCAGAACATCTGCTCTGGTCAGTAAGCACAGGAAAGAGACTTGGAAAAACCCAAAGCTCTCTTTTATCAGTAGATATTGCAGTTTGTTTTGTAGTTACTGCTATGCCCTGTTCTACTCTGTGGTGCTGGAAATACCAGTTTTTAGATGCCACCTCTACTCTATAAGATGTATGATGGCAATAGCTTGGTCTAGACAATTAAATTTGTTTCTGTAAATCTTTAGTTGCATTCCTTTCACTTCATAACTAGAAATCAAAACCTGTTTGGTGGTAAGAATTCTTCAGTTCAGAAGAGGTTGGTGGCAGCTGGATGAGGTCATGCCTCCTGACACGTTTTGAAGACTAACTTTTTGACCAGCTTTTCTGTGGATGTTTCAAGGGTGCTGATGCTACCACTGAAGATACCAGTTTAGCTTTAAAGGGCTAATGCATGCCTTCTCAAACCTCAGTTATTGCTCCTGCTTCTCCCTTGCCAACACAACTTGACCTGGCAGCATCAGAATTGTGCTGCTTTAACTCTTCCAGTGTAAGATGGTAAAATACGTCCATGGGGGATGCAATTACACCAGTGTAGCCTTGTTCCTGAATGTCTGTTCTCATGCAAGAGGCTGTTGAGCTCAACTGCTCTGTCACACTTACACTAGGATAAGCTGTACTTGCTGCTGATTTAACTGTTAGCTTTAAACAAGAAAGATTTAATTCCTTGTGTAATAATGGTGCTTTTTGACAACGACCAGACTTGAATAATCTATCTTTTGGGATGGGAAATGGTATCACTATAACAACAAGCAGTTTTTAGGAAGAGAATCCAGCTTGTTTCAACACTAATATGAAAAGTGAGATACACTTTCTCAAATACGCACTTTTCAGATTTCCATAGTACAACCTAGATTGTTGCTTTTTGCTTCCTTTTCTGTTTTTTAATCTTGATAGTATCCTCATCTCTCTTTCCCGGTCTTTGCTTCACACCTGGACAACGTAGCAATTTCCATTTCACTGGGGTGTACGTATCTGGGACACATCTGAGAAGAAAAAAATTTTCTTGCCCCCATGTAGTCCCTATCAGTGACTGCCTGCTATGGTGTACCACGTGGAGTAGCTTGTGCTCACTATCTTAGTGTTGTGATGAGAAGGGTGATAATAGGTGTCAGAAGTGATGAGTATCAAAATATATCCAAAAGCTAGAAAGTAAAAAAAGTTTCCTTTAGCTAGTCCAGTGAGACCTTGGTTCCTGTGCCAAGCCAGCAGTTCTTGGTGACAATGAGAACTGCCCCTAAAATACTAATTTTTCTTTCAGTGGCTTAAGGCACTAAAGGTTCATTTGAGATTTCATCTAAACTTCAAAACAGAGCTTAACTGAAACTAAGGAATTGAACCAATTATTTTAAATTCTGAATTTCATGTAGTTTAGATTAAAAAATGTGCTGGTCTCCCAGGCTCTGTTGAACTTGTGAGTTCACATACTCAGGGAATCCTCTCCAAAGGTTGGCTGAATAAGCAGGTAAATGGAAGTTTCTACTATAGAAGTTAATGGATCTTTTGTTCACCATTACAACTGAAAGCAGATTTCAGAAAATGCACTAATAACTTGTTATGTGACGGGGCAGAAGCAGCATCAGGATGCTGTCTGTGTCAAATGACCATGTATGCCCACATCAGATAAATAACAGAAATCTGCACTTCACCAGCCCGTTGCAAGACGAGCATTCTCCCAAGTGCCCAGCAGCAGCACAGGAGCCAGCTGGGCTGGCAGCTGGAGGCACGTGCTGGGGCTGTCTGTGGGACTCCGGCCTGTGAGGTGGTGTCCTGGCAGCCGTGACACACAGTACTCTGGTGGGTATCAGTTTCAGCCCAGCAGGGCCGTACCTTTCCAGCAGTACTTCAGCATTTCTGCTCCAAGCCTCTTGAAGATGGGCTTTCATCTAAGTTTTTTTCCACTTTTTTTTTTTTTTTTCTTCTTCTTTGGGATAACTTAGTAGACTGATTAGCATCACCCTTATCGTATCTTTTTCTGTAGTAGTTACACACAAAACTGTATTATGTCTTAAAGATAGAAAAGATGTCAGCTCAATGAATGCAGCCTCACACCACTCACTCGCATCTCTTGCAGTAATGGTATCATACCCTTTTTTCATTAACTTACAAGAATAAAAGCTTGCTGAAGTTTTGTGCAGAGCCGGTACTTGTCTGCACAACTGCTGTGCTATCACCTCCAGGGTAGTGGTACCTGTGGGCTACCCTGCAAGGTCAGAGGTGCTCTGAGCTGGAGCTGTAAATCCCACCAGAGTGGAGCAAGGAGGAGCATGTTTGTTCTATTCCAGCAAGCTGATGGCATCCAGGATCTTCTCAGACTCTTGGACTAACATCACCTCTCGTGGATTGTGCTTTCTGCAGGGTTTTTGCAGCCTGGCAAGGAGGAATGTTAATGGATAGGCTGGGAATAAATTTAATGGCTTTTCTTTGCTTTGTACCTGGGTCCAGGATGGTGGGAACACCACTTTGTTACATGTTACAGGCAACAAACATTTAAATATGTATTGTAAGATAACAATATACTTAGAGGCAGTAAAGTGAGGCTTTTATTCCTGTATCAGATTGAAACCTGCCAGTGTTGTATTTTGCCTGTTAGACTGGGTTTTGGATGCCCAGGATGTGAATAAGATGATGCACGTTGGTATGTGGGAAAATGATATTCAGTTGCTGGCATGGTAGTATTACAGGTCTTATGTCAGATGGCCAAACTTCTTTCAGTCTCTTTGTGCAAGTTATATACATTTTTGTACAATCTGTAACTTTGTATGGGAACTCTCTTATAAATACTTACCTGTAAATAAAGTGAAGGAAAAAAAAATTTTCTAAGGGATGGCTGCATTTCAGCAACAGATTATCTGTTTATGTATTTTAGCATTCTTTTATTGAAAAGCTCAACCTTAAGACAAAAGATATGGCCATCGTGGATTATTAGACTTTTCTGAGGAAAAACCATTAATGTGTTTACTTGCATCACAAGTAATATCAAGTATTTTTATACCTAATTATTGGCACATGCAGTTGCCATGAACAAATAGCAAAACTGTGTTCATGCAGGAGTTGCAGAGGTGCTCAAACCTTTCATGAACATTTGGGTACATTCTGAAATGGTTTTCCTGACTTTGTAAGGTCACTTTGACTGTGCAGAGGATTATATAAATCTGAACTTTTATTATTATAACCCTTTGTTCACAGTTCCACCAAAACCTTGAAATAGTTTCTCAGAAGTAACTTGTAAGAGAGACATACTAATTGAGGTCAGCTGAGCCATGCGTTTGATGAACAGCATGCTAGGAGCTGCGTTAAGTGATCAGCTTCCATCTGGAGATGAGGTTTTATCGCAAGCCTTTGCAGAATAATTAACTGTGCACTTGCCTCTGATGGTCGCTGTTTTGGAGAAGTGGCTTCTGCCTTCTGAATGGACTTCAACAGTTTTTCCTTCTAAAAGAAAGGTTCTGATGAGTTGCTTTTAATGTTTCACGGAGGCTGTTCTTCCCCACTCTTTGGCAGCTAGCTAGCCTGGGGGGGGATAAGTTTTGATTAAAAACTCTGTGAATTCACTTAGCAGAAGGAGTTCTGGCTTCCCAGGAGCTGGTGCCACTAATGAACCAATTGGTGCGGCTGACAGGATAAACTAACTGATTTTTCATCATCATCTTGCTCTTCTCTAAGGGAAACAGGTTGGTGGTTTGTAGGTAAGGCAAGATTTATTTGTTGCTTTGCACGCAGCCAAGCCACTCTGGGGACGTAAGGAGACATACATCTGCTGGGTTACCTATATGTGTGCTCCTAGGTGCGTGCAGCCTGTTGGAAGTCAATGTGCAACTAATGCTTTTTTCCCCTTTTAGCTTGTTTTTCTCACATGCTGAACATAAGACTTTTAGATTTATCTGTCTTACTATTCTTTATGTAATGTGACTTGGTGTCTCAAACAAAACCCATTGCTCATTGTCTTTTGGAAATGTTGGCTATGGTGGCGGTATGGGGACGTGTGTGTGCATGCAAAGTCAGACAAAATTTGTAAATTTTTGCTGCTTCATTATTGCTGTGGGAATTGCAAGAGGAGAAACAAGAGAAAATATGTTGTACTGGAGCAGACTGCAATGCTAGAAATCTTTCATTTGCCAGTAATCATATGGTTATTTAACCAGTCTGATAAAACAAATATAGTTGTA
The DNA here is from genome assembly GCF_015220075.1 of Falco rusticolus. NCBI lineage: Eukaryota > Metazoa > Chordata > Aves > Falconiformes > Falconidae > Falco > Falco rusticolus. Next base: position 18,016,862 of record NC_051194.1, read on the forward strand.
TGCAGTTTTGTGTACAAGCATGCTTTGTATCCTGTTATCTTGGTGTTCACTGCCTGTTTTCTTCTCAGCCTTGTTTCTAGATTTTCCTAGATTTTCTCAGTAATAAAATGCCAAGCTTTCAGGTTATGTAGTGTTCTTTGTGTTCTGGCATTGATTTTTGCTGAGTTTTTTTTAATACTTGGTAAGCAGGCAATATGATAGTTTTACCTGTACAGAAGGTCTTGATCTCAGAAAATTCTGGTCTTAAAAATTACTTTGTGAATGAAAGATCTGGGCAAGTGTTACTGTGAAAATAAGGAAAAAAACAAGCCAGTTAAGTGTATGCAGTAATAACTGAGGTAAGTTATGCCACAAGATGACATGCCACTGAACAGTTCTTTTTTGTAACAGTCATAGAATACGAGTAAACAAAGTGAGCTTCAGGAGAGATCTGCGCACTTTCTTAGAGTGACAGATTATATTGTGCTAGAAAATCCAAAAAGGTAATTTCTACATCTGTTATTTATTCATGTAGTAATGATGACAGGTGAATTTAAAAGAGAAAAGCAAATCTCTTCCTTCTCTTCCAAGCCAATCTACCTTGCCTTATGCTTTTTCATGCAGTTCTAGGGTTTGTGAGGGGCTATGAATAATCAGGTCTGGTATCTGGGGGTGTCATCTCTGCCCTTTCATTTCTGAGACAAATCATACTTTAAGCGAGAGAGGAAGATTAACGCTGTCATAATTTGTGTTGATAGTTGTGGCTGAGGCACACAGTAACAGAAGAACTTCACAGCTGTACCTGTCAGAGGGGGCTGTTCACTGCAGACACACCAGCATCTTATTCGGCAGGGAGGTGGGGAAGGGATTTTGGCGGAGCTATGGGTACGGAGTCTGGTGTAGGGCTCCCTGTCACCTCCACTTGTCAAAAAATTGCTAGCAGCCGAAACCTGCAGGAAGCAATTGGGTAAAGGTTATGTATTTGATTATTTCATAGCACAGCTAAGTTAAACAGCCTTCCAGCTGTTTGTTTAATATTAACGATTCACTTCATCTACACAGGCAATGGCACTGTTTTAGAGTCATTTAATGTTTTTGTTTTAAGGAATGCTTTCTCTTTTATTAAAAATCCAGGGTGTATTTGAATTGTTCTATCAGTGCCCTCCTGGGTAGCTAACATTTTTCTCTGCGTGTGGAAACCTGAGGTGAGTGATGAGGCATCGCCCACCAGAAATCCTCCCGTCCATTCGCGGTACAACCAGCACCAGCCGTCCGTCCGTCCAGTGACAGCAGCTCTGCTGTTTCCTGTGGCACCTGCAAGGGCAGAGGATCATCTTAAAGTCTCGAAGCCCCAAACCCCAGGCAGTGTGCCCAGTGCTGGCCTTTAAAAGACCACGGAGCTTCTCACAGGGTTTAATATTTTTTTTCTTTGCTGCAGCTGCTCTTTCTTGAAACTCTGTTGCGTGTTGGGTCTGCTGTGTAACAAACCATGCTGCCTTCCCTATGAGCGATATAGGGCTAGAGTATCTGTGGTTGAAATATGGATTCTGCTACCAGTAGTGCAGTACCTCTTTGAATTTTTAGAAGCTGTCAGTGTGGGAAACCTATAGGATTTTTATTAGTTTCCACTGTATATAGAAAGATCTCTGTGATTTGTTTGGGGCCATACAAATGAGTTATTGCCTGTGAACTCTCGTTAACTTTCCTAACAGAATTGCACTGCATTCCTTTCACTGCCAAATGAAATTCTTTGGCTCTCCTGAAAGGAGTGGCTTAAACCAGCAGAGTCTCTTTTGGAAACCAGCTCAATTCCTGATGTGAGAGTATCAAATACCTTCACTAAGACTCTGCAGGTTCTGTTGTCCTCTTATTAACCCAGGTTTAGTACTAATGTAGCTCTTCACTTCCATCACTGCCTGGCTAGGCTGGAGGGGCGGGGGGAGCCGGCCAACAAAGGGGGAGGGGGAAATCAGCCCGCCTGTCAAATTGCAGTGAAAATTGTAACGAATGCAAAGTGTGTGAAATGAATGGTGCGTCAGGCTGTCTGCCTTAACTCAACGAACAGGCCCAGCCTCATGCAAACAGTCTCCACACACACCTGCTTGTTCTACTTTTCCTTTTCATTAGCCAGTGTAAAACACTGGACAAGAGGGGAGTTTCTACACCTTTGATGTTCTTTGATGCAGAAATAATTAAAATTTCTGTTTCTGATCTCTGGAGGCCTTCAAGCTAAGAACACAAATCTTTCACCTTTTCATGCAACTTAAAAGCAGGCAAGCTCAAAACTGAAGGTTTTTACGAGTGTTGTCATGTCTAGGAAGACAATTTTCATTGTCAAAAATGGGTGGTGAAGACCAGGAGTATTTTGGTCAACAAGAGAATAGCCACACTCTACAACCAGATTAAGACCAGGAGCTGCCTGTTTCTGGGGGTCCTGCCATGGCAAAGAACTGATGGGATGACTGAGTGTTTCCACTGGCTGAGGAAACCAATAAAACCATGCTCCCTGCCAACGTGATACAATGAAAATAATCCCTGCTGGCAGCAATTTTGGAGATCAGCGTGACTCTATGCTGCTTAGATACAGGAAGGTATTTGCAAAGGCTAATTTCATCCCGGTGAGGCTCATCTCTCCAGGGGCCTCTGTAAAGAGAGCAAAGGATAAGCAGCTCTCTGGAGAGGGACTGGGAGCAGGAGCCCAATTTAGCTGGTATGAATCACCAGAGACAGGCTCTGACCGTCGGCTGTGGAAGGGAGTCTGGAGAGAGGCTCCTTGTTAGGCTAAAGATAACCTGTGTGAATACCCTTCTGTCTCTTCGGAAAAATCCACTGTGCCTGCATCGTTAGCTGTTCCATACGTGAAATGGAGCTATTCAAGCACATTTAACCTGCTGTTATGTTCTCTCCAGAGCAACTGGTCCAGAGAGGGATAGCTACCTGCCTCTCGAGTCTGCTTCTGCAGCCTGACCTTCACTCTGAGGCACAGAGGTGTGTGCTGTGGTGTGCAGATCCTCCTTGGCTTACGGGATACAGAATGGGATTTTTTTTCCTCTTTTAGGAAAAGAGAAAATTTTATGCAATACACTGATTGTTTTTTTTTTTTTTTTTTTTTAACCGTCAAGCACTCTGAAGTAGAAGGACAGAATTAGTAGTGTTTGTGCAATGCTATTTCCCTGCCTTGTGAGCCTGTATTATGACACAGCCTTCAGTTACATGATCACACAGTCTTTCTTCCACAGGGCACTGCTCAGTGAATGGCAGCTTGAGCTTGTTCGATCTTTGTGCTCATCTTCTAATGCGTATGCCCCCTCAGCTGGTTTCTGCACATCCCCTGCTCTCAGCTGCCTGCTGCTGTAGCCTCTGCGGAGGCCTCCCTGCATGCGTGCGTGAGAGGCTCTCGCCACACGCAGCACACGCTCGGGAGCTGTGTGCAACCTGTTCACAGGCAGAAAAATAGCAGATGAATTCATAAATCCATGAGTATGTTATATCATCAATAACATTGCATATATATTTGTGAGCAGAAGAGGAGTTCAGCTGAAGTAACATGTCTTTGTAGTAACTTAATTTCATTGTAAAATCCACTAGATATTTAGATGGTAATTGAAAACATTATTTAAAGTCTAGTATTCAGTATGTCGTTTGAGTTTCAGACATGATTAACTGAGACAGCTACCTCTCTGGCCTTTTCTTGCTCACCCATGAGAAATACAAATTCTGTTTGTCCTATGCAAAGTCAGTGCCTGACACTGTCACTCGACTTTGCTTAGGGCAAGCCCCTTTCCATGGTTCCTAATGAGGAGGAGGTGAAGACAGCTATCAGACATCACTCTCTGCTAGCTCACCCCACCAGCTGTAGCATCAGTAAATTCCTGGAGCTGTTTTGATTCCCAAAGTCCAGCCAAGAATCCAGCTTGGCTGTTTCAGAATCTAACGTCAATGACAGGATTAGAAGCATGTAGGGGTTTGACAGCATGAAAGTCTGACCTTTTTTGTATGCCAAAGTGAATGTTTGCAGATTGGTTTTCTGTGGTTGGTATGGGGGTTTATATTTAACTTTTACTCCCTTAACCAAACCCAACAGACGAAAATGAAGAAAAGTAACAGTCCCGTCACTAGCAACCCCCATATATGATGCCTTTTGCTCTCACCTCTCCAAACTGTTGCTCTGAATTCAAGTTTCTCCTGTCTCCCCTGGAGGTGTTACCAAAGATGCCTACCGCTGTGCTTCTATGTATGTCCTGCCAGCTCTGCTTTTACTTAGGAGTCGTCAAAACAGGGAAGAATTTTGCAAACTCCATTATAATGTGAATATACACTACCTGGAGAATGCACTCTTTGGTGGTTTGCAGTTACCTTATGTGTTTGTACGTGTCCCCTCAAAGAGCTCGGCTGGACTTTTGGCAGGAAAATTGCCCATTTGCCTCATCACGGCCCCTGCTCTTGGTGTCAGTCCCATCACTAACCTGATGGCCTTGATTGCCTGTGTTTGCTTCTAAATGTTAGCAAACCTGCACCGCCACATTTTACTTATCAGTAAAAAAAAGGCAGGGCAGAAGTTTCCCCTTAACTTTTTAGGCAAGGGTTAATTGAGTATATTTACCAGCCTTCCTTCAGAGGAAGAGGGAGGGCAGTTAACCTCATTTGCCCAGCCTGATGGCAGGGAGAGGCATCCTGCCTGTAGTTCCCTGAGGATGTGCCCCTGTAAAACCCAGCGGATTTCGGCACAGAGTGCTCTGCTTTCAAGCTCTGCCTCCCTTGCAGTGCCGGGGCGATTTCAACAGGGCATTTCCTGGAGCAATGAAGAGGAATAGAGCAGGCAGGAAGAATGCTGACACCCGCGATTTTTCTCTCATATTATTTTGCAGCTCTAATCCTAAGAAGAAAACTAAATGGGCAGTTTCCTGATGATTTGTTGAGTTAAAAGTTGTACCTTCATGGTCCCTGCCCTGGGGGATACTTCTAGGGTGGTGAAGGTAGAACAGTCTCAGCACTCGCTGTCTGCAATACCCCATAGTAATGTACAAATTCATCTTCATTTATTGGCACTAAGTGGGAGCCTCAGCACTCAGGGGGACTGGCAGCCTTCCCTCATGGTATGCTGAGAGGGGCAGAAGGGAGAGTCTTCAGAAACTCTTTCTGCAGGAATCATTTGCAGTAGCTGGGAATAAAGCAGAAAGGAAAAGAATGGAGGGGGGTATCTGACTTCCGAGGGCGCAGCAGAGAATTGCTGTCATGGAGGAGGGCCCCGTGTCAGCTGGACTTCTCATCCTAGGAGACAGGAAGAAATACAGTCTAGAACATAAAGGCGAGTGGGATCAGGTCTGCCTGCAGTGAATCGTAGTGCATCTCTGCTTTGTACGGATCCAAGCACATCTTGCTGTCCATGCATGTCCCAGATCAGAGGGATGTGTACTTGCAGCTAACCTAACGGCTGCAGGCAGTGCATCTCTCCAAAGCATCTTTGGAACATGTTCACTGCGCACTGTTGGAGAGAGTGGAGCGACCTGTGGCTTTTGCAAGCTGAGGACGGGGTCTTGCAGACCTGACAGTGTCCTTTCCAGCATGTCAAATGTTGTGAGAGGGCAATGCGGTGCGTTAACTGGGTCCAGGCGGCTTTGCGTGCATGGACTCCTGATGACTTTTGAGGCCTGCTGTGTTTGAGGAGCAGCCTGACTGACAGGTTTGAGACTGGCAGTGGTGGAAGTAAGGTGACAAGCGAGTGCCTCTGTAGAGTCTGTGCTGTAGCCTCAGGCAGGGAACCTAGGAATAGCATCATCTCCTGCCACCCATGGCATATAAAGCAGGAAAAATGCTGCCCTTGGCAGGAGGCGTGGAAGAGGTGTGCAAAGCTTGGCTCGGCTCTCCCTGAGGAGGCTGGCAGAGGGGCAGGGGAAACAAACCCTTCAAAGGGTCCTGAAATGCCAGCAGGCGAGTCCCATCCCATCTCTGCAGCACAGCATGAGCTTCTGCTACTTCTGGGAGGAATTTCCTTGGCGAGACTTGTATTCAATAACCACAGAGGCTATTAAAACCACGTCTATGCCTTTAAAAAATGTGTTATTTGACATTTTCTCCTCATTGAATCTGTTTTCAGTTTTCAAATGCAATAGCTAAAACAAGTTCCAGAAATATTTTCATATCAGAAACTTGAGTTAAGCCTCTTATTTCTGTGTATAGTAATGACTAACTGGTTGAAAACAATTGCTGCTCCTTTTATGAGTACCTATGTCGGTAAATATAGGCTTTTTTGATCACAGTGTTTCACTGAACTATGTGAATTTTGCTTATGAAAAAAAGGAAAAATTAAAATCAGTTTGGCTTTTCTCCCTTGAAATAAATTAAGGCTGTGACCTCATGTTTCACCACCTAATGAAAAAGTAACACAATAAGAGGAAAGTATTGGTTGCTGAGATATTATAAAGGAAAAGGCAGAATACCGTATTCTCCCTCTCAAATGTTCTAGTCTAGTACAGCATTTATTTACAGGTCATGATACGTAACGCACATGTGCCATGATGTTACTCCGAATTAGGAAATACTCCTTTGCCTGGTGGTCTTTTTTTCTTTTTTATTGCCTATAAAATTTATTAAAGCAAAACAAAGCATCATATTCCTCTAATATAGCTGGAAAAATCTGACTTCCAAGGGTGACATCTTTCCCTCTGTTTTGCTTTTGCTGTGCTGAGCTACTGTTTTTTAGACTCAGAAGTGGCTAAGTATTTTTCAAAGCTGCTATCTGTGGTTTGGCAATCCCTTTTTTGGGGGGATATGATCACATTGCTCCTGAAAAACCCTTAGGTTGTGAGCACGCTGCAGGTTGAGAAAAATCAATGGCAGTATTTACGCGGAGGTGCCCTGGGAAGCTGGCAGAGATGGAGGGCTGCCTGGCCTCTGCTCCGAGGCACTGGGAATGTGCTGGCGGGATACCTGCTGTAGGAGGAAGATGGTAGAAGGTCTTTGGATTATTATTCCCTTCCTAATTCAATGCACTCATTTTAGAAACAAAAACTAAGAAGGCAGAGAAAGAAACTATATAACAAATTTGAGTCTGTCCTGTCAGCTGGGCTTTTGCTCAGAAAGAGGGGATGAAGTCAGGCCTGTGAGAGCAGTTGCATGTTCTTGCAGAAACAGCATCTTCTGGGTTGAAGCTCTTCTGTTTCTCTTTTCATCTTTCCCTTGTGATGTCTGTCTCCTCTCTCGTTTGTTTTCCTTGCCCTTTTCAAGACCTATTGGAGCTCAATGGCAGCAGCGAGGAGGAAGGTTGCATGGGCAATGCGGGTGCTTCTCCACCCTGTACCAGGCTGCAGCCAGCTAGAACCAAACGCAGGCAGAGGAGCTTTGCATCATCAAACCACACATCCTGGCACGACAGAGCTTTAAAGCACAATGAAAAGAGCAATTCTGCCCTATGAAGTCAGCACAGCAAAATCACAATTACAGATTTAAAAAAACAAACTAGAGAAAATATTTAGAAGAAATGTCTTAGCTTTTATTTTTAGTAGCTATTGTTTTAAATATAATGGCTGTGTAAGGCTGGAATGTGAGCTGACTCAATTGCATAATTTCTCCAAATTGATTAGAAGCATAAATGATAGGAAGCAGAAAAGAACCAGTAATGACTGGACCAACAATTCCATTCTGCTAAGAGGGGCTACAGCAGCCAAGAGCCTTATATGCCATCTTGGAAGTGAAGTCATGTGTCTCATGGGTGTATGTTTCCATGGTAATTTTTTTTATTTCTGGGGAGACTGAAAATCTTTGTAAGAAATGGGAAAACTCATCCAAAAACTATGATTTGAGGATGTTGCCTTGGAATAGTAATATAAATACCCCAGAGCCACACAGAGCCTGCTTTGGCAGGGGAGCCAGTGACATCTCTGTGCACATCTGAAGTGTTTAATTAGAGAAAAGTGAAACCAGATAGAAGAGAAACATATTCAGCTACCCCTCTGCTGCCTGCCTAAACCGTGAAACAGCTTTTTGTAGTTGATTCACGTGCCTTGAGCTTGGCTTAGGGAAAATGAGTTTTCCCATGTTAATATTTGATTTTCAAACTATGTAACGGCTTTTGGAAAGAAATATTGATAATTTTCTAAGCCTCTGCCTCATACACATGATTACAGCAGTGAGGTGTGCTTTTGAAAAACATCTGTGCTGCACACTACAACTTCTTGATACTTTCTGAAGCTTTTGTGGTGCACTTTTTCAATGACTGTTGGATTTTATGTGTACTTTGGGTTCAATGCTTTTATCCCTGGAGCAACGTAAAAATAGTGATATCTTGTAAGCAACTGCAGAGGGCCAGCCCCTTTCTGCTGTAAATGAAAAACTGTTAAAACACACAGTCACAGAAGATGTTTCACCTGTGCAACTGAAGATCAGCATTTTATTTAACATTTAAGAAACACTTGACTGGGGTAGCAGAGCAGGGATGGAATGGGAAAGATGTGTTGAATGGTGTTAGAAATTGATCCATAACCAATAAACATTGTGGTACTTTGAAGCAATTGTTTTCCCTGTATTTTACATGCAATGGAACTGTAAGAATTACAATTAAGAGTTCAGCTCACCTGATGTGCTCAGGGAGCATATGTGATGCTATAATTGTGGGCACGCTTAACAATACGAATAGGTTTTGTTCCAAGTAACCTTTAATATTATTAATATATACAATCCATTGTTGGGTTAATAAAGGGCAAGAGGCTGAATTATTGAAGATGTTAATTGGGTTTAATACCCATTAGTTCCATTAAGGGGCTGTACAACTATCACATAGGAAATGTGTTATAATGAAGAAGAAGCAAGTACATCTCCCACACGGCTCAGAGTTCCAGTAAGAAGCTAGTGATGAGCCCGTGGGGGTCTCTGGTGCCAGTCAGAGGAGGGAGCATGCTCTGGGGGGCTGGCTGCTGTGGTGGGTTCTGTGCAGGTCACCCTACCAAGCAGGCAGGGCTTTCTGCAAACTGTGTTCAGAAATCTGTGTGTGCTGATGGCTGGCAGAGCCACCCAGCAGCAGATGACACTGGAAAGGCCATAGTTCCTCGTACCTGTTTTCCTTCCTCCCAGCTAGCCCTGTGTACCACTGGAGTGGGGAGAGAGGCAGGCAGCCATGGAAGCGCAGGCTGGGGACTGTGTGGCGAAGATGGATGGATTCAACCAGTGGGATTTGCTGGAGGGTGCAGGACGTGTTAGTGAAAGTGGTTGTGGTCTATCATCTGTGAAGAAACTCGGCAACTAGGGAAGAAAGGTGGCTATTATTACACTTGTGTTTAAGGCAAGGAGGAGGACTGGGGTACAGGAGGCCAACCAGCCTTGCCTTAGTCCGTGCAGGGAGCACATCCTCTTGCAGACTGTTCCCAAACCAGGGAGGATGAGGAGGCACTCAGGAACAGTAGCACGGATTGTGTGGTGTGTAACTTGCTGTGATGAAGGGGCTGGCTCTGCAGCCAAGGAACGAATACCCAGACTCTGTTACTTTACTGCCTCCACCAATGCCAACATATTAATGTCAGATCAGTTATTACTGCTGGGCACTTTTCAAGCTAATGTAATATTTCAGTTATTTTGATACTTCCTTAAAATCTGTAATTGATGCCTTTGATTTGATGATTAATTTTATCTCTAAAATTTAACGTGAGCATTGGGAAGAATGATTTGATTACTGGCTTTAGTTACCTTAGTCTTGCAAGAGATTCCTGCAAAGTTAATTGAGTGTTTAACTCACAGCTGACTGTGATGCCAGTACTTGAGAGAGAACCAAGGAGATCCTCAATTCAGAGACCAGTGAAAGTCTTTGGATTAAATCACCTCCAGGTGAAATGCTGAGTCTAAACCAGTAGCTCACCAGCTATGGCTCTGACAGCAGAGCCAGAGGACCCAGCAAGAGGTAGCTGGCAGCTACCACCTCCTGGCTGGGAGGAGGGACCCCGCTGTAGTCCTCTGTGGTGTACAAATTCCTGTTGAGTTCCTGCAGGCATTTCAAACACACCTGGCTTACCCACCAGCAGGTACTTGCTGGCAGGTTTCAAAGCAAAGAATGGAGTTAGAGCTTGTAGGTGAGATGCACAGATGGAAATAAAGTAGCAGATACTGATCAAAGTCAGTAACAGAATATGTCAAGGTAAGATATGCTTTTCTGCCCTAGGAAGAATGAATTTTGGTGGACAGGATGTTTTCTGTGCGAAGAAAGGTGATTAAATCTTAGCTAGGGAGAGAAGTCCATATTGAGATGTCAGCAGGAGAAGTGAGGGCGATAAAAAGAGAGGAAGATCACAGTAGGTGAAGTCCGGGGGAGAGATTTAGATGGGGGAAATCAGGAAGTTAGTAGAAAGTGAAACAGAAATTCAAAAAGACTGCAGGAAAAACGGGGGGGGGGGGAGCACAAAAAAACACTGAAAGAAGGACAAAATGTGCTTTAGTGATATTCTGCAAGTCTCCCACAGAGGTGGGTGACAAATTGTTAGTGTGTGGGCAAGAGGACCGTGTTTGCTGGGGGTTTATTTTGTAATCTAAGATAGGCAATCCTTTCGAATGAGGAACGTTTAGGAGTCTGTCTTGGGCTGGAGAGAAGGGCATTGAAAATGAGGCAGAGAAAGAGGTACTACATTGGTTTTTGTGCTCTTGGTGTTCAAGTCTGCGTAGTCCGAGCCCAAGCAGAGTGGTCCCATGCCATCTCTAGGGAGGGCTGCTTTGCAGAAAAGTTATGTGTCTCCTGTAACTTTGGCTAAAAGATCCTACGTGACTTGAGAGGGGAATGAGATACTTAGAGCCTAGCAACAGAGGATAACTTTTGCAGTACAGGAGGAGATCTTTAAGATATCTTACTGGGCAAAATTTGTTAACATTACATTGGATCTATATTCTGCGTTCAGTTTGAACATCAAGAACAACCTCAGTGGAGCTTCTCCATTGAACCTGGTTTCAGACAAAAATGCCAGCTGGCACAGAAGGCATTTTTCATTCTTGATTTAAAATACCATAAATTTTTCAACATTATTCTTTTGGGAAATAAACTATTTCAAAATTATCTCCACTTTTGCATTTCCGTAGATGCAAATAGTCTGTGAGCTTTTTCATGGGCAGTTAAGTCTACTGCCAGCATCTGAGCTAGTGGTCAGAGATGGAGAGCTGCTTTTTGAGGGGTCTTCCTATCTGAAATTTCCTTCCTTCTATCTGTGAAAGCATTTTGGCTTACTTATTTTCAGAGCAGCCATGAAAACCCATTTGTTCTTCCGACGCAAGGTGAGGTGGAGAGGGCTGCAGCCCATTCACAACTGCTGGGTTAGGAGGAACGTGGTTCCTTTGAGCTGCTGTCTGCTGAAAATGTGTGAGAGCAATGAGGGGGAAGACAAAGGGTGCCCATCCCAAGTACTGTGGTAATCCTCCTGGGGGTCCTTCCTGAGAAGAGGTGTTAAAATTGTCATGTGAGGGGAAACCATGCATCCTTCCTCACCTGGCCAATGTTGCACAGTGTGTACGCAAGAGAAAAAGATGCTGCTAGACTGGCAGCATGATGGCAATGCTGTTATTTTGCAGGTACTTGAACTTCCAGCACGTTAGATACTTAAGCCTTTTGGGTTTAATACATGCCCGAGCAGTGGAACGTGAAGCTTGCCTAACAGGCATTGCTCAAGCTGTCTCTACCCAAATACTGCACTTCAAAGAGAAGCCTTCTTACGCAGTCATTTCCCATAATCTTTTCAGCGCTGCAAGGCAATATATGTCAAGAGATTTCCTTGTATTAATCTAAATAGAATTCTTAATAATTAAGGCAACCTAGTCAAGTCAAAATAAATTTAATGGCTCATATTTAATATTCTGGTTAGAGTCCTTATGAATCAGGCAGAAATGTTACAAAAAATTCAACTAAGCATATGTCAGTAGTAAATAATAGAAGCCTGGATTGCAGACAAGTCAGGCCCTAAGCTGATTAGTACAAGCAACTGGCTGTAAGTCTTCCCTGAAGTCTGATGGATTTAAGACGCTGCTAATACCAGTGTAGGATATGTAGTAATGTATTTCAAAACCTAAGTCCAACTTCTGAGGAAGCCGATGCAAAATCAGTACTTGTGAGTGTATCTGGACAGCCTGGATATTACTTACCTCTAGGTATTTTCTGATGCTTAGCGTTCAGTGCTTCTAGCATCTTCCCAGAGTGCTAGCTCTGAGTGAAAGCAGACCACATTAGGGGAAGACATGCATTTTTAGGTGCTGAAATAACCAGGGAGTTGTAAAGTAGCCACACTCAGTAAGTGCTTGTTACAAAATGGGACAATGCAGAACTTGAGGGACGTGAAAGTTCATGCCCCAGGTAAGGGACTCTGTAGGCAGAAGTTTCCCTTGGCAGCGTCTTGCAGTGTGAGCCTCACAATACTGGTTTGGTGTTTTGACTTCATGCTCTGGGAATTCCCATGTTTTGAAAAATTTCTGCTAAATATTTTAGGAAGCTTATGAAACGTGGATGCTCAACCGTAAGGAGCCACTCCAAGTCCTTTTAAGACTTGGAGTCATACCGCACTTCTCAGAAACCAGTTGCAGCATCATAAGGATAGGGAAAGGCCAGCTGTTAAACAAGAGGTTTGAGGGGCAACCAGCCCCCCAGAGCCACACTCCCTCTGGCTGTCACCTCTGTGCTAGGTGCTTCCAACAGCACAGCTCCAGTAACTGAACTGTGTCTGTCTATTTCTAGCAGAACTGTGCTTTTGTGCATGGTGTGTTAAAGCCACTGAATTTTCAGACCTAAATTTGGTGCATTTGTGCTGAGCCATGCCTGAGTTGTTTTCTCTCGCTGCTTGCATCCCTGCCTGGTCAACTCATCACCTGTGTATCAGACACAAATAAAAAGGGTGAATTGCATCATTAAGCATCACAACCTGTTAACATTAAACAGCTGGGATGCAAACAAGCCCTGAAAAAATTAACTGGGGTGCTCAGGGTCAAACTGATTTTCTAGAGAATGACAAATGGCTCCAAATCTTGGTTTTATGTACAAGTAATGACTTAGGAGGTTTACCTGATCTGGGCTTTCCACCGGTAAAGCCTGTCCAGTAGCCACCTCTGCTCAGGCTGCCGTGCTCACTGCTCGAACCAGAGCAACAGCTCCCCCAGATCCACCCTGGGCTTGGGTCTTTACATAGCAATCTGACAATATTGTTTCCCTTTTATTCTCTTATTTTAAATGATAATTAGTCTAGCCATGGCTGATTATCGTGATTGCTTTGAAGTGTTTAGCTGGATTGGCACTGCATTTTTAAAATATTTCTTCTCTTAGATACCTGCTTTAATGACTCCCCAGTGCTCTGTCTTGAGGTTTTATTTATAAAGGATCTTGACCAGCTTACTTTCACGTAGTTATTACCATAACTACTTGAGTGGATTAAGAGAATGCATCTATGTGATATATTTGGATTTTTAATAACTCAGTGGTATTTTCTTATCAGATTTCCATTTAAACAAAAACAACAACAAAGAAAAAAGTCCCAGTTGGTTTAAAATAGGACGGTGGCCACGTGGACTGACAGCTGGCTGAAAGATTTTATACAAAGGCAGTGCATTGATGTGGGGAAGGCTTCTGGTGGAGAGCTGCCAGAATCGATTGTAGGACTTGATTAAAGTTCATTGCTGATTGGGAAGATGTGTTAAACAGGACGTTAATGAAATTTGCAGATGATACTAAATTGGGAGGCACTGGAACACCAATGAAGAGAGAGAAATTTAAAAGGTATCAATGACCATTAGAAAAATGAGTGGAATAGCTATGAAGAACTGATTCATTTGGGGCGGGGGGGGGGGGGGGGAAGCTACAGTTGTTATTTCTAAAGGAAGGCTATCACATATAACACTGAAGAGGGAGGAGAAAGCTTGGAGGTAGAAATGCTGTCACTGAATGTCTCACTGCAGATTAAATACTCTATTTCTCTGTGTCATGGCCATGAAAAAGCCACTAATTCTGGGAAATGTGTTTGAAAACACCTTTTTCTGAGCAGAACATTAACTCCTTTTTAAAAGTGCTTGGCCTGTCCCAGCGCAAGGAGCACACCACGGGCAGGTGCTTGTTTTGTTCCTCTCTGTTTGGCATCTTTGTCAATTTTCCCATCTGTTAAATGGCACCAACACCTAACTTGGTTGCAAATGGTGGAGTTTTGGCTTTGGTGTTTAAGACAAGGCTGCATGCAGAGTTTGTGACTCCCAGCCTGTCAGAAAGCAACACTGGTTGTCAAACTTTTTGCAGAGTGCTATCAGTTATTGGTGTTTCCTTCATTAGGAACTTATTTTTTCATAAATCTCTTTTCTGCAGCTCTACAGAAGAGATCAACCCTCACCTCCATACCTAAAAGAAAATCCAGGTTTAGCTGCTAAGTTCTTTGTGTGCATATAGGATTGCTGCAACATGGAGCTAAGGCTGCAGATTTGCAGTAGATGTTCTCCCATACGCAATGTCTCCTCTTACCCATAAGTAACGTGTCACTCAGAATGACCCTAGGGTGTTGGGGTTTTTTTTTCTGAAAACTATGCAGTGTATTTTTATTTCCAATCCTTCTTCCTCTTTGTCCTCGATATAAACTTTCTGCTGCTTCACCTGGAATCATGACAGAGCAAGTATTATTGCTTGCTATCAGTGATTGGTTCATGATAACTGTGCTTCTTAAAACATTGATTAATTTTATTAGTGCAAAGACCAACAGAATTACATACACCTAACACAACCCCAGTAGGACTTAGTAAGAATTTGCGTTTGCTGCTGGTGAACATCAAAATTCAAATTTCCTTCTGTTCTGCTTTAAGGTTACTTTTCCCGTTTATATTTACAGTTTATAGCCTGTTCTCCTAAGTGCTTGTAAATCTGCTCGGATCTGATACACACAAGCACAAGTGGCAAACAGGTGATAAAGCTTACCACTAACTTGGGATTGTGAACATGCTGTGAGGAAATACTGTAAACATACTACTTTGAAAAATGAGGCTTCTGATTAAAAAAAAAAATTATGGAGGAAGGGGGATTAATCTGGATTTTTTTAAATGTGTATAAGCATCAAATTAAATTTATTTTTTTAAAGGAACATGCCAATATTAAGATTACCTATTGTGAAACTTTCTATGTGCAAACACAGGTGTAACTGCTTCAAAAATATTCTTTTGGTTTTGTCAGTCAGTCTTTGCTAGTCATTCAGAACATAAAGTTGACCAAGAACTTGTTTGATCCTTTTTTAGTGAAAAAAAAAATCTTTAGACATTTTAAAATTTTAGAAAAATCTAGAAAGTTTTAGTGACACTCAGCTATTGCAAGGCAGTGTTCATGCTCTGCAAGCTCACACAAAAATCATGGGGAAAAAAAATGAAACCTGTATTTTTATTACAGTTATCCTACAATCTGACATGATTTTGATCTCTGCGTCCTTCACATACTACACATGAAGCTTCTTTTTTTGTTTACTGAAGCTTTAGTAGTGCAATGACTGGTTGTGTTTTCCTTTTTTAAGAATGGAAAAAGCATAACAAATGTTTTTTCTGACTTTATTGAGCTACTCCTTTACTAGAAACATTCCTAGGTAACTTGAAAACAATAACGATCCTGAGGCCCAAGCTGTCACTTTTCAATCTTTATTATGAAAGAGGAGCTAGAGATGTACGTAATGCCTATGTAATACAATGTCTGCTGCTGACTGGTTGCAAACTCAGAGCTTGGTCAGCATCAGCTATGGCGTGAAGTTTTATATGAGTTGAAAATTTTGTTTTGAGCACAAACACCTGAAGAGGAATTCTGTGGAAATAAAGAAATGTTTGAAGTTAGGCACATCCTAACTTTGTTGGGTTTTGTGCTTAGTTGTGTATTTATGGACAGATGGTGAAATCTTCATATGCTTATAGCAATAATAAGTAACCTGTGAAAAATATAGTTATCAAATTATGAGCTTTCTATATGTGCCGGGAGCAGCTGAGTTGTTTTTCTGATGGCAGTGGAGGTGGTATTTGCAGTTTTCTTCACTGGCTGCTGGTGATTACACTTCTAATCAACCACAGTGTTCCTGGAAGATTTTAATTACATTTGCTCTTTCTAGGCTGTTTTGATATCAAGTGAACTTTTAAAAAGCCACAGTCATCTTCCACAGAACTAAAAATGAATTGAAATTCTGCCATGCAATTTTAAGCTGACATTTTGATAATTACAGAGAAGCAGCTACAGAAAAATAATGTTCACGTTGAATGCTGGAGCCCAGGGCTGTCGCCGTGCAGTGCCCTCGTGTTAGACCTCTGGAGCTGGGCAGTGCTCTGCATAGCCTTGCTGCAGGAATACCCATGGCCGGAAAGAAAAGGTGGAAATTTGGGGGCAGAGGGATGAAGGACAGAAGTGTCTTTAGCAGAGCTGAGGCCAGCATTTGCAGCCAGGCTGTGGGCATGCCATGGTTGTGCTGCCTCTGCTACCGCTGTGTTTTTGAAGCACATTAAAAAGTGATACTCAACTCACATAAAAATAACTGTCATAAGGACAGGGAAACTTCAGCAGAGAATCTGTATGCACAATAAATGGGGTGAATAGTGTGAATTTTCTGTGGAGTTTTTCACACTGAGTTATCATATCAAATACAGATGCTGAAGCTGATGGCACTGTGATTCCGGTTTCTTCATGTTTGATTTCTATTGAAAGATATTTTGAGATAAATATACCTGACTCAGTAAGATCCTGTCCCGTACAACTGTTTCTGGAGAAAAGTAAGAATTGCATGTGCACAGCACTTCTGTAGCTTGTACCAGCATGGACTAAAGTTTAGAAATAAAAGAAAGTAACCATGCCAGGGTATTTATCAATACGATGTTAGTAGTGGCACATTGGAGTAACTTGGCTGAAATCTATAATGCCAGCTAAATTCACAATCTCTGTTTATTTGCAAATATGACTAGCTTTAAAAAGTGTCCTAGCATTAGCTGTACAAAAGTGGTATGCTTTACTGAATAATTCTGGTCTTCTTGATAATAATGTCAGTGAGGAGAAACACAGCACATTTCTAGGAGTCCTTGCCTAAGACTGAGAGGTGGTTTCTGTTAATATCACACTCACAAAAATATGTCCTACACTCAAGCTGATTATACTGTCCAAACCTTACTCTAACGTAAACACATGGTAAGATTTGGATTTCCCACCTCTTCTGGCTATGAGAACTGTCAGAATTGATGAATTTCCAGGTTTCCTTGGTTAGGCAAAACACTCTGCTGTGCTCTGAGCTGTGATTAGTTAGCTGTAGGAGGGTGTTAGTCTTAGCTTGTTGTGGCTTTGCAGTTTGCTTCTATCTTGTTTTCTAGCCCTAAAGACTGTTAGCAATGCAGCTACTGCAGGAGAAGAAATTTGCTGTAGGACTGATTGTTTATATGAAGGATAATTTAGTGTTTGGTGAAAGGATGGATATGTATCCACCTTGTTTTAGAGGTTGATAACATGCCAGAGTTGCACTGCACTGATGTTAGGCTTGGTTAATCCTCAGTTTCTGCAGGTCAGAAATATTTCTTACTGTGTTATATGAGTGAAAGTCTTGAAATTTGTTTTTAGGGAGTTTTCCACTGAGTTTTAGAACAAAGCGTCTTGGTGAATGTTGGTTTCATGATGTCAATTGAAAATGCAGGTTTAGGCTGCTGCCTAATCACACCTGAGATGACATCAGTGGGATCCCACAAGTCTGGGTGGTGGGCCAGTGTGGCCCTGGTGTATGTCTGTGTTGCATCCTAATGCCATCAGCACAGGGGTTTCTGTCAGCATTCGCCACATGGAGCGGCCACCTCCCGTCTTCCGTCTTCCTTGTGCATCTCCTCTGTCATGCAATGCATTTATTATGCATAAAAGGCCCTCAAGTGACAAATCTCAGGACTGTCCATCCTATTATCTTCTGAAGATAGGTTAAAATGTTAGAATATAGAACACACAACAGAAGTTAAAAGTAAACTGATGTCCAAAGTCCTGAATATTCCACCTTAATAGGAAGTTTTTACAAAATATTCTCATAGGACTGAACCTAAAGTAGAGCATGATCCAGGAGTCACAGAAAGCCAAGGGCCTGCAGGCCAGGTGGTTTTGATGGACACCACCTTCATGGTATTGATCAAGGCCACTCCATTCCCCTCACATGCGCTTTTGATACAGGTGGTTCCCCGAGAAGCTGTCCTGAACTTTTGAGCTTTTCTACATCCATTACTATTTAATAAGCTAAAAAGATTGTTACCTGGCTAAAAGCTGGTGCCATAAAGACAAAAGGATAGAAGAGACAACCTGTCAAAGCTAGCAAAGTATTTACCAGAGGGGATGGAGGGCGGGAGTGTATGTGTGCATAAGATTAAGTGGTTTTTTACTTTGTGACAGGTTATCACAGAGATAAATGTGGCTTTGGTTTCTGTAAATGTGGCAGGCTTTGTTGTTGTCATCTGTACAGTGAAGAAAGCAAGGTCATAGCTGTCATTTCTTTGTTCATGCTTCCAGCTTGGTCTGGATAAGTGGTACAAGTGGGAACCCAACATAGGTCTACTGTATTGAAAGTCAAGTTGGATTAAAAACAAGCAGCAGCTTTAAAAACACATAAGCAAAGTTAACAGCCCTTGTGCAGTGGTAATTTTGCCCTATTGGATGTTTTGACCCAGCATTTCTGGACCTGGAATGGTCTTTAGTTCATAAGCAAGTCCAGATATTTTGCAATTAAATCAACAATACACTCCAATACTATAGAAAATACAAGTTACGTTGTTTTGTTTTACTGATTTGTTCAATAGCTCATCAGTGACAGAATAAATGCACGCTACAGAACCTAACTAAGTAGGAAAATTATATTAATGACAAAAAATGAAAGCGTAGTATTAATTGCTGGCAATAATTGTGCTACATCTGAAGCTGTGTATTACCTACCTCAAAATAGTGATGAAGCCGTGATACCACATCTAGTTAAAGTCTTTCCACCTCTCAGGGGAAACAATTAGCAAATATTACAACCAAAATAGTTCTCTGAATTCTTTGGAGTCACCATCATTAAACAGAAAGTGAGAGTGAATATTTGATTATATATTCAATCAGAAGGGAAAATACGGCCTGTTGCAATATTACTGCTGGTCAAGACTGTGAAAGTGAACCGCTTCTGCCTGGCAATCCTTCAAATTCAGCCTCTGAAAACAGCTTCAGAAAGGTTTGGGTGAGTGGAGGCATCAGATGTAATTACAAAAGAAGGATGAGAAGATCAAAGAACAACACTAAGCACAATCTAGGAGAAGCCCGCAAAGCAAAGCTGAAAGGACGAAAGAAGATTGCAGAAAAAGAACTCAGCCTTTTTCAGGCACGAAAGGAACAAGAGGTCACTGAAAAATTCAGCAGGGCTTCAAGAAGCAATTTATTGACAAAAGCAGCAGATATGTCTCTGAGGGATTTGATGAATTCTTACCCTCAGCGCTGACCTGGTGAGGCGGAGGTCAGATGCCAGAAAGATAGAAACCTGCCACGAGGAGGGGAGGAAATCACCCTCATCCAGGATCAGCCAAA
The DNA here is from genome assembly GCF_015220075.1 of Falco rusticolus. Classification (NCBI taxonomy): domain Eukaryota; kingdom Metazoa; phylum Chordata; class Aves; order Falconiformes; family Falconidae; genus Falco; species Falco rusticolus. The sequence goes on from NC_051194.1 coordinate 18,036,351, forward strand.
ACGCAATGAGCCTGTGATGCCTCCTGGCACTCCAGGAAGACAACTTATGTGAAATGATGCTTAATGAACATCAAGTGGGCTGAGGATCAAATCATTCCAAACCCCAAAGATTTTTAACCCTCCTTTCCTCTTTTTGCTTTCATTTTCTGTGTGTGTTTACTCTCCCTGCCCCAATTCAATATTTAATGTGCTGTTACCATTTGTGGGCAAGTCTGATCGTGAGATACTGAAGGCAAAGCCTGGCTTTAACAAGCCTGTTGGGTATTTTGTGTATCTTGCTTATTCTCCCATGTGCTGCCCTACAGCTCAGCCCCACGCTCCTTCTTTCAGCTGCCTTTGGTACATATTGAATTCCAGTTTAATTGCTGTCTGACCTTGGACGCAGAGTGCAATTGAGGCACAGTAAACACCAGGAATACGGACATGAGGTAGCTAGATCTTGTCCTCTAGATTGAGCACAAGATAAAGAGTATCAGATATTTGGATGCTGATTAGTGAAGGAGTAAAGATTTGGTATTGGTGCACATGAAACATGGAGGCATTTATTGACAACTAGAATTTCTCTAAAATTGTTTCAAGTTTGCTGCTTGAAATGGGTTATTCACTTATGTGGTTTGCTTTCTAGAGCTGGACCCTTTCCTTTCCCAGTTTCTGAGCTGCAGGCAGCATCTTGCGGGCACAGAGCGTGTAAGCTCTTTGTGGAAAACAGCTTTTCTCAGCAATAGTTAGTGTCTGCTTTCACTGCCCATGAACTTCTATAACTTCATCCAATGCAGAGATTTTCTGCTCACCGCCAAAGCAGTGAGTTCTTTTTCAGGTTTATATATGACACTGCACAGCATGTTTTATATGTGGCATCCCTTTTTAAATGTTACCACTGTTGGACTGGGTGTACTGATGGAACAATTTCAAATGTTTGTGCTGCTTCTGATCTCCTTTGCTTCTGTCTGGACCAGTCATTTTCACATGTGAAAATGTATGCTAATCCATGCCTTGTTAATATATTTAGTATCAATTAGCATAAGCAAGGTTGTTGAATGCCATAATTTAGATGCTAGGCACAGCTATTTTGCTTGTGACAGGAAGGTATGAAAAATAATTTTAACAAATATTTGTAATCAAGAAACCGGAGAAATTGCTTTTAAATGGCTATATAACAACCAGAACACAAGTCCCAACATTTTAAATTATGGTGCATCAGTTCTCTAAACAGCATGGATTTGCAGCCGGAAAGGTTTGCATATTTGCCAACATGAAAAGAAATGAAATTGTGAGGAGTGCTTTTCATTACTCATTTTTATTATTTTTTTTCTGCTACTGCAAAATGTATCATATTGTAGTTTTATAGCATCTATCTTATTGAGCTGATATGCAAAGCAGAGATGAGTGGAAAAGCCCCTTTGGAGTTGGGTCTTATTTCAAATCGACAACTTCAGCAATAGGTCAGGCTTAGCCCTGACAAAAGCACTTCTTCTGTAGCAGCTCAGTGCTGAAAGAACCATTCTGGGGATCTATATATCATTCAGATCAGGGCTAGTTAGATTAAGCTTTTAATTCATCTTGAAGTTGCAGGCAGCTCCTTCAGACATTTTAAGACTAGCAACTAACTCCGCTTTTACACATTATGTAGCACCGTGGATATGTAAACATGTAAGCAGACCTGTATGTTCACTGTCAGTGCTGTGAGCAGCTGTTCCAGAACTCTGTTTAAAAGGGTAAACCTGCAGCTGTGCATATATATGTCTTTTTCTGTATCCAGTTTCTAGAGCAGTGGCTGTACAAGTGTTTGGGTAGATCTTAAGTATTTGGTAAAGCATAATCTAAATTTCCATTTGGGACCTGAGTCTTTATCTTAATGTAAATGGCGGCATGGGAAAAAAAACCTAGGAGACTTGGGATAGTGTTTTGGTACCCATAAATGTATATTTAAAGCTAATGTTGAAGGTTCATGCCAAAAAAAGGTATAGCATATGCTCAACTTTTGTTTAATTCTTGCTCAAATTCCAGCAGTTTATGAAATTGTCATTGTGAATTTCCCCAAAATTTAGTCTGGTAGAATTGGGCCAGTCCTGGGGCAACAGGGATCTCTGTTTTTCTCCCTTGTTTCTTTGTTCCCACCTGTTTGCATGCCATTGGAAATAATTCCTGGGTATTACAGGACACTGTTTTGTTTAGGTTGCCAGGCCCATATTAGAAGGTTGGAAAGGTCAGCACATCCTGGGAGGTGTTTTATTGTAAGCTGTTAACTGAGTCTTGGATTTATGTTCCTGGAGTGCTCCGATATCCACAGCAGGAACAATGAATTACTTTATTTGTGTATTTTTTTACTGCTGTATCTTATAGCAATGAAGACAGTGACTCCACTAAGAGCAGAGTGAATCTTTCTGGTGCTTTTCAGTGAATCTGGATTATTATTATTTTTTTATTTTCCCATGTGGAAGGGCAGGAAAATATTAGACTTTCTCATCTAGACCCATTAAAGAGAGAAAATAATACATATTTCAGTTTTTAAAACAGTGCTGTAGTCTGAAAGTCATAGGGAAAATAACCTCATGCATAATGCTTTTCTCCGTTTGTCCAGTGAGGGTTTGCAGCATGCATTTAAAGCTGGTGCTTGCCTGTCTCTGCCCCTGTCCATACACAAACTTCCTCGCTATGCTGGGTGGGGGGTAGCTGACCCCAGGAGTTCTGTACACGGGGGGTAAAGGCACAGAAGAGGAGCAGCGGCCGGGACCTTGTGTGCCCTTGGGGACCCTGCAGCGCCTACTCCCTGGGTACGGGTATGCAGCAGCCACAGCTCCGTACCAATAGCTTCCTGATGGCTGGTTTCTGCTAGGGCTTTTTCCACTAGATTAATGAAATCTTGATGACAATCTTCATAGCTCACAAAACAGGACCGCTGAAGATTTGTTTCATCTAAGTTTGCTACTAAAATTTTTGCTGTCACTCCTTTGGCAAGAATTAATTCTAAACCAGGGACTAAGTCTTCAGCAGAAGCTAGATGGAGGGGACCTGGAAAGAAAACAAAGGGCTGACTGGAATTTACTGGTCTGTGCCAGATGAGAAGTTATTCATCAGCTTCAGGAGAAGCTTCTTCCACTGAGAGGCATTCCTGGTTACACCCTGCTGCTCTGCAGACATGCAAAAACTCCCAGCCCATATGATTACCAGCGGGGTTTTACTGAGGAAGGGGATCTATGGGGACATAAATCACTCACCCTTTGTCCAGCATAGGAATAAAACACTGGCTGCCTTGCAAGAACACCAAACAGGTCAGACAACAGCTGGCTGATGATATATTTGCTACAGTAGGTACTTCGTTTGCCCGAAGAGGTTTAGTGCCCACTCTTGGTGCACATGCAGTCTGTGTTTGTATGTTGAAATGGGTGTCCTGTGACAAACCCCAAGAGTTTTATATAGTACTTGCACTAATACTGATCCAGTATGGGACAACTTCTTAGGCTACTGCAAAGTATACTCTGGACACTGGTAGAGGCACGGGTAGAAAACGCAAAAATAGCAGTACAATTTTCTGCACTTGTGAAAAGCACCCGATGGACAAGGGACTAATTCTGTTTGCTTTGGAAATTTTTTTCTGCAAACAGAAATTTCTTCTTCTGTCCATATATATATCTGTTTGGGAGCTATGCATGAGGTATGGAAGCATTTGACTGACTCCTGTGTGTATGTGAAATCTCCATGGCTTCCTGAAGTGGCATGATGTGCTGACCCTTTCTCCAGCTGCGGGTTTGGCCCTGCTGGCCCAGCAGGGACACTGCTTCCCTGTCAGCTCTTCGGTGGCTAGGAGAAATCATGCTCCACCAGCATGGCTTGTTTAACCCGAGGTTTAAAGGCCATGTATTCCAAAAAGTGTTGATACTCAGTTCTGAAGGTATCCTTGGCTGAGCAAACTAAAAGTGATATAGATATTTTGACCTGAATATCTGCATTTGACTTTTGGGTCCATTTGCTGTAGTTGCAGGGTTATTGCACGCACCAGTGTGCTGGCAGCAATGGAAGTAGCATCGCAGTTTGTCTTGGAGCTGTCTCCACCCTACCATTGGTACATCTTGAAATGGAATATTTTTAATTAGTTAATAACTCCAGAGAGTATCTGGATTGGTGTATTGGACAGAATTTGAAAATAACTGTCACCGATGATGTGATTTGGGGAGCACTTCAGCATCAAGATGAAAGTTATTATATAATTGTAATAATAATAATTCAGTCCAGCAGCTAGCATTCTAGGAATGGCATATATCCCTTTTATTGGAAGCATTCTTCATCTGCTGAGACCTTAATGTGAATTCTTTCACATAAATGAAGTTAAGATGGAAATACTCACTGGTACTGCCAAGACAAACACATTACAGGGACACTGCAGTTACTCCCCAAAACAGGTGATTCTCTGAAAAATGCACAGACCTCCAAATTTGTCAAGAGTTTTCAGTGTCATAACAGTGTATTTTTCACATTGTATCTTTGTAGTTCCGTGTAGTTCTGCCATGTAATAATGCCACTGAATCTAGATAAAAACTAGCTGCTTAAGAAACAGATTTTCCAAACCTTTCCCCCCCCCCAAAAAAAAAAACCAAAACTGCTGTTTTCCTTTGATCAAAGGAAGGGAGAGTTTAGCTGTCATTATTTCAGGATTTCATGAATCCTGACAACATTTATTGGAAATGTCAGTGAATTTAACTACCTGGGAGCTACCTGAAATTACTTAATTTTTTTTCCTGTGATGCCAACCAAAGTAAAAACCTTATTTTGTCCTGTGGGTCCCATGGTAAGGAGGTTTCAATCTAAAAATCATGCTATTATGCTACTTTCTCAGTCATCCCCAATCCCACTTAATTTACATTTACTTGTATATGTAGGTTGGAGCATGATCCTTCTGGTGCAATATAGTCTTGATTTTAATTTGGTGAATGACTTCAGTATATTAACTGCTGGCAGTAATCATTGCACAGGTCACAGAACTCGTGGTTTCCATAGGGACCATGTGATTCCCCATGATTGCTTACATAGATACTGGTCAACCACTGCCCTGCTGACAGCTGACAATTGTTCCTAAGCTTGCTTTTCGCTGGGATTGCTGTAGCAAGGTATCAGGCATAATCTGGTTTTAGTTGGGTATTCAAGGCAGATGCCACATCTTAACTTCAAAACCTCTTTGTGCCCAGTCTGCTACAAAGAGTCTGCTCCGTGTTGCACAAAAGTAGTGTAGTTCAATACACATAAACAACAAATCAAGATACTTCCAGGCAATATGGTAAACTGATGTCAATGTACTGAGGGGCACTTTTGTATCAAAATGAAACTCTTAATTTACTGCAAGCAGGTTGTACAGATGGAGCATCAGAAGATGTGCATTTGCAGGATGGAAAATTGAGACATGTATAAACCTGGCTGTTTGGTGTGCAGGATATGAGTTTGGGAGGTGTTAGTGCTTACCTATCTTAATGAAGCTTGCCAAGCTAATCTCCATTTTAATGCATTGTTTTATCCAGCTTCAAACAGCAAACATTTCAGTGGAATAATCCTATCAGGTTTTTTTTTCCAGCAGGAAAGATTACAGCACAGAACATAAACAAAAAATTATGAATCTTCATTAAGAAAGTTGTGTTTATTTTGAAAGTTAGGAAATGATGCAATGAAAGTTGTATGTCATTTCAGTTAAAGCGTGATGTCATCAATGATTAGAAAACGGAAAAGTCTTCCTTTTCTAGAGCACCTTCTAGCAGGACATGGCCAGGGGACCATCCGTGCCTGGTGTGCATTCCTGGAACATTCAGAAAGAAATAATACTGATTTACTTGCCCAGGTGGCCAAGAAGTCCAACAGCACCCTGGCATCTTTACCGAGGGGCTGGGCGAGGGGACGGGGCGCACCCCCAGGCGGGTTGCAGGGACACCAGGCTGGGGGACAGCTGATGTGCCGGGGGCAGCAGGCTCTGCAGAGGGACCTGGGCAGGCCGGGCCGAGGGGCCCAGCCCAGCTGGAGGAGGTTCAACAAGGCCGAGTGCCGGGTCCTGCCCCGGGGGCACGACAGCCCCCCCAGCGCTGCGGGCTGGGGCAGGGGGCTGGGAGCTGCCCGGCGGGGAAGGGGCTGGGGGGGGCTGGTGGCCAGCTGGGCAGGAGCCAGCAGCGTGCCCGGGTGGCCAAGGAGGCCAGCAGCACCCTGGCTCGTAGCCGGGACAGCGTGGCCAGCAGGGCCAGGGCAGTGCCCGTCCCCCTGTGCTCGGCACTGGTGAGGCCGCCCCGCGAACCCTGGGTTCGGGTTTGGGGCCCTCACGGCCAGAGGGACATGGAGGGGCTGGAGCGTGTCCAGAGCCGGGCACGGGGCTGGGGAAGGGGCTGGGGCACAAGTGCTGGGAGGGGCGGCGGGGGGAACTGGGGGGTTTAGTCTGGAGAAGGCTCTGGGGGGACCTTATCGCTCCCCGCAGCTGCCTGACAGGGGCTGTAGGCAGGGGGGTCGGTCTCTTCTCCAGGTAACAAGTGACAGGACAAGAGGAAACGGCCTCAAGTTGCACCAGGGGAGGTTTAGATTAGATAAAAGGAAAAATTTCTTCACCAAAAGGATTATCAAGCCATGGAATAGGCTGCCCAGGGAAGTGGTTGCGTCACCATCTCTAGAGGGATTTAAAAGACATATAGATGTGGCACTTGGGGACCACAGCAGACTGGCAGTGCCAGGTTAATGGTTGGACTTAATGATCTTGAAGGTCTTTTCCAACCTAAATGACTCTATAATTCTGTGTAGAAACAGTATACCCTCTTATTTAACATATTTTTCACCTGATGTGATTTAATTTGACAGAAGCTGAACTTACCTAGGGGTGTCTAATGGCTGCTCTTGTTTTCTATTGTAAGGCCCTATGGTGAGAACAGAAATAGCTGGTTAACTATCCACATTAGTTACCCAGCGGTATGTGCATCCCTTCAATGACCTGAATTAGACGTGGTTAGTTTGGTACATTTCTTTGAAGTGCACTAAAGCAAAAGGAAAGCAGGGATCCAAGATCACCTGGATGTCTTCTCTACCCTCTTCTCACTGAAGTGAACTTCATTGACTGTAAAATTCTTTAGAGTCAATTTATCAGTCATTCATGGAAATACCAAACAATTAAAAACTGCTTTTTCTTTCTCAATAAGGCCTCTTTGACCATTATCACAAGACAGAAGTGAAACTAGCTGTCAACCTGGATTGACATTTGTTGTTTGCTTTCTTTGTATAGTTTTGACACATTCTCTTTAGTGCTTCTGGGAACAAAACACCATTGAATTCTTGTCTGTCGCTCAGCTTGCTTAGTTTGTAAGTTCAGGCAGTGCTGAGCTGATGCTGGGTGTGTGAGTGAGGGGGCAAGTACATGCTACACTCCAGCACTGCCTGTTCCAGCTGTTGGGAGAGATGTCCTTGTCATCATGCACCAGGACACGTTTCCCTGGGATCTTTTTCTGTGTTTGGTTGCAATATATACCAGTCTGAGCCTGTTAATTTAGCTGTACACTTCCTCCGTTATGTTCATAGAGGCTGTGGTTGCAATAGAAATGCTCGTGTATTAGATAAAAGTTGGTTTACTGAGTCTGTTTGTGAATCTACCTGGTGTTTGGGTTGGCTGCTTGGTGTTCCCTGGAGTATTTTTATCAGCCAAGTGCCTATTTTGTGAATATTGCCATTGCTGCTGTCACTGCCATCGCAGGGACCGGGATTAAATGCCCACCTGGCAGCCACGTTACTGTATTCATCTTACACAGGCCAGTCTCAGTCAGGTTTGTGGTACACGGTGTGATGCAGCATCTCTGCCCTGGCCTTTCTTCTGCAAAGGGAAAAGGCTTTTGGGATCTTCTGTTAACCATTGGCTGCCAAAATTCCCTTAAAAAGTCCTCCCATTGTTCCGTATGTGAGAGGTGCCTTAACACATTACATTTACATCCATATACCTGTTTTCAAATGACGTTAACTTTTTTGGATGCAGTCACCACAGTGCCACGGCAGTGGTGTCCTGCTTCCCAGCCTTCTCTGTGGCCTGATGGTTCTAATATTTCTCATGGTTTTCTGCTTCAGATCTTCTTGAAGTTTCTCATGTATGGATTTTATATTTTTGAAAGACAAGACTTCACTTGGCACAACGTTCAAACAGATTTCATGGGGTAATAGATGGTTTTCATTACTGAAATGTGAGCTTTTTCATCCTTAGGCACTACTGTAATGGCAAACAGAGAACAAAAGTTGCAGTTCTTGATTCCTCTGTGTGCAGCCTCCTCCTGGCTGTCCTTGGCTGTGCCAGACATGCTTCCTGGCTCTGCAGCCTGGTTTCAGGACTGACCCCCGTCCTTCTTTCCCTCCAAGATAGATGCTGTTATGAAATTCTCCCGGTTTTTCTCTTTTCTTATCATGAAACCCCACCTTTTACAGGCACTTTCCTTGCCAAAGCCTCGTGTTCTGGGGAACAGCCCAGCCGTTTTCTATTCCTGCTTCCTGGCCTCTGCTCAGCTCCATCTCTTCACCAGACGAATCCACACCACTGTTGTTCACCACCACCTTTTTTATTTACGAATCCACACCACTGTTGTTCACCACCACCTTTTTTATTTTGGCACACCAGGACCCTCGACCTTTTCTGATTGTCCCCTGGCTCTCTTGCCTTCTGCCTAGCTATAGTGTCTTGTCATCACCTTCAAAGGGTTCAGCACAGTGTCCTCTACCCCTCTGTCAGTGTTCCCTCCCTCCCTCTGGCAGCAGGGGTCCAGGACAGCCCCCCTCTGTGCTCCCGCAGCATCCCTCTTCTCCTGCCAGCGGGCATTTCTTCATGCCACCCTCCAGAGCAAGCGCTTTGCCCAGGTTTCATCTCTCTCCTATTCTTTCCAGTTTTTATCTGGAAACAATCTCCCCCTGTTTACAGAAGAAACACTCCAACCAAAGATACAAACTCATGTCTGCCTCGTGCTGTTGAAGTTGTCCCTAGCAATGTGCAGTATTCTCTTCCTGAGCTCTCAGCTATTTTGGAGTGTGACATACTTAGGGCCAACATTAGGTCTGCTCTGTGGAGTTCTGCCCAGTTTTATTACTATAACAAAGAGAAGCCAGCAGACAATAATGCAGTTTTATTTTCAGCGCTCACTACACTGCTTCATATGGGCTGAAAAATACCATATTCTTTTTTTCTTTAAGTACACAAATGTGTATGTCCATGCATACCTGTGTGCAGCTGCAGTGGTGAAGAAAGACCAGAGCAGAGCAGGGACATCTGGTCTCAATTTCAGGAGTCCAGGACTTGACTCCTTGTTCTGAGCAATACAATGCCAAATGCCAGCTCCGTTCTCTAGTCTCCTTCTTGGGATGTTAAGGAGGAGCAGCCCTTACTGCTCAGACCTCAACACCTGGCTTTTTGTTCCCTGTTTGGTGGCATTAAATGACCACTGCATTTATTTTGTTTTGTTTTGCATAGCTGTATTTGCTATAGACTGGAAAACAAGTGGCTTTCCAATGCCTTAATATTGTCACAGCCATACGTACATGAAGATCTAGATCACAGAGCTTTAAGACTCATCTATTGCATTTGATTTCTAACCATTATTATTCACTGGCTTTCATGTAATGAAAAATATATTTCCATCAAAATAGAATGGAGGACATCTGGCTTCTGAGGTCTGGCTAAGCTAGACTTTGCTTTGGGTCTGTAGAGGTGCAGTAATGAATCTTTTAATAGCTCCTGTTCCACTACCTTGTCCTTACAAAGAACAAAAGATGTCTTTGAAAACTTCCCTGTTTATTATAATGGCTCATGAGTAGAGAAAAAGAGGAAAAAAATTAGGCTCTTGTGTGTTGTTTCTTTCTTGGAAGAAACACTTCCAAAAAATACGTGCTAGGAAAAAAGAAACTACTTCTGGGGTGAATTCTGACTTTGTGAAAATCTGGAATAGGAAGACCCAGTTTATCCTTAGCATAATAAGAAGGTAAAGGATAGCTCAAAAAGTTTCCCCAAACAATTTTTACAGGTATAGACCAGCAAAAAGCTGCCTCGTCTTGGTCTCTATGATCAACCTGTTTTTCAGTGGCAGAGCAGATGGTCACATGCTGCTTAAATTTATCTCCATAGATCTTTGGAGTGGTTGTGTGTGTTTCTTCAGTAGGTGGACTTTTCTCAGCTGGGTGCCTTTCTGATTTGAACTGGGACAATTTCAATAAGTTAATATATATTTGCAGTAAATAAACACACCTTAAGTGTTTTGGTTCGTGTAACTGAAATGTTAGCAGTCTAACCTAATTTTTAATAATAACAGAGAAATAAACAGAAAGAAAATGACTGCTACTACAAGATAAATGGTGTGCCTGTCTTTCTGCTGCTCCTTGGAGTCTTGCGGGTTCAGTCTGGGAGGGGCTGCACTATGGAGGCTTGTGAGCATCCCAGGCTCTATGCATGTGCTCATGATGGTGATTATTTCTTCATCATCTCTTCAGGGTCCAGCTGGAGCTATTTTTATTCATTTCCTACCATGCTTTTGCACCTTGGTCTTCCATAGTTGGTCTGTGCCTGTGTGGAGTGCTGCTGCCTGGAGCCTCGGCACCGAGGTGACCTGAAGGATGAGTCTTTCAGTGACACTGGGGGCATGTCTGGAGTGCTACAGCATACTGAGGTAGATGTGCTCTCTGTAATTCCTCACCCAAAGCAGTGACTCCAGCAATTGGGCAGGTCATGGCTCAGAAAATCTCCACCAGGTCTTCTGCAGAGCCTTGGGCTTAGGGTCAGGCAAAGCACTTGGCAGAGGATGTTCTGGCACAGACAGATGAGGACAGCAACTGGTTAAAAATTTGCTAAGCAACAGAAACTCTCATTTCATTCTCTTAGAAAAGGAACATTTTTCTTCTTGCTTTTGATTTTTATTTTTTTCCCCCAGATAGCCAAGTCTCAGTGTTTCATGAACTGCTTTAAAAATCAGAGCGAGCTGGAAGAGAGGACAAGAGCCTGTGGGCAGCTCTCATGGTGCACAGGCAGCTTCTGCAAGCTTCTGCCATATCACTGCGGGTGCAATCAATGCAAAATTCATGTCTCCCGTTCCTCCCCAGCTGCCATCTCTTATGGAGGAATCTATGCCCAGATTATCACAGAAGTGACTGCATTTGTTGTTGCTGGGGGGACCCAGCTTGTTGCCATGGCTGGAGGCGGGTTTGTGCCAGAGCACTTCACGATAATTGGGCTGGTGTTGGTGGGTCCCAATTACAACCCTCCATCCAGGCTACAGTTGAGTGGGCACAGCTGAACGCAGGAGTCCTGGCATTTCTGTGTCAGTGCTCATGTGGCATCCTCCCAGCTCCCAGTCTGCTACTTGTACACTCTCAGCTGCTTCTCACAAGGACTGTTTACATTCAGCCTCAAGAAAAAAAGTAGCTGCTTAGGTGAACTGAAAGTCACCTCTGGCTTAAAGTGAAACACTCCTTGTTGGGTCAGTGTAAAAGGCTTCCCTGAAAGAACTGTTAGTTACCGGAATATGAAAAATGCAATTCCTTTAGTCTTTAGTGCATAGCAAGAAACTCTGGCCAATGCCGGCTAAGTCTCATTCCTAAAACACCCAGAAGGGAAGAGGAAGCAGTCACTTCCAGTCACTTCCAGCTCTATTTAGACTTTTTAAAGCAAGAACCCACCTGGAACTGCTCAAAGCTAGTAGATACAGAGTGAATGACAAGGGCTTGCTATAAACAGGCTGCTTTCAGGTTTTATTTGTGTTCATATTATGCAAACGATCATTGCTGTACTTTGGGAGAAAAAAAAAAAGCCATCAGAATGAATTTCACCAATGTCCTAAGTTTTAAAATCTGGGTATGACTGAGACATTCCGTTGTTAGTCCTACAGATCCGTGTGATGTTGCCAGCTTTGCCTTTTAGAAGAGAGGATGGCTGATAAACCAGAGATTATGTCCCTGGATACTGTGCTTAGGGGAGGGTGTTTTCTCCTGGCAACGGTCCACATCTCTGCATGATGAAAAAAAACCAACTTCCCCCTCTATTTTCCTGCATATACCCACAAAAATCCCAGAAATGCGTAGTTCAGGACAGTTATAATGCAGGCGTGGTCTGGCTCCATTTCACACCAGTTGTCTTTAGTGGGAAGAGGACCTGTTCTTGTGTCAGGGAGCAAAGCTGTACTGATCCCAGTGACCTTGCTCCCGGGAGATTTCCATCCCGTACCAATATTAACTAGCTGGTATTATGATTCCCTAATTGAAGATACTATATTTGCATTTATTAAAAATAATGGAACTGCTTATTCGACCAATCCTTCTGGCTGCACCCAACAAATAAGCATTTACATCACTGCCAGTGTCTGTCTACTTCGCTCTCATGTTTCCAAGTCTCACAGATGCTTATTAAAAGCAGTAGTATAGAGTTAAGAGGCAGAAAGAGATCAGGAAGAGGGTCAGTGAAGGTCATGGTTTTGTTAGTCAGTAGGCAGAATTTATTACGTATGGTATATAGTAGTAGTAAAAAGATGGAATGGGGTTTAATCACTGGCAGACAATAATGATGGATTAGTGGTGACCCATGGGGATACATTTGCCCTGCTGATCTGGCTCAGGAGGTCAGCACCCAGCACCAAGCGCTTGGCTGAGTGTATACACAGGCTTCCATTTGGGCAGAGCCATACCCCGATGGATGCTTTTGGTGCATTGCTGTACCTGTGCACACCTAGTGTGTGCCTGCCTGTCACCCCTCCCCAGAGGGCACTCCCCCTTCTTTAGCAGTGACTGCTGGGGCGGGCACACAAGTCACCTGTGGCATGGACTTTTTGTCAGAAAGTGAATGAGTGTAGGCGTGGCGCAGGCATTGCAAAGTGGTATGTACGTACCTTCAGCTGTGCAAGCAAATGCCGGAGAACTGTGTGTAAGTTGTGCTGTGAGAGAGCCCCACAGGGTGCAGCGGGGGTACCAGGCTGCGCGGGGCAGTGAGCCACACTGGGCTCTGGAGTGCTACATCGGTACCGGGGCTGCAGGCAGGTTCACTACAATACAGCATCTAATTTCCCCGAGTTACCTTTGATCCTCTGCTAGCAGCTCTTACCAAGGATGCTGGCTTAGGTACCCACAGCTAGAACTGTGTGTTTCGCTGTCACAGGCAGAGCTGAGCCTTCATCTTACCCCTAAAGAGGATACTCTGAAAATTCAGCTTCTCAGATAGAGGGTGATCGTCAGCACTTGTTATGACTCAAGTATTATCTCTGAGGCTGATAAATTTGGATGGTCACCTTTGAGGAAAGGGATATCCTGCCTGCTGTGGTAAATACCCTAATTCATTAGTGTTTATGATGCTTCTGTTCCTCTGAGGTCTTAATTTTCAGCTGTGAGGGAAAGCAGCTGCTTTTGAACTGGTGATCTGAGATTCTGTACTCATCCACCCAGGCACAGACGTGGTCTTTCCTCTTGTCCCCATTCTTGTATATTTGAGTCATACAAGCAAAAATGCATGTAACCATTTATCCTCATGATTTCATAGGTAACTGTCAATACTGGTTTCCAGCCAAGATAAATTTTTCTTTCTTTCAAGTTTCAAGAAAACCAAATATTCACATTTGCCCTCCGCCTTCATATACCATGCCGTTTCAAGTAAATCAAGTGTGCAGCATCAGGGATGCAATTTTATCTTCCTAAATTACTTTTTTCTAGGGTATCTCACCATATGGGCAACCTAGTCTGTCACTCCCAGGCCGAGCCCTTTCTGCGTGGCTGGGATCCAGCCGATGTCAGGAGGAGTCCTGAAGGAGCTACTTTCTAGGTGCTTTTTGCTGAAAGGAGGTTGTAGTGAGGTGGGTGTCAATCTCTTCTTCTCTGTAACAAGTGATAGGACAAGAGGAAACAGTCTCAGATTACATCGGGGGGGGTTAGGTTGGATATTAGGAAAGATTTCTTCACCAAAAGGGTGGTCAAGCCCTGGAATAAGCTGCCCAGGGAGGTGGTGGAATCACCATCCCTGGAGGTGTTTACAAGACAGAGATGCAGTGCTTAGGGACAGGGTTTAGTGGTGGACTTGGCAGTGCTGGGTTAACAGTTGGACCCGATGATCTTAAAGGTCTTTTTCAACATAAATGATTCTGTGATAATCCATGTAGTTCTTTCCAACCTGCTACTTTGGAGCTCTTTAGATGATTAACACTGGTTTTCCCAGTGCATGAGTCAACTGATGTGTGGTTTTGTGAGTGGACAATGTGACAGGAGCTGCAGCTTATTGACTTCTGCTAGCAACAGCTTTGCTAGGTTGAGGAGGTTTTTGGTTTTGACATCTTGGAGACATCATGCCTGGGAGCAGAGGAAAGGAGAGCACAGCACCCCACTGGCAGCTGTTACTTTTGGTGGTAGGATGCTTTTTGCTGTCTTGTTTCCAATAGAGGAGCCCAGCGATGGCACTGAGAACTCCTGCTGGGGGGGAGGCAGGACCACCGCAGCCTTACTTGCTGGTGAAGGACTGATCCAGGAGTGACCGCTCAGTTACAGGAGCACGGCTCCTGCCCCAAGACCCATGGAGGCTCTGTCATGGCACCAGTGTCCCGTAAGGGTAGTGACGTATCTTGGAGGTAGCAAAGGTGGTGCAAACCCAGCCTGCCAAACAAGAGCCTCACCATCTCTCTTTTCTCCCTGTTTGCAGGAGAAAGGACATATCCAGGCACATCCTTACCTGCTGGTTTCTCATCTTGGCAGCTGTGGTGTGAAGCAGCTGCTGTTACGTGAGGGCACATCTGCCGTGGCCTCTGGTCACCCTGCAGCCTTTATTGTGTGCACGGATACCAACAGCAGTGATTTTCCACATGCACGCTGCAGTCTATCTAATATTTTAATGTGTAAACACAAATAAAATATTCATAAAATAAATATAAATATTTAAATAAAAAAGAGCTTAAGAATCTTATAGAGCTTTTCAGTGCCTTGTGGAGATCTTAGTCTGAGAGATCCCCATCTGGGTCTGGAAAGCTGGAGAATCCTGGTAGCCCAGGGGCTGTGGGACTGCAGCCGTGTGGTTTGGGGGAGGAAACTGGGGGCAGCCAAGGCATTGCACAAGCCAGTACAGGCTCCTGCCCCCAATGGCAACGGCCACACTGTGTGCCCCAAGTCGTGGGTACTTTGCAAACTGGTATGGTTCAGTTCAGGACTCTGGTATCTAAACAGGACCTTACTTCAGACATTCCTCAGAAGAAGTTCAATTACTGTGTTTTGAGTTGTAAAACGGGGGGGGGGGGGGGGGGGGGGGGGGGGAGGGAGGAATTATTGTGCGTAATGCCTTTTGCAACTAGGGACTAATTGAAAGCTCTTTGCTGGTATGTACTAGGGATGCAAATACACCTGTGCATGCAAAGGTGCCGTTGCTGGCAGCTTGTGAGCATGGGCTTTACCTCCAGGGATATGGATGCTGTGCTTTTTCTATCCTGGGGGCTCTGGGATCTGTGTTTCCTGAAATCTTTACTGCAAAGTTAGAGGAAAGCTGGGAAACCTGTTGAGACAAGGTGCTTTGGTCTCTGGTGTAGGAATGATTTTTTTTTTTTTTTTTTCAAAAAACCACAGCATTAGCACAGATGCTGCCTTAATCTCAGTCACCATGTGTAAATAACAAATTAATTCTGGTTCTGATGGCTGCCTTAGTATATTTAACTCTTTCTGTAGCTGAGCACTTGTGATTTCACTTTCTGAGAAAACGTAACAGGATGCATAACAGTTTTTTTGAAATGTGACAGAACTGAATAAAATGCTGAGAATTGTCCTAAATCCTCTGAGTTCCTGGATGTTTGCAAAATTTTGTTTCAAGTTTGTTGTTTTAATATCCTTTAAAAAGGATGTGCACATACATACTTTGCAGAAAAATAAGTTATTAACAACTGTCTTACACCTGTTTCTGGTGCATGAGAAAGGATGCGAAGGAAAGGATACACAATTTTCTGTTTGCCCTGCTGCACTTATTTTCCCCTGACTTTCCTGCTTGAGAAGACTGTTAGAGATTGCTGCTTCCTACCTTTCTGTCAGACTCTTAATTAGCAGGAGCATGTAGTCTGCGCAGCTGGGGCTTTGATGCCTTGCTCACTATCGTTTCCCACTCAGAAGATTTCCATTCATTCCGAATTGGTACCCAGCCCAAAGCCCTGGCTTCCCCCTGAGACACTCAGCATGTCTACAGGACTCCAGTTTAGTATGCACTGGAAGAGATGCACTGATGCTCCCTCGCTAGACCTACAGGCTGCTGGTTGGAGCCATAAGGGAGTGAGAGGAAGAATTAGCCTGTGTGTTTATGTGGCTGTGCTCCAGTAAATATTTTGATGCATCTGCTGCCAGCTCTGGTCTGAGGGAATCTACCTAGCATTTAAATTTTGATGGGGAGCTGTTTTGAATAATAACAGTGCAGCCGGCTGTGAGTCAGTGCATGTGTGTTGACTTAAAAAAAAAAAAAAAAAAAAAAAAAACCTCAAAGCTTAACGCTTGCTGAACGCTGAGCTGCAGTGCTTTGCTTTTTCCCTCCTCCTTTCTTCTTTTCTTTCTTCTCTTGACTTCCTCTGTCTTGTTTTTGTTCTTGGGGGCATTTCACATAGATTTTGTTCACTGGCAGTGGCAGGGTGGGTGAGAAGAATAAAAAAAACCCAGCCAAAATAAATCCTCCCAAAAAACTCACAAGTAGCTTTTGCAATGGGTGCTGTAATGGGTACGTTCTCTTCTCTACAAACGAAACAAAGACGACCATCAAAAGGTAAGACCTCCTGTTTTGCTTTTCCTGTCCCTTCTGTGTATTTGCTAGGACAGAAATTTATATTAGGAAGGGAGGAGAAAATGAACATGTGCCACTTGCAAGTAACCCAGCAATGTTTATGTGAGGTGTAATTTGAAGAGGAGAGTGGGATGCGTGGTGGTGGAGGAAACGTGTGGGCATGAGGAAATTGCTGTGGAGGGGCTTGGGGGGTGAAAAGCATCTAAATATTGTAATCCTTCATACAGGCATGTATGACGAGGAGAAAGTAAGTGGCTCTATATGCAAAGCACTTGCAGAAAAGACCTGTAATTTCCAAATCCCATGCTTTATAAACCCTTTGAGGAGGGAATAAAATGTAGATACATAGCAAATTCTTCCCAATGCCTTGTGATTTCTTTCTCAGAAAGTATTGTTAGAGTCAGTGTTGCATACTCAGTAATCCAACACCAAGTGTGCAGTACTAATAATGTGTGTTTTATAAAGATTATCAAGAGGGGGGAAAAATCAGTATGTTTTCATAAAGGAAAGGAGGAGAAGCTCTTGAAAAATTAGAAGTAAGCACCAGTCTCCATGGTTTTAATCCTTAAATCCATAAATATTGGGTGTGAAATGCTGATTTTTCAGGAGGTCTGGTTTGTGTAGTGTTTGCTTGAGCTTTGCTCAGTTTCTTTCAGGGTTAATTCCAAAATTCCTGGGTGCTGCTGAGCAGAAAGTTGAAAGCTCTGTCAGGGACATATCCATACCATACAGAATGAGTATTGCTTAGAAAACAAAACAAACAAACAAACAAACAAAAAAGACTCTGTAACTTCGGCAAGTCTTTCTGCTGTTTGAAGTATTCCCTGTCAGAATCTCTGCATTTAACAGTGTCTCTGTATTTCTAGGGTAGGTCTCTATTTCCACTGGATCTGTTGCTCAGTGCGTATATATACTTTTTAATTGCAAGTTGGTATGGGGTTTCTAGCAATTTAAATTAAAAATCATCTTAGGAAATATTAAGCATGAAGCAATCATTCTAAAGAGAAATGAGAAAGGGATGTGCAGGGGATTTGAAGTGGCAAGTTTGTGAGCAAGTGTAAAATTCCATGTTCCTGGTACAAGAGAGTTAAGGTAGGGTAAAATTTCACATTGCAGTGTCTATACATGGTTTACAGTTCACATTTCTCTGCTATCATAATGCAGCCATAATTGTACAATCGTCTGGGATGTGTATGATACTATTTATAATGCAAGCATAACTGTGTAATTGCCTAAGCACTGAGTCACACCTGAAGCTGTGAGGGTCGTGTTTAGGTACCCACGAGCTGAACACGGCGCGCTGGGCATGCTGGCTGCTGTGGCACCGAGGGGTGTCTTATCCACCTGCCAGAAACCTGGGAGCTGGATCTGATGTCCATTAAGCGCAGAAAATTTTTGGCTGAGTGTATCTGTTCTCTGCTACTTTGTTGTCTTGCAATTGGCTCATCTCTCTAGTGGATGGACAAAATTGCTTTTTGTTGGAGTTCATGAGCACTAAAAATCCAGCATCTGGTCACATATTTGAATATTTACAGTGGGATTCAATCTTGCTGATGCCTCCTGGCAGTGGTTGTTCAGCTATATTTTATCAAAAGTTGTGTTCCCAGAGTTATCTTCTCTTGGCTCGGATGTGTTACCCATGTGGTATTGCTGGTTAGTAGGGCACACAGCTGAGAGAGCAAGTTGGAAGAAATCCCTTTGATTTTTCTTGGCTATTTTCAAACCAGCACAGAATTTCACACCTTTTAGTCACTATTTACCTGGCAGGGAAGAGCATTACAGAACAACACTGCTGATTTCAGCAGTCCTCAGCCAATTGCAGATGCTCTTCTAGACCTATGCTCAGAGGATGCCCCAGATCTCCGGGAGTGGCAGGGGCATTTGCTGCATGTGCCTCTGGGCTGCTCGGTGCGTATCACGCAGACTGGGAGCACTTTACCTTGTCAGAAATGAAACACTGAAGTGTGCTGGGCTTGAATACAATCAGAAAGTGTTCTTGGTCTGTGAGCTCAATAGTTAGTAGAGGTCAATCACCACTGCCTGATGGATCCCTTACTGTTGCCCACCTGTTCCCTCAGTACCTCCTCCAGCCCCCAACCATCCTGGTGGCCTCCACTTGACCATGCACTAGTGGATCCATTTCTGTCTTGTACCAGGGAGCCCAAAAGTGGCCGCGGCACTCGTTGTGTGCTTGCACAAGCTCTGGGCAGAGGGGTGGCTCGTCCCAGTGCTGGCTGCATGCCTGGGGGGTTGCCTTCTCTGCCAGAGGGCACCTCAGTAACGATGCCTGGGTGTAACTGCTCTGTTTGATATTGCTGTGTCTACCTTTTATTAAAGTGTTTATTATCTATTTTGTTATTAGATTCTCACCTACTGTTATCTTATTTATTAATTATATTTATCTCTGTGTTTGTTTGACTACTTCAGGATTTATATAGGAGTTAAACACTGCTGCTAAAATAAAACAAGGGCTTGAAGAAATAGTTACAACAGGGCTAGATACACACCTGTGCAAATACACTGTCATCCTGGTAAATATGTACTCTTCCAAGTAGTTTGAAGATGATTTGTATAACCTTTCCTAGCTAAGCAGCTCGCACAGGTATCTGAAGCTATGTACTTTTGGGGTAATAAATGAAAAGCAAAAACCATGCATACGTATTGTTTTAAGAATAGGTAAAATATAAAGGTCACATCTAAGTGAGTAGTTTCCAGAGGTTGGTTAATATCAGTAAGCACGTGCTGGCTCCTGGCAGAGTGGGCTCCAGTGGCTGGTGCTGAACCCTCCCAGCTTCAGTGCAGGACACGTCTCCACCTGCACTGCTCCCCCTCACGGCCCCGCTCATGGCTGGGCCCAGGATGCTGGCAGTGGGACTGGTGGCCAGTTCAGGTAGTCCAGCTGTGAGTAGAAATGCTGGAGATTAACTTGTACCACTGTTCAAGAGTACAAGATTTCATTCCTTGTTTTAATGAAAATGGGGAGCCTGAATCAATAAAGGCACAGGAGTAGGACAGCCATTGCCTTAAAGCTGAGGCAGGGGTCCGGTGCGTGCAAGGCCTCGTCCCTGCGAGCAGATGGTGTCGTGGCTTTGCAGAGGAGGAGATCATTCATTTGGCTTGAATGTGAAAACTTGATTCAGTATAATTGGACGTTTCATCTAGGCAGGTTTTGAGCCACGCACCCTGTCCTGCGGGATAAAGATTTCTGCTTCTTAGATTTGCAACCCAATCAGTAAAGCTGCAGAAGCTTTCCCTGTTCGCTGGAGTGTCCCTGGGTAGTCTATGTGATTTGTACTGTTTGCTTCGGTAGTGGCTCGGGGCAGTTCTACAGATTATTTGTACATTTCATTAGAAATTATTTCCTCTGATCTCCTCAATTGATGGCATTTTAACTTCATTCACTGTTGGGATTCTTCTTGTCTGCCTTTTCCAGCATTCTGAGTTAGCCTAGTAACAAATAATACCTCTTTCTACCATGTTCGCTTCGCTTGTATCTCAGACCAGCAAAGCTGGGCAGAATTCCTGGGGTCCTGGTGGAGCCTGGCTGAGGTCCTGGGGGACAAGCTGGCCATAAGCCAGAAACGTGTCCTCCCAGCGAAGGCTGGGCTGCACTGGGCAGAGCATCTCCAGCAGGCTGAGGGAGGTGATGCTTCTCCTCTGCCCAGCACTGGTGAGACATCCACAGTCCATGGCTGGTGCTGGGCTTCCTAGATGGAGATATGGGCACTTACTGCACTGAGTCCACTGAGGGGTCACAAGGAATATTAAGGGATTGGAGCATCTGAAATACAGGGGAGAGGCTGAGAGAGCTGGGACTGTCCAGCCGGCAGCAGAGAAGGCTCAGGGGGATCTTATCAGAGTGTAGAAATACCTGATGGGGGGGAGCAGAGGTGATGGAGCCAGGCTCTCCTCAGTGGTGCCCAGTGATAGGACAAGGGGCGATGGGCACAAAGTGAAATACGAGAAATCCAGTTAAATATAAGAAAAAAAAATTACTGTGAGAGTGACTGAACACTGGAACAGGCTGCGTAGAAGGACTGCAGAGTCTCTCTCCTTGGAGATATTCAGAACCCAACCGGACAGTCATGAGCAACCTGCTGTAGTTAACCCCACCTTGAAGAAGGGACTGGGTAAAACAAAGATACGAGGTCCCTTCCAACCTCATCCACCCTCTGGCTCTGGGATTACCATCACATTAAAAACCCTAAAGATGTAAGGACTTGGAGATACTGGGAACAGGAAGAAACTCGGAGAGTTCAGTATGGACTGAACACCAACAAAGCTGTGAGGAGTTCTCGGTCCTCCCTTAGTATGTTAGCAGTTAGTGCTTAGGTACAAGATTAAAATGGACTTGAAAATTTCAAGATGCTTGTATATCTTCCAGCAAACATAAGCAATAAAATTATAAATGAGTTAGGGGAAAGAAATATGCAAAACCACAACAACATTAAAAGGCAGAGGGGTCAGCACAGCAGATAATGTACACACAGATGCCTCTCTGGTTTCAACTAGCTGTAGAAATAGAAATTTTACGTTCTGCAGCCACTCATGACCAAATTTGTGGCTAGAATCAGACATTTCCATATTTGTCATGGAAACGTTTGGATTAGCAGATTGCTAAAGCAGGTGGAATTTCTTGTTTTGACTGCTTTCTGTACCTCTGCAGTAGTGTGGAGTGGGGATGGTTACCCTGCCATTTGTGGGCAAATTCAGTTACAGTAGAAAAGGAAAACTGAGAAGTAAGGGATTAGCTATGTTTGTTCTTTCTTTTCTCTCTATACACACACCAGCAAAAGTGAAATGTAACTCAAATATTTCTCAGTACCTGAATCTTGTATCTGCAGGCTCTAGCTTTTACTCTGACAGCACCAACAGAAAGCAGTACCACTTTCGCTTGGGAATCTGAGTCTTTTGAATGTAAGAAACTGTGTTTTGATCCAAGACCACCCAAGCCTAAACTGTTGAGAGGAGCCTGACACAGCTGTTTAATTTTGCAAGAGCTAACAGCAGGAATTCACTTTGCTTAAAATGTCAGTTGTGCCACTTCTGTAGCGACCAGTTTCTAGACTTTGTTTTGAAGGAAAGTTTGCTTTGAAATGGCTTATTGTCCGTAAGCATCAGATTTTGTGACTGACCACTGTTTTCCAGATGTTTTACTTAGCAGGAAACCGCTCAACATTGCTTGACTTGTCAGTCTTTGTAAGAACATCTGACTGACCTGAGCTCCTAAGATTGCTGCTCATGGCTGTGCCCTTTCAGTTCTTTGCACTAGAACAATCTGCTTTTCTGACCAAAAGGAGAAAAAGTGGTTCAACAGCATTTCAAGGAATCAGTCCTTCTCAGCCCTAGACCTACTGCTGCAGAATGGAGAACTATAGGTTTGAGCAGGGGAGCTGCCCTTGTATTTACTTTGACCAGTACATACCATTACAAAACAACGCTCTGCAAGCTGTTTACAGCAGCTTTATTCTTGATGGGCCTTTGAAATTCACCCAGGAGGATTGACAGACTTGCCTTTATTCCTCAAAAATCTCTTCAGGTTTGACAGAAAGAAAAGCTTTGAAAGTTGCCCTTCTTTTGCTTCTGCTCCTCAAAGAAACCTGACAGCTTGCCACTGTTGTGAACGAACGTGCATGTCCTAAAGACACGGACCATACAGCCCTGTGTCCTGGGTATTTGGTTAACAGAGAGATCTCAGTTCCTGGCACATTTTTCTTCTAGAGCAAGGAGAGCATCCTTCTCCCTGGTTGGAGAC
Source organism: Falco rusticolus (assembly GCF_015220075.1). NCBI lineage: Eukaryota > Metazoa > Chordata > Aves > Falconiformes > Falconidae > Falco > Falco rusticolus. The sequence goes on from NC_051194.1 coordinate 18,058,844, forward strand.
CTGAGCAGGCAGGTGCTGGAGTGACTGAAAGCAATGGCTGGTTTGGTTTTTCCTGCCCAAGAGCCAATGCACAGCACTGACATCTCATTTTCTCTCTCTAGTCTTTTCTGATCATCATCTGATACAGTCTGGCAGGTCAGGTACGTGGTCGGCTGCCTGCACTGAAAAGTGAGAGTTTGACAGGTGTTTTTTTCCAGGGAATTGGCTTTGTAACTGGTATACAGAACAACACTCAGCAACAAAACTGTTTGATATAAGCACTCCATCAGAAGCAATTTGGAAAAACTGTGGTGACCAGTAAGTGTTCATCAGAAAATGCCACTCCACGTGAAGTGCACAGAGGTGTGTGGGAGGCTGCTTGGCTGGGATGTGCCTGCAATGGGTGGCACAGAGGGGCAGGAGCTGTTTGCACTCTGCTTCCCGGTGTCCTCAGCAGCCCTGTGCCAGTGCTCACGCAGGTGTAGGGTTTGCTTAGAGGTGGGTAGGACTTGACGAACCTATGACTGCTTCCATTTCCCACTCCCCCATCCTCCAGCCACATTTCTGTAGCTCCCAAGCAGTTGTCAGCACTAAATTTCTTCCCTTGTCTCTTGCTTTGTTTCCCACTTGCTTCCCTATGAATTCAACTCCTGGAAATGAGGTAGAGGGATCTCAAATACCTGGTCTGAAGAGTAGATAGCACTGATTGAATTAAGTGATGGATCCTTGATCGCTTCCCACAGGCATACAGTGCCTGCCTGAAATGCTGTAGTCAGACCCAACTTGGAGGTTTGGAATAAAGAAAAATGGATGGAGGAAAGTACATTATATAGTGCGTTATATGTTATGCTGCATTACCATGTATGTGTGCTTATTTACTGCCACTCGGAGTGCAGCACATCCACACAGACCTATGAAATCCCACCACAAAAGAGGCGATTAGACTTTAGCTTTGTGTGCCAGCAGGTTGCAGTGCTTTGAAGCTTCTTTTTGTTACACAATAATCCAAAAGGGTAAAAGAGAAAATACTTTCCAACTTTTAACTTCCACCCTTGATAGTCTTCCAATCTTTATCATCATCGGCTCTTCCAGTGTGAATTACTGGATATTTGATGTTTGGAATGGACATTAGGAAGCACTGGGATTTTTGCAACTGGAAGTTGCAATACTGTAGAAGTGAAAAGCTTGGAACTTAATACTTAGCAGAGGTTTTGGCCAATTCCCAGCTTTACAGTTGTTAATGTCACCAAATGCATAAACAGGAGTCAGTTAAGGTTGTATACCTTTTTTGAGGAAAAACTCATCTATAAAAAAGCAGACCAAGGTCAGTCAAAGCAAGTTATAAACCCATGATGATTTCAGTCAAATGAGAGGGGAAAATAAAAAATTCATATTTCCACTTATAAAACTACAGTCAAAATGTTTATTTTGGTATTATTTTAAGCTTTATTAAAAACTCTGAAGCTTTACAAATTTTCCAAAATTAAATGATGGCGTTTTTTAGATGAAGTGTTTCATTAATCAAAATTGACATTAATTATGCTTATTCACCAAAAATTTCCAAACACTTTATTGGCTTGTAATTTTATTGTAGTTTTAGATACGAATAGAGAATTGTGAATGCTAAAGTACTTTCTCCATTGAGGTGGGGGACAGACTTGGGTATTTGTCAAGTGCTGTGTTTCTTATTCAAAATCATTAGCTGGAGAACATATAACGGCACAGTGGCGCAGAAGGTTTGGGTACCTGCTCAGGGTCTTGGAGTCCTGCCACCGCTCACACCATGGCTCTTTGTAAGGCAGGAAACTTCTGCAGTCTCTGAGAGGTGTTTCCCAGCAGATGCAGGATGCTCTAGGCACCCTATATTGTTCCCAGCAGTAAGGTACCAAAATGCATGGCAGGGGACTTACCCAACTGGGAAGTGCAGGTTAGAGCTATATGGGACCCCAGCAGCATTTCTAACCCAAATATATTTAGGCTTCCAAGCAAGGTATTTAATTTTTCACCTTTTTTTTGTTCTGAGATGCCAGAGGGAAGGGGAGTAACTGTAAGATGGATTGTACTTTCCAAATCAGAAAATTATTTAAAGTCTACACTGTATCCGTGTTTTCAAAATAGGTGAGTCAAAAATGAAGGAAGCTTTTCCCACATATCTCCAATTTGTGTTTGTGGGGTGATGTCTTTGGTCTGGACTGCAAAGGATACAGATAGTGGCCAGCTGATTTCTAACTGCATTCATGAAAATGGGGATGTGACTCATACCAGCACTGCTTGGGATGGGGGGGTGGGGGTGGGGGGTGGTAGTCTGGAGAGTTTGAATGAACCACAGCAGAAATGATGCAAAGTCCATAGGCAGTAAGCGGGGAGGCAGGGAAGGACCATGTGCCAGCTGACAGGTGCAGGACAGCAGGGCTGCCCTGGGGGTGAGCTGGGACCTGGGGGTGGGCTGCAGGAGATGCTGGCCAGGCAGGAGGGGAGTGGGCCCAGCCCAGCTGTTGTGTGGGAAAGCTTTAAGGAAGACATGAACTGGGTGACAGAGCCGTCCTTTCCTGGCAGAGCTCTGCTACATCTGTTTGGCTTTCCTCAATCCAAACATTACTTTCTTGACATATTTAACAACCACAGCTCTTCACACACACACACACACAGAGCGTTTGCTTTTCTCTTGCTCCACGAACTCCCCCCTCCCCCTAAGCCCATTCTGTGGGTGGCTAGTTGGAAATGCCCAGAATTTCCAGACGGCCACAGCTACGGTCTCTGAAAGCCAACGGGTAGGCACAGGACGTTTTATATTGTGGCTGAGAACAGCTAATGGAGAACATGATTGTGAGGATACACGTTGTGCTGCTGGAGGCAGGTTTCTAGGAAACGTGAGAGACGCCTGCATCCTTCTGCTGAAGGGTCCTTGGTGCAAAGGGAGGGTGTCACCTCAGAAGGGGGGAGCCGAATTTCAGCATGCCAGAGATCAGTGCTGAACATCAGGGACTTTTAGTGCTCTGACAAAATAAATGTTTCTGCCTGTCAAAATTCTATGCAGGAAAAACATGGATGAAACAAGCCATATTCACAAGATTTAGACAGTTTGTAGAGCGCAGTTTCAGAAGCAGAGTGCAAATGTTTTGACAACAATTCTAACTTTGCCTGCCTGCAGCTCAGGGCCGAGCTCCCAGGTATATTTTCCCAGGTACGTTTTCCCCAGCTGCGGTTGCTTTTTTCTAGTGAGCGATACAACACATCAGCCCCACAGATTTCTGGTTATCATGTGAGACCTCAGGCAGGGCCCCTGGTTCAGCACGTCAGACTGCACGAGCAGAGGCTTGCTGTCTGTAGGGTACGCACGCAGCCCTGTGAAGGATAATGCCGTTAGCTCCCCAGCTGCAAAATGTCAGAAGCCAGCACAGCATCTGTAGGTAAGGACAATTTCCCTTAAGGAAACTGTTTCATCCCATGCAGGTGAAGCCTGTGATGCAGCAGGAAGCATCAGCACCCCTTTGCACGCTGAATCCTCACAGCTCAAGGGACTTGCGCATTGCCACCTAAACTGGGAGCAGCACATGAAAAGAAAAAATGGGAAGCAGAAAACTTTTGTGTCAGTGCAAGGAGGATTGCTGTCTGCTAATCCTAATAAGCTAGTGTAATTGAATTGGCACACTAGTTTACATGCTTTGCTGGGAGAGTCAGGTGTGACACCAAACTGTGATACCAGTGCCCCAGGAATTGAAAGCCTGTCCTTGTGTGGATCTGTATCCCTGTAACACGGTGTTTGCTTTTATCTAATATTTTAACGTGGATTGCCAGAAGGTCTAGTTTGTGGTCCTGTGCATACAGAATTAGCCATGCAGCTGGCAACTAGACAAAGAACTGCATTCGGGCATGAGGAAAATCCTGCCTGGGTAGGCATTTGTATATGCTGAATGGTTGACAAAGGCAAGTATGTCCAGTTCTGCAAAGGAAACTGGCGCCACAAGGTCCATTCCTGTTTGTGTAGGCAGCAACCGGACTTGCACACAGAGCAGGTTTGGTGCTAGGATGGAAAGCCAACTGCAGACTGATCTTCTAGGAAAGTGCCTCCTATTTCCAGGGCTTTAAGGCATCAAAAGGGGCTATTTACAATAAAAGTTCAGCATCCCCTGCTTGGCAGGAGTTGAGGACATTACAGCTGAGCTGCTGCCCTATCATTTCTAATCACCTCTGTGATGGAGCACAGGGCTGCATGTGGCTCACCGCAGCCCTCCAGGAAAGTCTGCTGTCAAACAAAGGAAATTTTCTCATCAGGCATTTTCTGGGCAATGCCATCAGCTATAGCACTTTACATGGCTACATTTGCATATTTTTTAGCTGATGCTGCCTTTTCTTTTTCCTCTGTCCTGACAGCTGATGAAGGTAAAGTACTTACAGTTCAGAAGTTCATGTGGTGCAGGAAATCAGAGCACTCTGTACTTTCCTTGGGCGCTGGTGGTTCAGCAACGTGCCAGAGAGAGCACGGCAATGTGCCATTGTGAATGTCATCTGCAGCCCAACTCTGATCTAGGTGAATGAGGTGTAAGTTAAATGTGGGGCTGTATCTGTTGCAGTAAATGCACCCCTGTGTTGTGTGTACCACTGGTTTGTAAAACCTACAAAGCAAATTAGTTGTTAGACTGAAATTTTGGTCCAAACCTGAAAATTTCCTTTACTCCACAGAGTTTGTGAGAAGTTTTGGAAACTTAGGAAACACTCTGACTTAGAATTAATTTTGTCGCATCTCTTTGCATCGTTGGTTTTTAGCAAAACTGTCTCCCTTTAGAGCTGTTGTCTGGAAATTATTGATAGTAATTAGCTGGTAAATGTTCCTAACCTCCACCCCGATCAAAACCAGAAAAACAGTTGGAAGAAGTTGCTGGGGTGTAGATCCCCACACCGACTCTGATACATCAGGCTCGGATCACTCAGAAAACACAAAGCCTCCCCCATTTCTTGCCCCCTGCCCCTTCACCCCACTAGGCTGCTGCTTTTGCCTTGCTTTCTGCTTGGGCTGCAGCAGTGCTGGCGCTGAGGCCAGGCTAACAGGCGCGGGCAGAGCTGGGAAGCACAGGTGCAGCTTTGCCTCTCTGCTTCGGTGTTGCAGCTGGCGTTTCTGAGGGACATGTCCCTGCTTGGGGACCAGTGTCCTAAAATGCTGGTTATCATTTATGGTCAGTCTTTCAGTCAATATGCATGAATTGTGTGTGTTCAGATAGCTAAACAAATATAAGAAAATACTAGAGGCACGTGCGTATCTGGTCATGTTTTCTATCAGCAAGAACACTTCAAACTACTGAACTCCTGAAAGAACAAAAAGCGAGGAGCGAGCCTTTGATCATCTCCCTGTGTTTCTGTGAAGAGGTGCTTCCCTGCAGAAGCCTGCACAAATCATTTACTTAATGGGTGTGTTTCTGTCCTGTTAGCCATGATCGTAAAGCAATCTGTTTAAAGAGCTTCATTTCCCTATAAATTAAACTCCTGAGGCAGGATGAGGTGGGCACAGTGCTGCGGGAGATCCCTTTCCATCTGTGCTTCCCCTGCAACCTGGGGCAAGGTGCTGGGTCTGTGTTTCCACAGCACCCGCTGCTCTAAACTTGCTGGTGTGTGGTTTGGGAGTGTGATGCTGCCCAGCCGCAGAGTGTCGGTGCCCTTGGTCATCCTCGCCAGCCTGCTGTCCTTTTTTGCATGATAACTCTTACAGCTGTAGAGTTTTGCCTAAGCTAATTGCTTGTCACTTGCCTGCTTTCTGTGATTTAGTTTTATTGTATTTTGTTAAGCATTATGAGATGGCTCCCAACAACGTTGAGATTTAGGAGTGGGAGGTCAAAGCTAAGGCATCGTTACTCATGGTGTGAGTGCTGTTTCCCAGTGTCAGGCAGCACAGAGACCACACCAGGCAGGCGTTGTGCATGTGGAATTGCTGCAGACAGGGCATTTGGCTCAGGAGCTCACTGCAGCTGTTGCCAGTGGCAAAGGGCAAGGATGTCATTAAGCAGCTAGTCTGACACAGCATTCACCTGCAGAAGCTTTTCTCTGTGGAGCAACATTCCTGTTTTCAGTCAATTAGTCGTCACTGATGTTACGTGGCAGCAACAGGATGGCTGCAACAACAAAGGCTGCTTTTGAAGACCCTGTCCCGGAGTCACTGTCTTCTGTAGTGTCACCACCTGCTTTGCTTTTCTGTAAGCAGCTAAAGGAGATCTGATGTTGCTGTTAGTTTCAGGGCTGCACTTCAAGAGGCTGTCAGTGCTGTGGACAGGCTTACGTGATGCTGAGATAGCTACATGGATAGGTCTTTTCCCAACGTGGGCAGGGAAATGTTTGTTCCCCATCCCGTGATGGGAGTTCTGACCCTTTCCAACAGTTCAGACAAGATCACTGCCTCTGTACCTCTTGGGTTTAGGATTTCTCTTTACTGGACATGTGGACAGAAGGGAACAGGAATTTTGCCCTTTGCGGCTGACAGAACTCAGTACAGTGTGGTGGCTCTTGTAATACTGGCAGGTTGCAGCACCACTGCAGTGAAACAGATCAGTCACCTCCCATCCTACCTGTCAGGTGTGGCAAGGTCCTGTGCTTCTCTGTACCAGACCTGGAGGGACAAGTGAGATGTCCTGAAGGGTGGGTGAGAGAGGCTCCCAGAGCGTGCTGAATAGCTGGAGAAGGTGCCTCTTGCACAGGAGAAGGGATTTCTTGCAGTGATGTTTGAGATCAGGAATAGTTGTGGATGTCAGATGTAAGATACCAGTAAGAATGTTTGTGGTCATCAACAAGTGGGAACGTTTGCGTGCGTCCTTTGCCTGGTGCAGGAATGGACAGAGAAAGCGGGGAACCTGCAGAGTCATGCTGGGCACTGTGTGCATGGAAATCAGCACCACCTTCCTCAGCTCTCTCTGTGGCATTTACCATAAAACATTGTAGAGGGAACAGAACTCAGCAGTAACTACTCAGATCTGTATGTTTTAATTTCTCTGTGCATGTTGAATTGTGTTCTTATGCCGATTCAGGTACCCTTAGTCAAGTTGAAGTTACCTCAAGCAAAGTGACAGGGTGAACTAATGTACTTTTTTTTATTTTCCTCCCGTTCCCTGATATTCTGAGTCTGGTCTTTAAGTAAGTAGTATTTGGGATTTTAACCTGTTTGCTGCTGTGAAAGGTGGTGTGAAAGAACCTGCAGCGGAGAGAGAACAGCTCAGAGAGAGATGAAGGTGTTAGTGTCTGTGCTGGAAAAGGCAGCAGAGTACGACCTAAAGAAATTCTAGCAAAGTTAATATTAAGGTGGTTTCTAGTTTTGGTTCCCAGAGAACAACGCATTTGTTAACAAAATATGTCTTGTACTAGTAAGAGAGCCTCAAACTGATTTGCATTTCATGGTCCACATAAATGTGGAGAAGCTGCCAAAATTGTCTCTTTTTCTCCTCTGTTTTCATTGTAGGCATTCCAGAAAATTGAGCAAAACATTTTTCCCTGCTGTTTGGTTCTTTTTTTCATGCATATGCATTTCTGGGACACGCGCTCCTGGAGCATGCAGCCGAGTGCACATGCCTGGGGTCTCTGCAGGCTTCTGCAGCTTTGAAGCAGAGAACCTAAAGCATAAGCAAGATATTTGCAGAATTAAAGAGAATTTACAGGAACAACAGTTGAGACTTTGAATTCCTGTAAATGAGTTCAGTCTCAAATCCAGAGATGAGCTTTCACCTGCCTTCTGCTTCCATCTTAGAGATGTTTATTGGACTGCAGTAGGAAAGGAGAGATTATAGAGTGAAACTGCTCACAGATGTGAGGAAAATCACTTGTGTTACTGTTTTCTGTTGATGTTCACTGTAATGCAGTTTGCTGTTGACACCACATTACAGAAGGGATTTATTGGTGAACACTCTTGGGTGCTAAACCTGCTGACACATGGCAGTGTAGGGGAACACTCTAAATAAGTTGGATAGCTTTATTTTTGCAGCACTCTTGTCACCCTTTAACACCTACATAAAGTAGACATGCAGATTTTTAAAATCCAGGCCTCCAAATCTCCTTGCTTCTCAGCTGGAATATATGAATGTTTTTCAGGTTGAACATCTCAAGCTGGCATGTGTTTTGTTTTCCCTGAGTCTCAGCTTTTAAACTTCAGCAAGCATAGGGAAAAAGTTAGCCTGCATTTTACAGTGTCCTCTGAGCCCAGAAGAGTTTGAAGGCACAAGCTAATTGCCCAGGAACTTACCAAGTCTTGTTGAGCTTGATTCAGCCTGGGAAGTTTGGGGCTGTTCTGCTGCCGATGCAGCTCTCTTCAGCGAGTCCCTTCCCATTTATTTTGGAGTTGTGCATTTCGGTGTTGCAGGTGGGCAGAGAGAAGACTGAAGTACAGGTTAATTTAAAGGCTTTTGCTCTGCTTGGTGGCAATAACCTACTTGAAGGAATTGGAAGCAAAGTCTCAGTCTGCAGCTTCCTCCAAGTCTTTCTGGAAGGCTGGGAAGGGATTTTCTCTTGCTACCTCCCTGCAAGCGGGCGCGCAGTGCAGGGGGTGGCTCAGCCCCTGCCCATGCAGGCTGTCCTCCTGCTGCTCCCTCCCGCACCCCACTGCACGGGGCTGCTCAGCACCCACCGAGGGCTCTCCTGGGCTCGGGGCACCTGCCCTGAAAAGCAGTGCCTCATTCCCTGGTGCCAGGCTGAACTGCCATATACCACCACTGTCACTTACCCATACATAGGAAACAGAGGGTCGTTATTTACCATCCAGCTTAGAAATGTATTTACATTTCAAGCAGTCGGAACCCTCTCTTGCTCGAGCAGTGTGGGTGGGTCCCCATGCATCTGGTTTTTGAGGAATGTTGCAACAGCTGTGGTTGAAAAGCAAGGAAGAGACTCGTAGGATTGTGTAACAGCTAATGGTGTGGTCCTTGTTCTCTGCACAGAAATGTGTTTTGCTTAAGAGCTTCCCCTCTAGCAGCATCCGTAAGTTCCTTTAAAGCCAAATACGACATGTCCTTCTGTGCAAAAGTGGCAGGCAGAAGTAGGTCAGGGTTTTGTCCTTTTGAACTATTAATACAGATCACAAAAATGTACCAAAAAGTGTGGGAAACTTTAAAAAATATGATGAAACTTTGGGGATGACTTGGTTTTTATTACAGCTAATACTGTATTTGGTGTAAAATACAAAACATATTTTGATATCTTCCTTCCTTGGTGTTAAAGAGGGTAGAAGGAGAATCCAAATTCATTCTTGATTAAAACTTCTTGAACCCTGTATGTCTTTTTTCCGTGAAAGGTACTGCTCAAAAAGAAATTTTCCATCTCTAAAGCCTAAAGAAAAAAGGAAGTGTGGCCAGCCCAACCGAGCACACACTGCTACTGGCTTCTGAAGGAGTTTTAGCAAGTGTGTGGGATGATAAATCACGCAACATCAGCCTTGGCGCCTGTGCAGGGTTGAAGAGGAATACAGTTTCAATCTGACGTATCCATTTTCTCCCGCATGAGGAAGAAATCATCATATCAGCTATTTTAAAAGAGCTTCTGCATGTACAATGTCTATATGAATTACAGAATGATTTAAATATCTGTAGATACCAGCTCTCCAAGGAATTTAATCTATTGAGACTCACATCTTACATTGTAAATTTATCTTTAGTTGCCATCTTTCACTGACGGATCTGCAAAACTTAAAATATTTTCAGTAATTAATTGTCAATATTAGCTCTATTGTCAGAGCAACAGTTTGGATTGTTTTATTGTAGGGAAGTGGGAGGGAGCCACTGTTTTGGCAAGTGACAAGCAAATAGTATATCATTAAAAGCCAAGTGTTGGAGTCATGAAATCCAGTATCAGTAGATAATCAGGGTCAAGTCAGCGGTGAGTTTCTAGCTCATGAAGGCAGCTGTGCTGCATGCATGTGTGAAACGCAGATTGGTGTTTCTCAGAGAAAGCTTTGAACTGGACCTCGCGGTTCACCAAGACCTGTGGTGGAAACCAGAGTGCTGTGGTGCTGCCTGCTTTTCCAAAGCATCTGGCACGTGTTTCTGGGGGATGGGTTTTCCAGTAGATTTCTTGCATTAGCCCTGTGGAAGTTTAGCCATTGCCCAGGCAAATTGTATTAAAGAAAATAGTCATTAAACCACTAAATAAAATCTATTTAGCACTTGTCTAGTATCTAACCATCTTTTGCAAGAGGATGCTGACAGGGCTTCTGCCCTGCCTCTTTGTCCACACCCACGTCTCCTCTCGCAGCTCCCAGCGCTGCTCTTTGCTTGCTTGGCCCCCACAGGAGCTGTGCCCTTCAGTACTGGCTGTGCCCTGCCCTGCTGCTGCTGCAGGCTTTGGCAGAGCTGGGCTGTGGATTGCCATAGGGGCAAACCCACTGAAAGCTGTCAGCTTTCTCCACGGACTTTTAGGCATGTGTGGGGATATTGTACCTATAGTCGTTGTGTTGTTTTCGTGTACAGTTTGTGCCGAATGCAATCATCACCTAAGCTTAATAAATAATTTTCATAGAAATTGTAGACTGCCTCCCTAAACAGATTACAACTCAGTACTCCTAAATGTAAGTATGTAGCAGCGCCGTGATCAGCATGCTGCAAAGGAAGCCTCCCAAATGACAGGACGTATGGGCAGGCATTTTCCCTTGTTGCTTGCCAAACTACAATGCATCCATAGTTTCACCTTAAGCAAAGCAACTGCATTGCCTGAGGCTGTAAATACCAACCCTGCTCTTACTGGTGTGAGGTGAGCTCCCAGGTTGGCGAGACCACTGTGCCTACAGCTCAGAAAGCTGCTTGTGTGCTGCTTACAAACAGCACCATTTTTTACAGAGAAAGATTACTGAATTAAGTTCACAAATGTATAAAGTCAAAACCAGGGCCTTTTTTTGTTTTTAAAAAAACTTATTGCCTTCATCCAGAAATCTTCTATGTCTGTAATACAGTCTTTGTGGTGACAAATATTTTTAATCTTTGACCTAGTTTGTAGCTTTTTCTTTTTTTTGTTTTAATCAAGCATGGCAGGAATAGGAGTGAGTGATACGGAGAAAAACTTGCAGCTACCCAACCTCAGAAGTACACGTCCTATCTCTGAGTCTCTTTTCATCCTTTCAAATAAGCAGATTAGATTTTGCCTGAACTCAAGCCATTAAGCCCTCAAAAGATGAAGGTTCACTTTATTAAGCTCTTAAAAAGAAGTCCAAGGTCTAGTCCCAGCTCTTACTTTGCATGATGGGCTATCCTCACTGTTTCACTGCTTTCTGTGCTTCAGGGACAAGCTAAAAAAAGAATATAAGGGAATGAGGTTTTTACCTTTGGCAAAATGCATCTTTTTGCTCCCTCACGGCCATGCCCTGAGCTAACCAGCCTCGGGAAGCCGCTGCTGGGAGCGATTGGCGTTGTCTTAAATGAACATGGTAAGGGGTTAGGACCAGAGTGAAGAAGGGGTCTTGAAAATTCATTGAGAAGGAAGAGCATCTCTGTGAACACAAGTGTACAAGCTAATGTCAGGAGGCCACAGGTTGGGTTTTTTTAGATATGACATTAATATCTTGCTAGGCACAGTCAAGACTGCCTCACCAGGGTTTATATGTGTTTGTACGTGTAAGTAAGTACAACAAACAAGTACTATTCAAAGCCAGCCTAATATTTTTTTATGGATACATGTGAAATTGCTCTAAGGAAGAAGCAAGATTTTTCTATTAAAAAATGGTATGAATTTTCATATCAACTTTGTTCCTGTATGTTCCCCAGTCTTAGTCAAGGGAAGAGTTGTTTGGTATCAATGTGTAAAAGGAAAATGCAGAAAGAAGGAAAAAAAAAAAAAAAAGGAAAGCAGATAACATTATCAAGATGGCAAAGAGAATCCAAAGGTCCATCTAGTTCCGCCAAGAAAAAGCAGGGAAACAATTTCCTTCTGCTAAGCAAGGCTGTAAAAGCATGCCAGCAGGTAGGACACAACCCAGGGCAGTCAGGGCAGGCTTTTGGATCAGGCCCTGATGAACTACGTGTTGTAAAGCTGCTCTGAGATCTTGATTTCAGCCAGAGAAGGAAGTGATCCCTCTGATGGGTATTTTGCTTATTCTTACTATTCCCGCTCCGTTATTCTTAGTGCTTTGTTTCACACACCAGAAGCAAGGAACTCTCTGGACAGGCAGTGACCGCTGTAGCCTGGGCTGTTGTATTACCCTGGTAAAGAGAGAGCTTGGGTCTCGGAAACCGTGAGGTCTATTACTGTCACAAGCCATGTGAGATGGGACAGGTGGGGACAGTGACTGATGGCAGCAGGAGCTCTGCAGCATCAGCAACTGCCTGGGCACTGGAATGACCTATGCTCCCTCTGCACGCTAATCTGTTTTCCATGACTTGATGATTAAGTATAGCTATAATATATAGGGAAAAATTAACTCACATTATACAGCCCATCCTTAGGCTAGTACAAAAAAAAAAAAAAAAAAGATTCCCTGTAATCCAAATCCCTCAGCTTTGGATCACTGGTAGGCTGTGGAGCATGGCTCCTGTGTCTTATTTTCAGCAGTTAAATTGCATCAACAAACCACTTAGTTATATCTGTTGCTATAATTAGCACCTGAGGAGGAGAGGAGATGGTCTCTGAAAGCAGGAACAGGATAAAAAGCTGTCCATGGGATGGGCTGTGCACTCGGGGTGTTACCGAAGGCTTTGTATGAGCTGGCTGAAATAGCTCAAGAAGCAGCAGGCGCGTTGCCGCGTGTACCCAGGCTGGAGCGGCTGCAGTGGGTTCCTGCAGGGTCTGATGTTTCCCAGCTTGTCCATGTGTAATCGTATGCAGGAGAACAGGATCTTAGGAGCTGCATGACAGGCAACATAAAAGTGTGAACATTAACATTCCTCTTCAAGTCGACCACCTCTGTGTGTCCTTCAGATACATCTCCTTTAATCTCATCTTCTTCTTGTCTGGAGTCTCAGAGGTGAGACGAGTCCGTGAGGACTTGCTGGGGTGGCGGAGCACAGCTCCCTGCCCTCCTCTGCTCTTGGTTATTCCCTTTCTATGTGCCACACTCAAGATGCAGCACAGTTATCTCAAACTGTGAAGATTCAGAGATGCATGCTTAAAAATCGTGACTTTCTTAGCTTGATGTGCAGTGTGTACCGCACCACGTCCCTCCTCTCGCTGTCCCTCGCCCAACTGGAGAAGCAGCAAAGTCCAGGGAACCGGGGGTCTCCTCAGCAGCTCAAACTGACACAAATATTTGTCATTGGAGGTCACAGTTTTTCTCACAAAGCTAAAAGAAACCAAAGGAAACTTCTCTTGGGATGTTGTGGAGGATGGCAGTGTTATGCCACTGTCCATGTAGATACGGGGAACGGGTCATGGGCTGCTAAAACAGCGTTCTGGGTGGTGGGACATTTCCCTTGCTGTGGCAAATGCTCAGTGTCACCCTTCAGTTGGGGCTTTCTAATTTTTCTATAGGATTAGTGAGCTTGTATCTGCATAGTGCATCTCTGGAGGCCTTTAACAAAGCACTTAAACACTTTCTACTCTTCCTTTCCCAGCTTCAAAACTGCTGTATTTTGAATAATAAAAGGGCCCTGGTGAAGAAGCTATTCCTGATGCAGATTCTGCCGGTGTGCTGTCCTGCTGCCAAAGCTTCTGGGCTGGTCTCCAGGCATTTTGGCGCTGATTATTTTAATTGCTATTTGACTTCAACATCCTGCTCTTTTCTAAACCTTTCTTTTTAAATTTCTACTTTTCCTGCCGTGTGATTTTCCTCCTTTTCTCCTCTTTTGTATTCCTGATCCTCTCTTCTTTCTCTGGGTGTTTTGCTTCTCCTTTATACCTCTTTCCATCTCTCTGCTCCTGCTGCAGGGAGGTAACGGGACTCCTTCCCTTTGTCCTGAGGCTGTGCAGCTGCTCAGGAGAGCAGAGATTTCTTTCAGAGGTGGGAGCTTTGGAGGAAAGGGGGTGGATTACACTTACGAAAGAGCGAGCCCTGGCATCCCACTCCTCAGCTACTGTTGCACCCCTGGCTTTGCTGTTCCTGTTTTCCTTAAAGCACAGCAATCATCAAAACAGTTGAAAAGTCTTTCTGACCCTGGTTGCCCCTGCGGTTCCCTCCATGGGCCCGTACTGAGTGGGCCGTGGGTTCAAGGCACTCTAAACCTGTCAACCACTTTGCAAATGTCTGCAGTAACTACTGTGCTTCTTTTCCACAACCAAGTTTCTCGTCCTCGCTTATGTTTTTGTCCTTGCTTCATTCCACACCCTCCCTTTATGCAATGTTCAGATGGCTTCTAGCTTCACCTTTATGCAGATTTGGTTTCTTCCTCACTGCAGGAACTCTGTTTTTTAATGAGATTTCAAGTATTTAACAAAACTAAACCAGTAATGAAGTTGAGACTAATTCCTCCTGCAACTCCCCCTCTGTGATAACCTGTTGACAAGCATTTTCTGCACTGCTTGAGTTTTAAGCACTGGGTCATCCAGGATGGAGTCAGCTGGGTGCCAATGCAAAGCCTTTGGATCACTTAAGCCTCACAAAAAGGCTTATGTGGTTTGAGTTTTGTATAAAAGCTTTGTGCTCTTGGCTTTTTGGGGGTTGGATTTTTTCCCTAATGAGCATTTTGTAACAGTACCTTTCCCACTTGGTCTGAAACTACAGTGGAGGAGCTCGGTGCTCCTGCTTTGTACAGGATTGGACAAATTAATTCTCCATAAATACAATATAATCACTTATGGCATTGACGTTTCCCATACTAATGACTGATTCCTTAATTTTGCAGTTTCTTACATGCTTAATATTGCATTCTGAATGTGAGAGAGGCTTTTCCTTTTGACTTGTCTTACCAAATGGGCTTGCGATGTTCAGAAATTATGTCTAGTCTGAGAATTGTTTGGTGCTGCTTGTGTCCATTTCACGTAACATGGGGACACCAAGTGACAGCTAATGAGAGCTTCAAGGACACTGCATGACACAGTGTGTCTTCCTGCTCTTCACATCAAGTATCAGCCGCTGCTTTAGGTGAGCATTTTCCACGGTAGAATGAAACTCTAAGCACACTATGTGTTTGAATAGGCTTTCTTAAGTACAAAACCACTAACTCCTAGGTCAAGAATTCCCTGAATCAGAATTAGCTGCAGCCTAGGAAGACATATCTGTATATATTTCCCTTGTTCCTAGACTCTTCCCAAAGCATTTCCTAACCTAGTTGTTCTCTGATCTAGTACATATGCTCCTATGTAACTTTTCTTCTTCTGAACTGGATTTAATTGTTTCTTCCAAAAGTACTGCAAGTATTTTGGCATGCTCCAAATGTCAGGGAGCAAAACGTTCACCTGGTGTCAGGAGGAGTTTGGATAACACACCTATGCTTCAGAGCTCCTGAGCTTGCTCTGTAAACAATAGCGGAATATCTAGCAGACTTGGATTTTGTTGGCTAAAGCTTGTGAGTGCAGCTGGGAAACATCCAGGCACGTAACAGTGTCTTTGGTCATCTGGAAGATGCAGCCTTTGAAGCAAGTCTGTGGTGCTTTCAGACAGGTTGGAAGTACACAAGCCTTCTGCATTTGGGATCCCGTGGCCTGTAATGGGAAAACTTAAGCCTGAAACAGAAGAGTAGGTAGGTGTAAGAACACTACAGTGTTTTTGAGTTCTGCCAAGAACTGAAGTCCTTCAGAACCTTTGGTGCTGACAAATTTGCAGCCAGTAGTACCAATGGATGATCTTTGCAATTATTCAAAGCTTCAGAGGTGTTTGGGGCTTTTGTGGTTTTTTGGGGTTTTTTTTCTACATAATTTGTGTTGCATAGTGGCAGTGGTATTTTGTCTTGCTCTAATAGCATATTTCATTTTTTTTTTCATAAACTAATTGTAATTGTACATCTCTGTGAGAATCACAGGTTGCTTGTGTCAGCGAAACCCGGGGAAATGTCAGTTGTGTTGCTAATGTCAGAGCTGCTGGAGCTCATTTCCTGTAACCTGCACTGTCTAAGAAGCCACTTGCTTTAGTTCTCCTGTATTTTTAGCAGTAGCTTTGCACTCCCAGATAGTCCTGAAATTGTGCTACTGATGCCAGCCCGCTGGGCAGGCAACAGGCTTAGACTGGCGAGCCTGCTGGGCTGCCTCTTACTCCAGGTCCATCAGGGAAGAGCAGGATATGTAAATTTCCTTTTTTTTTTTTTTTTTTTTTTTTTGCTTTATTGATACATGTTTCTTACCTTGTCACTGGGAAATTGTAAAATTCATTTTTTTCCTAACAGAAGTGAACACTGCTTTAGTGCCGCAGCTGGAGAGAGTCTGGCTTCCTGGTGTGTGCTCTGGACAGGAGCTGCTCAGTGATGTGGGAGGAGGCAGGGGATACAGGAGAGGATGAGTAGCTCTTCCTTTGGTAGAACTTGTGGCAGGTGCTGGTGGGCACAGCTATCTCCTGTCTGGTCATCCCTTCCGGAGGCTCTGCTTGGCACTGTGTCACTTTTCCCTGGCTTCCTTGTGTCCTTTAAATCCCCATATACAAACCATCTCACCTCAGAAGACCTGTAAAACCAGAGATTGGTGGGAATCTTGTTCAGCCATAAAGCAAGATTTGGGAACATTGCAGCATTTTCTTTTTTTCCACATAAGGATGAAGCTGAGACAACCCAGATTTTTATAAAGGGGAAAGATGAAGGTGTGAAGCAACCAGAGCAACAGCCTGGCAGTGTCTGGGCTAAGCCCTCAGTTTGAAGCTGGCAGGATGGGGACCTGTACCTGTCTCTTCTCTTGCCCCAGTGACAATTTCAGCATCCATCTCTTGGCCTCTCCGCAGAAAAGGCTAGACTTGCTCTGGTATGTTTTAGCCAGCAATTGTATTTTGCACTTGTATTTAGAATTTTTTTCCTTGAAAAAAACCCAACAAACAAACAAAAAACAAAAACAAAACAAACAAACAAAAAAAAAACCCCGAAAAACCATACCCACAAACGCTAGAAAGTTTGGAGATCAACTTAAAAGTAAAATCGATAGACAACTCTACTAAAAACACATTTCAGCCAGTGTTAAAAAGAAAAAAACTGTGCTTCCAAATGCAAAGCTCTGCTAGGAGCCCTGTGTCGCTGGGTGGTTTCTGCTGCAAACATATAGGTGTTATTCATGCATGTAAAATCCACTTTATACAGACCTTGATGCAAAACTTTATAAATTTTTTTTAGTTAAAAAATTTCTTACACAGTGGGGCAGAGACGCTTTAAGGGTTTTGCTCTGTTAAACGTGAGCTCCCTACAACAGGCATTGCTTTTCCCAGCAGAAGCATCTCTGCCCTTACTATGGCAAGTCCCTGGAGGTGCCATGACAACAGGGCTCATGTTCAGGTGCTTACCATGACTTTGATAAAATGTATGGTATTTATTGTGTCTGGCTTTCAAATAAAGGAAAAAGCAAAGAACTAGAAAAAATATGGTAGGTATTTTAAGATACTGGGAAGAGTGTTTCTGCTGGTTGAGGTTGGAAAGAGCTCTGTTTACTGTTCCTGTCTGAAAAACATGCCTGAAGGACAGAAGTGTATTCCAGAAATCCTCAGATGCATCTGTACGGAAATAAAAATAGATATGTTGATAGTAGCTGAAAAGAATCCCAATATTCTGCAAAATCTAGTAAAAATGATGGTGGAATGCTTTTTGACACATTTTAAGGGAACAGGTGTAAAAATTCCCACCTTCTTGCTCTGCCTTGTGCTTTGCAGCTGCATTCTATGATACTTTCTCCCAGGTTCCCTTTCCAGAGAACGTGGTGGAGGTGAGTAGCTACACAGACATCCAGCACGTTCCTCCTGCCCCTGAACCCCACCAGACTGTCCTAGTTTGGTAACGGCCTACGCTGAGGCAGACTTTACCTAGTAGTCAGTTAGAGCAGTAATACAAAAGCTTAGTATGTGTTTAAAACAGGGGGAACCCTCTTTGGTTCCTCTGTGACTTAATTTCTTCTGAATCCTTTAGAAACATATCCCAGCTACATTCCCAGGCAAGCACTCCGGTCTTTCCTCATCGCAACACGCACGTGCTCAAATCAGGATACGACGGGGTAAGAAGTGAAAGCCCTCTATATTTGAAAAGGTGCTTTCTTGTGCTTCAGTTGCTCCTTGGTGAAGGTAAAACGCTTACTTGCATGCTCCATGTGAAGGAGGGTGGAGCGGGAGAGGAATCCATCTGTAGTTTGGAAGCGTGTCATGCACCCTGCATGTTGGCAGAAGAGGTGACAGACTCTCCCAGCTCATCGCTCTGCCCGCAGTGCCCAAGCCCTCGCCGTTGGTTCAAGGCTATACCACTGCCATGGTTAACACAAGGTTGGAATGTTACTCTGGGAGTTTTATTCTAGCAGTTCATGAGAAATCAGTACGCTGCGGAGAAGAAAGCGTCAGAGAACAGCCGTTCTTCCCATCTGCAGCAGCTGCCAGCCAAGAGCTGGAGCAGGTTCCAGGCAGGGACTAATGCTGACTTCTGCGGAGCAGCAGAACTCCTGTGAGAGGTTTGTTACCTTCACAGGATGCTGGGCTGTGCTTGGAGGTATATTGTTTGGAGATAAAAATCATTAGTATGTTTAATTCGTGTATCTATAGCTCAGGGTACCTGCAGCACAACCTCCTGCATGGATGATCAGTTTGAAGTCCCACAAAAGCCCTAGAAAGATGTTTTCCAAAAGTCTAAGTAGAAAATTTATGCATCTGCTTTCCTGAGCTGTCCATCACTGCAGCACCCTGTGCTTTGTAAATCCAAATGCATTTATCCTGACAGCACTTCAGAGCGATGGGGCTGTGATCACATGGACCATCACCTTGCTTGGCCGTACAGGGAGAACACCCATGGCCTCACTTTTCCAAGTATTCCCTGTTTTGTAGTACTTTAGAGGATCAAAGCTCAGCTCACTTCAGCTTCAGCTGAAGCTGTTGAGTATTCAGCATTTTACAAATCAAGCCCCAGCCTCTCCCGCTGAGCACGGAATGATGAACGTGCAGTTACTGACAGTTTCTGCAATTAGTGATTTAACAAGAGCTCTGTAACAAAGGTGTAGTGTGTTCTCAAGAATAGTGTTACCCAATTTTGAGAACATCCATTCCTCTTCCTGCAGTTCCCTCCCTCCCTCTCCATCTTTCAGCCCTGAACTGCGGGAGAGCCCAGTGTTCCCATGAATGGTAACCTTGCTGGTTATGGCCCAGGGGGTTATTCCCAAAGCTTTTCCAACCCCTCTGAAAGGATAAAATCAGGTTCCTACTTAATAATATCTGTTTACTCCATGAAGCATATGCAGATTCCAAATAGTATTGCACAGACACCTTTCTTCTGGCATTTTTTGAACTTCTGATGAGATGTCCGTGTAGTAATTATTTTCTTATCAGGCCTTTTTGTCCAAGTTGTCGTGAAGTGCAAAATATCAAGCTGAAAGGACAAAGTCTTTTATCTGGCAATACATGGTCCTTCATATGATGGAGCATCAACATGCCTTTAATATCACAACCCTGGCTTTGCAAACTGAGCAGGCAGGGTAACTGCTCAAAGACTAAAGTTTTCCCTTCTCTCAAAGCATACCTTGCAGGTGCTGCTTATAGAGGTGCGATCATGTGGTGAAAGCTCTGTGAACTCTATAAATAGATATCTAACTTTATATTAAAACATAATCCTTGGAAACCATTAACCCTTCCACAGTCAAAGCTTTGCAGAATGCATTCAAGGGGTGTTAGTTCAAGTTGGTCTCCTACATCAGGCTGAGAGCCCATAAAGAGATTCACCGGCCTTTCTGGGGCATTGATGCTGTCCAGTGGTGCTGCTCCTGTCAGTTTATAGGGCTCTGATATGGCTGTGCGATACCACGTGTGGGAATCTATTAAGGAAACCTTGATTTTACCCAGTCATGACTAGAAAGCAAGGTAGGGATAATCTCCCAGTGTACTGTGCCTTGCCCTCAAATGTGCTTTCTCTGCCTCGCTTCTGTTCTGCCTGCTTTTTCTGTGGGTGATTAATGTTAATGGGGATTGAGAAAATTGCATTGCACTGGTTAGTTCTGCCAACCAGCTCCGCTAACCAGCAACTTTTGCAAGCATCTGAATCCAGACAAATCCCTCCTGTGGTTTTAAGTTGGTGCTCTTGTGTTAGCAAAGGAATTTGCCCCGGTACGTAGGAAGCTGCAGAGTCCAGCTAGTTCATCCTGTGCTTTCCAAGCTCCTTTTAACAGGAGAACTATGTGCTGCTTTGTGGCATTGCTGCTCTATGCTACAGCTGGAGAAGGGAGCCTCATGCACCACTACTGAGTGACAATGCATGGCACTGCTGTCACCAGGCAGCTTTTTAGCAATGATTATAAGAATTACAGTAATGTCTAGGATGCCTGGAAGGAAATGGGCATTGTTACCCTTTCAGGGATATAAACAAGCTTTGAGGGCATCAGAAGAACCTGTACTTAATAGCTCAGACCTGGAAGCTGTATGGCAGTTACCATCCAGCCAGGTTAAAAGTCCTTGTTTGTATAAGTGACGGGATCACATTTATTTTCCTCACTGTGTAGGAAGGATGCTGTGTGGGGGTGGGCTTGGGGCTGGCCGGCCAGGACACCATGTACCTCCTGTGCAAGGCAGGCAGCAAGGGGTGAATGAGGTGGGTTTTGAGCTAAGAGAAAGGAGGTTCTGCCTGCTAAGGGAAATAACACCTGCACTGGAAAATGGGGTCTGCCTCCGTCTCTGCTTCAGATTCACGTTGTGGTGGCTCTTACCTAACCCTATGCCACATCTCACAGCTGTCTGTTAGTGGCACAGCTCATTGCCTGGATGCTCAGGGTGTGAGTGCAACGTGCAGAGCTGCTTCTGCTCAGGGTGTGGGAGCAGCTGCTGGTGCCTGCGCCAAGCATCCAGGTCAGGCTCCAGTGCAGGGGAGCGGGTGTCCGTCTCAGGGGCTTTCCTGGAGACCCGAAGGGCACATTTGATGTGTGACAGATTAGAGCCATGACCCCATAGTCTTATTTGAACATCCCAGGAAGCTGACCCAGGTCAAAAGCCATGAATCCCTCAGGAAGGACTGCAGCAGCAGCCAACCTCCCCCTCCAGGACAGCCCCACTTTCAGATACTTTGCTAGCTAAGACACAAATAAAAGTAGAGACAGACTTTTCCATAGCTTTGAGTTTACCTTTCTCAATTATACGCAAATGTAGCAGGATTTGCCACAGTGCACTGTGTCACCAGCAGCCTACAGCAGTTCACAACTGGTCTATTAACATTCATGTCTGGTGCCGTAATTCAGGTTCCTCTGAACTTTCTATGAGCAAAGAACAAATTGAAACATTTTTGAATTTTCTTTGCTCTGTGAACCACGGTTTGGCTTGCCAGAGTCATAAATGGAATTCAGAGCAATACAGCAGTTGTAATCACACCTCTGTCCTGGGCTGGGGAACATTTTACAGACTGATTAGACTGTAGAAACCCTCTGAAATGGAATAGGAGGTGGCTGCTAATGGAAAGTCAACTGTTACACAGAGCAAACAAATGAGCAAAGTAATCCTCGCACCAAAAAACAGGCACTCAGTCTCGCACTATTCTGGAAAAAGTCATCTGGTTGCTTTATCTGCTGAATCAAATTTATTTTAATTATATTGCAGCCAGTCTGTTCCCCACTCCTGTGTGGTGTTTTTTGGTTCCATCGTTATTAAATGGTACTACTGCTTATTTATGTAAGGGACTGGATCCAACCCACTGAAGCCAAAGAGAGCCTTTCTGTCAGCTTATACAGATTGTGCCTTCCCCACCCCGCTAAGCTAGTGCACTTTCTAAGACAATACCAGAGGCCTTAAACAGATTTTTTGAAATAATTTAGATTTATTATTTAAAAAGAAAACAAAAACCACCCCCAAATCATTCTTAGGGGTGTTTTTATTTCTGGAATTGTGTCTCTTGCTCTCCAGAACATTTTAGAGGCTGCAACAGGGTCAAAACCAAACATTGAATGTGTCCTCAGCAGTGTTCCTCCAAGTGCTGTACTGGTCAGCAGCTGCATAGGGCTATAAATGAGCTACATTTCTGTAAATACCTCTCTTGTTGCATTACTGGTTAGATCTGAGTTTGTATGGTGTCTTGGGAATTAACAATAGTTTTTGAGATGTACTGCCTTACACAGCTCACATCTTGCTTTGCTTTTTTTTTTTTTTGATGTACAGTTTTCTGTCCAAGGCCCAGGGTGTGCTTGGAATGTGTCTTTAAATGTCTTTGCTTGCATCCCACATCCCATGTTTGTCTTCGCCATACACATACAGAGTTGAAGCTGAATTTTCATCAGAACTGTTTTAAAAAATGCCCCAAAAATTTACAGAATCCCAGCAGAGATCTGAACCAATTTCATTATGTGTTTCCTTCTTGACACCTTAAATTCTAGATGAAAGGCAAAGAAAATCCCTGGTTTGATTTTGCTGGCAGTGGAAGGTGGCAGTGCACCCCTTGCAGGTACCGTTACACAGCCGTGTGTTTTCCCCTGCAGCCACCTGCAAGGGCACCAGCATGCGGGGGGGAGGGGGGGGGTGCGGCACAACAGGCCATGGGGACACAGTGACATCGCACTGGTATCTTGCCCACCCACCCCCCCCTCGCCCAGGAGCCTGCTCAAACTGTGGTGGCGAAGCCCCAGCTCAGCTGGTCCGCAGCAGGGACCCACAGCTGGTGCAGGAGGGGCTGTGTCGTCACTTCCATCTCTGCCCTGACTTGCTGCTGCCTCGAGGAAATCTTTCTAGTCGTGTTTCAGTGTACTCAGATGTAAGGTGAATGTGAGTCCTTTCTACTTCTCCTACGCCTTTATTCTATATAATGTTGCAGGTATGTGTGGGATACAGAATTGTGGTTTAAAACTACCACCAAATCACAGAATCATTCAAAAAACTGCTGTAAAATCTACGTCTTGACTGGGAGACTTTCAATCTGCTTTTTCCTTTTTTTCACTGTATTCAAGATTTCTCATGCTTCATCTTAAATAATAGTACTTTCCAGATAGAGGTGGTACAATGAGGTTCACGCTAGCTGCAGCGTAAGAAAGAATTCTAATTATATTTAAATACCCAAGGCTAACAAATAGTTCAATTAACATTGGCAAAGACTGCTTGTAGTTGATAGTTTGTTCGTGAGGTTATAAATAGACCTGTCAGAGCTCTAACGTGTGCTGGGCAGATATTTGATCGTTAACACTGACTGAGCTTGCAACGCCTAGGAAAAGAGTGATTTATATCTAGAAAAGGTTGAAGAATTAAGAATAATGATGTAGCCAGAAACAATAGTGGTCTTTAATGCATGAAGTTGGTTAGACCCTGTCCTGTTTCCTGATGCACGCAGGAGTGTGCGGGGAGTGAGCAGGGGGGCGCACGGCAGGGGTGAGGAGCAGCGTGGGAGCTGGGCTGTGACACATGGACAGGGGTCAGGCTGCTGGTGGCGCTTGGAGAAATGGGTGGTGGTGCCATTTGCAGCTGCCCGGCTTTAGTAACGGCTGTAGCTGATGTATGTCCCTGTCCCCACACAGCTGCATGTTTTAAATAGTTGGTGGCTGCATGCTCTGAGGACGCATATCTGTCATATTCTGATCTGCCATCCTTCAACCGAGAGAGATACACCTTGCTGCTAGCATGCATAGCACAAGCCAGTAGATTATCTCTAGCCTGTTGTGTCGCTTCAGTTTTGACTACATACATACATTAAACATTTAGACGTTCTCTAGCACAAAGCACAGGGTATATGGTGCATTTAGAGGTGGGATACACATTCACGCAGCGCTGAGCTCCCTTGCTGTTCGCCTGGGGCTGGTGATGTCTCTATTAAGCACAACTGCGTTTTGCTACCAACAGCTCAAGGTGCCTTCGTGCAATGGCAGGCACTCTGTATCTAAGACAGCAGGGGAAAAAAGTATTCTGCTGAGAAACTGACAAAATTTGGGGTCTTTTTTTCTTGTCTCCCAAATCTTTGTCCTTGGCAGCCTCTGCTTGTTCCTGCTGCCACCTGTTTCGCCGCAGCCTGGGCAGGTGGCACTGGCCTGAATCTGACGGCTGCCTCTGGCCTCTACATTCTCCGTAGCCCTCAGATGATTCCCTTTGCTATGCTTGAACTCAGAGAACCAGGCATATATTTGATATGAAACCTTTATGCAGTAATTACGTATTGCCTGTTTCCCACACATTTTTCAAAAGCTTACAAATACTACCTGTAGCAAGGTAAGTTTATACTTTGTCTTAAAAGGGAGAAACAGTATTCTACCCAGTATTAGTCAAACCAGAAAAATACTCTAGCTCTGTTTTCTTTTTCCTACTCAGTGACATACCCAGAAAAAGCTGAGAGGAGACCTAACATATTTCTGAATTATCTCCTCCCCTGGCAGACCGTACTGCGAGTGGTTTGTGCCTGAGTTCTTGCCATCGCCTGTGCAGCACTGTGCAGCCTTTCCTAGGCTGGGACAGAGCTGCAGGCAGAAGGACCTGAATGCCTGACAGTGCTCCAGAGCATCCATTTAAAATGAATCTTCTAGCACATGCCAAAGATAATGCTTAGAATTAAAAATCTACAATAACTACTGCTTTTGGGGAAATGCAGTATAATAATAATAGCATGTTGGCAATTTTGCATAAGGCTGATGGCTTACAGGGCTGCTAATTAACTATGGGTTTTCTTTGCTGGCACTACAGGGAGACACTTCATGAGGAAAAATGTAACTGAAGCCAAAGAATGACTGTCTCAGAAATTCACTGTGTCTGTCACAGTTATGGCAAAATACTGAGCTTGCTTGCTGTTGCATGCTAAAATAGTGTGTTTGGGGATGCTTGTTGGTTGTAGTGTCAGTGAAAGAAAACATGTGGAAGTCTCCATCTTGGTTAACTCTGGGGCAGTCTGTGAGTCTTCCCAGGCTGGAATTGAGTTTTGATCAACTGAAACATCATTACGTGTCCTGTCCGTGTCCAACCAGAGGGCTGCAAGGGATTTCCTGCGTGGTGTATGAGGCAGCACCTGTGCTCAGCCCCGTGTTAGAGAATTAGATACTCAAATGGAGAATTTAATGTTCACCTTCTACACCCTCCTGAAACCCTTTGGAGTGTGTTTTAAATATAGGAGAGGTTAAAATACACTGGGATTTGTTTATTTTGTTTGCAAAAGGGTGTTTTCTTGAACATTCTTTATTTGATTAGAGATTTCAGTCTGACCAGTAATCACAGTTTAGTATATTCAATTCCTTTGGCATTAAATTTCAAGTTTACACTTGGATAAGAAAATTAAAAGTAATGGTATGATACTCTCACTAAAACATACTCATAATTCTAAATGATGCTACAGTGCTCAGGATTTGAACAGTGTTGTTAAATAACAAAGCAACAAATGTATACTTTCTGCTACAAAAATTTGGCTATCATCTAAGCATCCACTTGTTATTCCAAAGCTTCTACTCCTAATCATCTTGGGATATGGGTTATTTTTTAACAAATCTTCATAATTTCTACTTCTAGAGTCACAGGATTGGGTACCTTTTAAACTCTTCTTGTTTATTTTCAAATTGTCTATAAGTACTCAACTGAAACATTTAAGGAAACTGTACAGAACCCTTTTCCCCCCTTGGGTTTTGCTCTATTAGCTGAGACTGAAGGATTCTGAAAGGGAGAGTGGAGTCATGGCTGTAGCCTGCAACCAGACATGGACGGAAAGCAGCCCAGTTATATCTGGATTGATTTTCAGGCTCAGTTGTGAATTTGGGGCTTGGAACCAAACAAGAATGAAAGGCTGGATCTCTTGATGACACAAACTGATGAATTTCAATTCTATGTATTTCTATGCTATAGGTGTTTGTGGTTAAAATGGAGTTAGTTGATAGAAAATATTTCATAAGACCTTACTATAGGTAATGTGAGATCAAAAAAGATTTAAGTCAATTAATTTTGCAGATGTTTGCCTGCCCATTTATCATGGGCAGTCAGCACTTAGTGTCTTCATTGGTGGCTGTGTGACACTGTGTTCATGTTACTCCTTTCTTAGAAATGGTTATTCCTTATCCACTTTGTTCCACCTGCCGATCAACCACTTGTGTGTCTTTTTAGGTCACCTCGATGTTGCAGTTCTCGAGTAAATCCCTCAATTTACTGCTGCCAGCCTCGGCTCTTTTCAGCCAGCCTGATTTACCCTGTTGGTCTTCAATATGGTGTTCACCTTAATTTTTATTTTTGTAATTCATAGTATTTTGCCTCAACAGATACACTTCAGGGTGCTAGAGGGAGTGCAGGTTTCAGGGAGGTTGGTTGTGAGTGGCCGTGTTTGCTGTGATGATGCTGGGTCATCCCTCAGCGCATCAGCCGAGCAGCCCCCAGAGGAGGAGGAAGGGCTTAGCTGCAGTAGGCACGTGTTGTGAACTAATGCAGAAAAAAATCTCTGTGCTTCCAAGTTTGTTTCACTGTAGAATTTCTCACCAGCTGTAATAAAGTGACTGGCTTGCAGTTGGATGAAGACTGCAGGACCACTGTTGCAGAGTTCTCTTCCGATGCTTTTCCCTAAGAGATGATTGACTCCCAATAGCGATCGTTTTGCGTTAGGATTTGACGTGACAGACTGACTTCTTCTCTTGCTTGTGTGCACTAATGAAGGGGAAAAACTCTCTCAGTCCGTTGAGAAGGATGCGCTCGGGTTCCCAGCACAGCCGAGAATGGGTGTGTGCTCCTGGTGTGGTGCTCAGCCTGTGCCTGAATCCCTGCCTGGAGCAAGGAAGGATGCAGGTGGCACCTTGTCTGCGGGAAGCTTGCTGGCTCACAGCCACTGCTTTTAGAAAATAGTGTCTGCACCAAAGTTTCTAATCCCCACTGGTGAATTATTATCTCTCTTCTAACATCCCAGCTTGCCTCAGCCCTTCACAGAGAAGAGCTGGGCTGCAAATCAAAGCTTTCACTAGCAGAAAGTCATTAACTTGTTTTGGATACTTTGGCAGAACCTCATCTCTAGAAAAAGAGATGCTCCCAGATATGGTATCTTAAAAAATAAAAATGAAACAGTGCAGTTTGTCTGTGGTCAGTTGCTCAATTTATAACTAATTATTCTGTGACAGCTGTGACTGATGACAGCTCCAGCCCAGTGCAGCTGAATGTTGTGAGACAGCAACTTTATCAGGGGTCTCCAGCAAAACCCCTGCTTGTCTTTGGGGCTGGGGTTTGAAAGAGGCAGGTAACATCCTATGTCAGAGCTGACTAATTAATCTTTCAATGCAAGGATTCCCTCTGGCATTATCCCCACAGTCCTACTGTGTACAGTCGTTGCCATGGCAATGATAAAAGGCTACTATGGCTGGCTGCCCATCTCCTCTTCATATTTTTCTCAAAGAAAATAAAAGCCAAGATATACTTCAGAGCAGATTTGCTGCCTGTGAAAACTCTGATCTTAGTTAAAGGTCCCCTGAGGAAAACATCCTTCTGACTATCCCCAGCTGCCTCTGCTCCCTGATGCATCACCCCAGTTTCAGGCAGACTCCCTTGGTTCAGGCTGATGTGCTGCAGCAGAGCTGTGGGGCTACGGCTGTGAAGTGTGAGCCCACAGCTGGGAAGGGATGGCCTTGGACAGCTGGGGGGGGGGCCTGATCCCTGGGGAGCTACAGACACCCCCTGGAGCATGGACAAGTGCTTTGAGGTCTGCATCATCAAAGGGTGTTAGATCCAAAATGTTTTTTATACGGATAGTGAGGCACTGGACGGGAGGTTGGGGGTGGGGTGTCCCTGAAAGTATTTGAGTATTTTCAGTTGCCTTTTATCTCATTTGAATACCTAACTAGCTCTAGCCTATCTTAAAATCCAGGAAGTGCCTATCTCCCTTTGCAGGTAACTAAATAAATTTAAAAATTTAGTTCACTGTATACTCCGTTTTCTTCTCTGTGAAATAAAGTAGGATGATTTAGAAAGGATAAAGTTAATTCCTAACACTGAGGAGAGGTATGAGGACTATCTGGGAATAAAACAGGATTGTGTATGTGAAATGGTTGTGACGGTGTTCAGCAGTGACTACTACAGGCAGCTTTCTCTTGCCTGCAACTCCACCACCGGCATATGCTGTGACTCCTGGTTAGAACAAATACCCGG
This sequence comes from Falco rusticolus, assembly GCF_015220075.1. Taxonomy (NCBI): domain Eukaryota; kingdom Metazoa; phylum Chordata; class Aves; order Falconiformes; family Falconidae; genus Falco; species Falco rusticolus. The sequence goes on from NC_051194.1 coordinate 18,086,844, forward strand.
CACTGAAGGATACCTTTATACCAGATCAGTTCAGCAGCAGCACAAAGATGACAACTGACCTATGGGTTTAGGAAAGAAGTCAGTCCATAATTGTGCTCAGAATAAAATCCTAGAGACTGGTGTAATCTCAGCTCTGGTATAACTCCTATGATGCCACCAAAGCTTAATATTTGGAAAAATACCTCCCAATAGTTCCCTGAAGCTATTCAGGCCCTTCTTGACTCTTCACCTCCTCGAAGTTTCTGTCCAGGAAGGAGCATTAATGCAATCTATTCACCAGCCTCCTTGTTGAACCTCTTTCCTGCTACTTTTGCCCTGGTGAAAATGGAAGGCTTCCTTGGAATTATTCACATTCTGGTGGTCACAAGTTTTTTATGTAAAGCTCTCAAACTCTCTCATTCTCCATAGCTGGTGCCTAATAAAAGCAGCAGACCAGGTCTTTCCCTGCAGTTATGTTACCTTTGTGCCTCCCTGTGGCTTTGTCTTTTCAGAATGCATCCATCAAAAGTCAGTACACGCACTTCTGCTCTTATAACTCTAAATAAGGCTGTTGACACCAGAAAGCCTATTCCAGAGAGTTCACTTAAACAAACAAACAAACAAACAGCAACAACCAAAAAACAAAATAACAAACAAAAAACCCCCATGTTAAGTGAGGTCATTGATGATTTTGATCTTTGTACGTCATATGTTAGCATAAAGCTGCAGGATTTTATGATATCTTCGGGTTAACTTTGAAATAATGAAAAGCTATGCACTCCGTATCTTGAGAGTATGTACATAAAACCTTCCAAATTTCTTTATCTGCAGAAAGATAGCCCTTCCTTTCACAGATCCCCAAACGTTTTCTTAGTAACTGTATATAATTTCAGAGCCTACAGTGTTATCAAGAACTCTTTTGCTGCTCTATACATGGTAACACTTCTGTGGCTGTACCATTTGGGTTTTTTTAAAAAAGACCCCATCTTTTTAGTTTCTTCTATCTGATGTGTTCCTGTAGGGCTATTGAAGCATCCTGGTATCACTGGGTACACGGGGGAGAAACCCAGCTATGGCAGGCTGCCGGCCCCACTCCTCACATCTTGTCCCCACTCCGCCTGTGCCCTGTGAGGTGACGTTCATACGGGTTCACGTTCAAACGCTGTCCCACATAGACAGGCAGCTTGCAAACCTGGTGGATCACACATCATTCCACCTTCATGCTGAAGCTTTGAAAAATGTCAGCTGGAGAGCAGACTGAGCTGTGTATGCCTGCATGGCCGTGCCTTTGCATGAGGCGAGGGCCAGCCTCGGGCTCAGGGACATGCAGAAAAAATAAATCAAAGCATTCACATCAGGAGCAAAGTCAACGAGCAAAAGTCACACTTCTGCGTTTAGGGCAAGTGAGAAGCTACAAGTGAGTACCCCAGTGTTCGTGTCCTATGTGGGGCAGAACTTGGAGGGCCAGGCTGAACTAGGAGACAGCGGATTTTTTTTTTAATTATTATTTTTGTTTGGTTTTATTATACAAATGGAAAAACACAAGCAGATAAGGGCTTCAGGTGAATTGCAGTTGAATGTGACATGTAACTGATGCTCCCAGTAGTCTGAAGAAAGCTTAAGGAAATGTTTTAAGGTATTTTCAAGAGGAACATTTTTAATCCATAAAACCCACTAGCTACAAAACTGAATAGAGAAAGAAACATTTTGGGCATCCTAGACCGCTAATCAAAAGAGTTTAAATTTTTTGTGTTATATGCTAAAGTATGCAAAGGTCCATGGCAATTTAAAAAAGAATGTGTTCAGTTCACGGAGAGATTCTGAATGAAAAAAAATATACCACCAAAGATTTTGCAGATACTTACCCTGTTCCAGATTAGTTAATAAATGTTGCAGACAGTCACCTGGCATGCCAGGGCTCACCCTGTGGGCAGTCACTGGTGTGGAGGTTTCACTGTGGGCAAGCCATAAACTGGTCAAATTAGCTGCCTCTCATGCCCAGCTCAACTTGTGGTCGCCAGGGCTTGGCAGAGTGCACAGCCTGCCTGCTTCCTCCGGAGTCAGAGAAGGTGCCTCGTGTCTGCGCTGGGGCTTGTTTGTTGTTGCTGCTAAAGGTGAATAACCTGGCCTCAGCTTGAGCGGCCGTTTCCTATAAGTAATTGGGGGTTATGTTTTGGGTGAAACCCTGCCATGCTTTGCTGCTTATACTAAAATCTCTCTTTTCTGAAATCCATCTTTCTTTCAGTATTGTGTCGAAAAGGTTGGGTGGTAATGAAGCAATGTCCTAACAGGTGTGTCAACAAGGAGAATCAGGTCACTTGTGAACATCCCTTATTTTGTATGCTGTCAATCAGTAAATCGCCCTGGGAGTGATGGAGTGAGCCTGTAATCAGTGCAAAACAGACATGTGAATCTTATTTAATCCTATTTGACTTGTCATTTTAATGAATTGGGTTTGGGGGTGAGCTGTTGCATACAACTTCAAGAGATGCTGCTGCTTTTAAATTCCTGTAGTTTCGTATGTTGTGTTACTGCTAAACAAGCTGTACTCTGCAGAGTTGACTTGCTGTGAATTCTTTAGTTATTCCTCCTGTGCCTTATTGCTCATGTCAAGTGCAGAACTCAAAAGCCACATCACAATCTAGATAATGAGCTGAAAATACCTTATCAGAGACAAATTTAGATCTAAAATTAAGATTTCCCCTTGTTTCAATGTGCTTAGATCTGCATTTCTTTAAAGTCAAATGATTTGGAGGCCAGGAAGCCTTTCTTGCTGAATTGCTTGGTACTTAGATGCTGTTTGAACCACTAAGTAATAGATCATCTGAGCTACATAAATTGACAGCAGTAAGACAGCTTTTCTTCTGCGCTTGACACGAGTCATCTGTTCCCTCCTGTCTGTCTTGCTCAGCTGCCACTTTCATTATGGAGACAGGTTTGGTTCCGTAGTTGACTTTTTGGATGACCAAGAATGGTACTGATCCTTTGATTTTGATGATCTGGAAGAGCATCAGGAGAGAGGAGATAAACTGGAAACTGTATGGCTTTTCTTAGTGTTCCCACGGTGAAAGATGATCAGTAGCAGGTAAAGACTCTGGACCAAGCCAGCTGCGACAGCGCTTGCTCTGTACTTTGGTTTGTTCCCTGGTGGTAAAAGGAAAAATATTTCTTGTCAGCCCTGCTAAGCCTGAAAAGCCTGTGAGGTGGAGCTTGTAGAGGAGAGAGATACTGGGGGACAGAGAAGGGAAAGCTGCTTTCTGCTTTTGGTCATGCCTCAGTGGCCAAAACTGGGGAACTTGGCAAAGAGGGACAGAGTGTACGTGGTAAAGCAGGCGTTTGGGGGAGGTAGGTAGGGTTCTATTTTAGTGCATTAATTCTGAGAATCCTAATGGATTTATCCATTATTTTGAATGCTAGTTGGCCTAATTCCAGTCAATTGATTCAGTTTTAATGTGGCTTTTAGTTTATTTTGTTTGTAGTGATTTCATTTACATCCCTTTCATACCTCATTTTATCAACTTGTCATTATGTATTAGAATGGTGAAATGTGCATAGGTGACCCTTTCCAGCAGCCCTCCCTATAACCCAGTTACCATCCACACGGTGGTGGAAGGTGGGGTACTCTGCCCCGGCCCCCTTCCCCCAGTGCACAGCTCACCCACCACGTGCACTTCCCAAGGCCGTCTGTTTTGTCTCTGATATGCCCACAAACCTGGCATCAGTCGCCCTTAGCAAATACAGAATGCAAAGCGCTGTTCCAGTTGACTGCACTTATCCCATTCCTGTCCTTCACTGTGAGCGTCCTTTAAATATAGTCCTTAGGTCTTTTTGATCTCCTGGCCCTATGGGAACATGGCTTTAGGTATGAATTACCCTTCTAGTCCAAACTCGTACCGTCTGCAGCATCTGGGAGGTATTACCCATTCAGGCTTGCATTTGAATGTTAGGTACTAATTTCAGACAAGTGTCTGTCACTTGAACATAAAGTGTGCAGCTGCAGCAGCCCCCAAATAATTATTACCTCTAACTGGCAGCCATTCGGTTCTTTCTCTTTTTTTATCTCTGTAGTATCTGTATGAGTATCCATGGTATGATTCATTTCCCCTACCTCCAGCTGGCTGAAAGGTAGATGTGGAGATCAGCTTTTACTCTAGGGCCCAGTTACAGTCAGTGGCGAGTGATCCGTCCCTCCAAAGGACAATCTGTCCATCAAAGAGAAAATGGGATAAATGGCTTATTGCTCTTCACTGACTGTTCTTTAGACTCAATTCCTAAATGTTTGATGGGCAAAACAGCAAAAATGAATCCCAAACAAAAAATTGATGTGATAGATGATGTTTGTGGCCCCGCTGTGTTACCAGTGGTTTGTATGGAAAGGCATCTCCCTGTCCCTAAGGTAGCTGTTCTACTTGTTACAAAACGTGACCGTTGCTTTTACTACCTTCTTTTAAAGCAGTGTCTAACATTAGGCTTCAGTATCCTTCTTTTGTGGCCAGTACAGAAGAGCTCTATTTTAGAGCTCCTGAGGAACTTGTGATTCAAAGCAAAACCGTTTCTCTTTGCCGTTGGAAATGTGAGGTAGGATGCCTTGCTTAGGACCACATTTAGTAACTGGAGCAGCTACTAATTGAACTGCAGGGCCATGTGCTGGAGTGGCAGGCAGCTCTCTTAACGTGTGTGTAGGGAAATTACCTCTTTCTGGAGGCAGTTGAGTCTCAATTATTTGTTCAACTGGTGATTGCTTGCTGACTCATTCAAGATTTGGCATAATTCAGCTGGGTTGGGTGTTCAGGTTGTAATTCAAATCACAGACTTCATTTTCAAAGCAAAATGAGCTGCAAAGCAATATGAAAGTGTCTAAGCTTTGAGAGGCTTGGAAAAAGCTCAGCACAACTTGACCTGGGTATCTTTAAAGACTGGGAAAAAAAAAAAAAAAAAAAAGCTTAGTTAAACATACAACTTTACTAAAACATAGGGTGTTTTTGCATTGGTATTGAACACTTTACTAATGGTCTTATGTAGTTTCTGCTTAGTACTACACTTATTTTTCACTACTCTGTCATTCTGCAGCTGCTTAGGCTGTTTGTTCTCTTGCATGTGATTCCTTACTTAGCAACTGCTTTACCAAAGCGCAAAGTGATTTCAGTCAGACATGGAGGATGGTGCTGTTTCTTCTCTCAGGCTCAGATTCATCACTTTTCCTAGTAATTTAGTAGCCGGTAAACTAGCAAAATGGATGTGGATACTGCCTGGTAAGGGACAAAGCTCTGGACCTCAGGAAACTGCTGTTTTAGAAAGCATTTTTCTAACCTTAAAACTTATTTTTGGTAAATAATCTTAGATTTCTTGATAACAGTACATATTACAGTAAGACCTACATACCAGTGCATGAAGTGAGATTTCAGGTAGCCATTTTTTTACTGAATGTAAAAGCACCAAATGTTTCTATTTAGGTGAGGATTTTCCTCCAGTTATTTGGTTTTGCTAGAGACACAGTGGTGTTTGTTCACATTGGTGTAATTCTAGTATCATAAAGTGAATGATGCTAATCGCTGATTTGCCCTGTGAGGATCTGGGCATATCTGTCAGGGAAATATATTTAGAATTAGAATTCTTCTGATATATATGCAGCGCAAGAAAAATAAGGCTGTTGCACGGAGATGATTGGCTGTGTTGTATCTTGCACTTACTTTCACTGAAAAAAAATCAACAAAAATCTTGCCTTTCTGAGCAGTGTCTTGCATTGTACTCTTTTAGATCTGTGATGGTTACATTATGCTTTCATACCATCTGTGAGAGTGGGCCACAACTTTTTTTTCCTACAGGCACTGGTTTAATTTTTTTGTTGTTACCGTTTTTAAGCTACATCATAATGGAGGTTTATCAGAGGAGAATCCTGGGGGCAACAGACCTCCTTCTCCTGGCACATATAGAGCCTGGAAGGTGTGAGTATTTTTATCCAGTGAGTGATAATTCATAAGCTTAATGAATAAAAATGCAAGAATAGTGTTCCTGTAGGTACATCTCTACAGAGGCAAAGGAGCAGCTCTGAGATGACCCGAGCACCGTCTCACCTTGGGGACAAAAGGGCAAAGTACCAGCGGAAGTGTGTTGTGGGGTGGCTGCTCTCCCCACCCTGTGTTTCTCGAGGGCTTTGGCTGGGCAGAGTCCAAGCCCAGTTCTCATGCTTCTGCCATACAACAGCAGTAGCTGAGTTATCTTCTCCAGAAGATCCATGAAATAGTAATAAATCATGCTGGCCCCGCTGGATGCGCCTTGCAGGAGGAAGCTTGTGGGGGCCCCTGGGGTGTCTTAAGTGCCCTGTCCCCTCTGCTCTGGGAACACCTCGTGTCTCCATAGCAGACAGCCTGGGGGCAACCTGGGGGGAGGCAGCCCCCAGGTTAGTCTGAAACATTGTCAAGTTGAATTTACAGATGCAGGAGAACTCCTAATTACGGGGAGCTGTTTGCTGCTGTCAGTGAGAGCGAGAGGCAAGCTCTGCGCTACAGCAGCACTGCCGGTGTCAGGCAGCGTGCTGCTCCTTGTCTTCTGGTCAATCAACAGATTTGCTTGAGAGTGGAGTTAATGCAGTGTCTAAGTGAAGTATTTCCAGTGTAACTGCAACCTCTATCAAAACATGCCTTTTCTAGATTAAGTATCATCCACGAAGAGATCATTTTTCTATTTCTTCTTCCCCCCTAAACCCTTACTTTTCTGTGCTTGCTGTCTGAAAGCACGCAGCACTGCAGCACTGCTCTGACAGCATGGTGTGTTCAGGGAGGGGGAGACAAAATGTCAAAGACCTTCAGAACATTCACAGTCTACTTCTGGGCTTCCCAAACATCACTGGGGTTTTCTGGGTAATTTACTCAAGACTGCTGCTTTTTCTCCTGGGGATTGTCTCAGTAGCGTGACAAGCTTGGTGCAGCTCAGGTTCAGGGCTTTCAGGACACCAGCTTAATATCCACTCCCTACACACAGTGCAACTTTTGGCAGTTAAGCCCTAAAACACTGGAGTGTTATTAGAAAGCATTTGCATTAAAAAGCATCTACAAAACTGAAAGGAACATCCCTTGCCTGAAGCCTTGGCAAAAGTCCACCTGAATCCAGGCTGGAATCAGCTCCCCAAGTGCCCTGGACTGCAGGTCCCCTGGAGGAACAGAGACCATCCAGGCTTTGGGGCAGTTTTAATATTTGACGTGTATATAGAATTCTTTCTGTCATCACTTCAGGTGGAATGACACAGTTTGAAAAGCTGACACAGGGGCTAGGACCCAGGTCAGAGAGAAGCTTCCTAAAAGAGGGGAGCATGCTGTCTCACACCCTTGGGCTCTCTGTTGCACTAATTTCATTGTGCTACTCTCACTCGTTCCTCTTACGATTGGGAACACTTATTCAGAGACCACTGTCATCCTGATTATCTGTAATTAGGAGCGGAAATGACTGTCCAGGTAATGGCTATTGCTGTACAAATGTATTGCATTTTTTCTAAAGTAGTTTTGGAATCCTGGGCAGCAAAACAGATTTTTCTACCTTTCAATTCATTAAAAGTGAAAAACCAGCCCTGTTTGGGACTGCATAAAAAATTACCATTCTTCAATTGCAGCATATATTTCTTGAAGTTAATTATACTTGAAAATGTTAACTAGATGCAAGCTATTTTTTCCTATCCTACAGCAGAGTTTACACCAATGTCATTGTGCCTGTTTCATACATGAATTAATTGTACATAGATTGTTGCCCTTCTGCAAGTGAGAGCAAATGAAGGAGCTTTAGAGAGAACCATTTTAGCATGACTTAGTGTTACTTCTTTTCCATTTTCAGGCTTTTTAAAGAGCTCCAGGCATGATCACATTTGTCTCAGGTCAGACTCTCTGTCTGCCCTCCCTCCCTCTGCCTTCCTTCAGGCTCTTCCAGTAGCTGCCAGCTTTGCCAAGCAGTTATCCATGTGAGTTCATTGGAAGGTTTGTTGCCACTTTAAGGCATAGAGTTTAGGTGAAAGAATGAGTTATATAGATCTTTATTACGACTGAAGCCCAATTAACTACTTTGTTTTAAAAGATTACTGAAAGGTTCAAGAGTGGTGTTCATCCACTTCAAGGTGAATCCTTCAGCCTCATCTTCACCTTGGCAGCTACACTGTGCATCTCTTCTGAGGTCTTGTTCAGATCACCTTCCTTTGTCTTCCCACCCCAACAAGCTTTTATTAATTCTTTGGTTGTCTTGCAGAAGCCAAGAATTATGCCACCACTTTTGATTAAGAATCACACTTTCCCAGTAATTTCCATGCACTTCTTCTAAAGCTTATAAAGAGATTTTGCAATAGCCATTAATAATTCTTAGCCCATCCTCCATGTTTTACAGAGTGATTTTGGAGAGATGAATGTGCCTCAGTTTGATGTTCATGGAACCTTTTACTGTTTTCTGTGCTGAAATATAGGCTAATGTGTCAGATAATGCTACCCAGTTGCAGCAGTTTTACTCCTGGCTAGGCAGGGTCTTGCTGTATGAACCCTAATAGCTTATACTGTTTTTAAGACTAGAAATTAAGTTACATTAATCATTTTTTGCAAATAGTTTCGAAGTTATAAACCATTGATCAATAAAAGTGAGAGAAAAGACTGGGGCCTTTGGGGGAGAAGTAATGCATTCATTACTGTGAACAAATTCAATATGAGGAATGAATCAATGTCATGACTTGCTAGCAATGTATTACATATTGTCCCATATAATCTAGTGCAGACCAGACTGGTATTTCTTTCATGTGGTATCTGAAAAATGATTGTCCTTCCTCCAGTGAATTGCTGTTTGATATTTTCTGCAGAAGAGAATATGAAACAATAATGAGAGGGTCAAATGCTGCCCTTCCCTGGACACGTGGCTGGCTTGCTCAAGTCCACAGCCTACCTGCCAGCATCTCTCCGTGTACCTAAGTCCCATATTGATGACAGCCCTACAGAATGCAATACAGAATGGCAGCCCTAAGGCACTAATACCAACAACCAAGATAAATGCATTACACATCACAGAAAGGACTGAATAATAATTTAAAAAAAATATTTTAAATGTATGGCAATTATTTAGAAAGGAAAAAGGTACTAGGGGGATGCCTACTAGGATGCACAGAAACCACCTACTGTGCAATGTTATAGTCTCTCAAATTCTTCTGAATACCGATCTCAGTTAATCTCAGTTATCTTTTCCCAGATTGTTTCTTCCATGCCGCTCTCCCCTCCACAGCACCCACTGCTCACGTGGAGAGCCCGGCAGCCCTTGCAGGCAGCTGGCAGGAGCCTCTCTGGCCCAGCCTGTCTGAGAGAAGGGAGCTTGACAGGCACCTGAGCCATCTTCTCACTCCATCTCCGCAAGCCTGCCATCGATGAGTATGTATCATCCATTTCTCACATGGCAACAATTTTAATGGGACCTTTTCTTCTCTTCCCTCCTTAAAGCTAGTATGCCCTTTATCAGGAAGCCTGGAAAAGGATGTACGTCGGTCTGCACTGTCCCAGTGGCAAACAAAAAGCAAAAATATCTCTAATTAGTTAATCAGTGAAAGGCCTCTTATTCTGAAAACTCATCTGCAGGTTTTATGATTGTCTTTTTTGAGTGTTTTCTTTCTGAATTATATAGTACAGTAAAAAACCCAAACCAGATACTTTCTCCATTGTTTTCTGAGTCTACCATTACACTACAAAGTACCTTAATCAGCTTCATCTTCATAGTATTTTTTCCCCTATAAAGATAGGAAAGTCATTGAAATTCTGCTGGAGAAAGTATCTGTGCAGGATTTGAGAAAACATTGCCCCAGGAGCAGTCTAAGCTCTATATACTATTAAATGCTATCAAGTTAAACAAACAAACAAACAAACAAACAAAAAACCCAAAGAAAATAAACAAACCAAGCCAACAAAAAACTCCAAACCCACAAAAATTGCTTTCATGTCTGATGTGAAATATGTGCAAGACTAGGCACCTTGTATGAAGCTTCAACCTACCTTGTGGTTTTATTTTGGATTCTTTTTCTTCAAGGGATTCTAACACACGTTAACCAAACTAATCCCCTTTCACTATCTCATCCCTTTGGATACATTCAGACTTATAAATGTCAGGGAGACATGTGGTTAAAATTTTGCAGTGGGGGGTGGTGGAATGGAGTAATGAAAAACAAAACAAAAAAAATCATCCCACAAACTCTTATTTGCTGCTGGTGGTAAACAGGTTAATACATTCCTTAAGCTGAAAAGCCAGACAATGAAAAAGTGAGTGAAAAGAAGTTAAATTATTTAATGTGAGTAATAAATGCATGAATCAGACACCATTAGAGTTGGGTGTCTTCTCATTATTGACTGATTTGCTTGAAGCCCAAATGTTCAAAAAAAACCCTAAGTAAATATCAAAACACAAAAAAATTGTGCAGAACTTTGAAGCATTTTGCACAAACTGGACTCTTGCGGTTTGCAGACCATACGGTTGGCTTCTGGTTTACTTGGATTTTTCCTGCATTATTGTTGCACATGATGGGATCTGCATGGCTAGATGGTGTGGTCAAGGCTTCCTCTCCTCGTGGTCCTTTTTCTTTGTGTTTGACGCACAAACACTGTGGTGAGATGTTTGTGCATCAGCTCGTGAATACCAAAGTTTCTGTGCAGGACCCAAGAGCGGCTGTCAGACTGCTCTGGCTGGGCAGGTGCCATCTGTAACCCGGGGGTTCTGGCTTCGCTTGTAGAGCTGCTCTGGGACACATGAGTGGAGAGGCAGCACATCAGGTAACCGAGTCCTGTTGCAAGGCGTGGGGTGAGAGCAGGTCAAAGCCAAACCTTGCACACCCCGCTGTGCCCAAGGCAGCGGTACGTGTCTCCCTGTGCTGCAGCCGGCAGGCACAGGGGTCAGCTGCTCTGGTGCCAGAGGCACTGCACAGGGTCCAGGGTCCAAGAAGTGATGGAAGGATGACTGGCCATGCCTGCAGTAATAAAGGATTTCTCAGGCCTGAGATGGCAGTTTCATTCATAACTGATTATAGTCACTTCTAAGTCTTCATAGCCTGTCCTGTAACTTTTCACAGTTATCCATAGCCCCAATAGCAGGAGCTTCAGTATTGACATTTCTGCAGAAAATTTCTCTGTATTTCAAAATCAGCCATTAATCTGAATTAGTAAGCAAAGATTTTAAAAAAAAATATATATCCAAAAACATTGTGTTCAAATATGTGTTGAAGCACAGCAGATAGTTGTTAAACATCTTTTTTTTTCAATTTCTCTTAATCTGTGGTGGTGTTTGTGCATCGTGAGATGGAGGCGGTGATGTCCAGCCAGGTCTGAAAGGCAGTGGTTACCTTGTTGTGTGCCCCGTAAGAGTTCAGCCATTGCTTTGCATAAAACATTAACATTTTCCTGGACTAGTGGTTAGACTCTGTACTGGTCCTAGGAGGGCCCCAGGCTGTCAGTAAAACACAAGATTTGAGGTTGGTGGTGGATGCTGAGCTGTGTCATGGGCACCAGCGGGGGGTGACAGCTGCCCAGGCACTGCTGTGGCTCTGCCTCCGCCAACAGCTCTCCTTCCAGCAGCTCACTGTTTTGCCACTCCGCAACATAACGCTGATCTCTTAAAAGTACATTTGAGTGGTTTCCAGCTCTGGCTGAAGGGATAAAATACTTTGTACTATTTATTAGTCTGAATAACACCAACAAATCAGTGACTGCAGCTAATAACAGCAAAAGGTATTAAGGGGACAGTGAGCATCAAGTCCAATTTGCAAGGGCCTTTAGATACCAATTAATTGTAGCTGGGGGTTTTCTTGCCTCATGTAATCACTGTGGTAAAGATGGGGTTAGTGCACAGTGGTGTGGTTTTCCCACAAGATAAGCAATGGATTGGTTTTTTTGGATTGTATCCAAAAGCAGCTGAATAATGCTGAACTGGATTTCCTATCCCTCGTTCCAACCCACCACCAGCACCGTTACTGCTGAGTAGCATCACGTGCCATCTGTCAGCACTAGTGCCCAAGTTGGCAGTGGATGCTTCTGGTTACAACTGATCCAGAAGAACATCCCCCCTCTGCCCCCACCCTCAGCACAGGACATACTGTCTGAGATACTTGACATACAATAAGCGACTCTGCTGCAGAGATAACTTTAGACTTATTCTTCTCATTGCCTTTAAGCATTTTCTTCGTGTTTCGGTTCTCCTTGCTGTAACAGCAACATTCTTTAGCTGCCATTTGCGGTTCTCTGTTTTATAAGATACTGCTGTCTTATTAGGTCAGGGAATTCAATAAAGAATAGCAGGATTAAATTAGATCAAATGAAAAGCGTACTTTGTAGGAAGGAGGGTTTAACTGGAAGGAGATGTCAGAACATACCAATCACTTTAATACCTAGGTGTGGGGTAAGGCGTGTCTGATTTGAAGCACTGTCAGTATGTCTGCAGAGCAAACAGAGGCTATTGTGGTGTGTGCAGGCACAGCCTTGTTACTGTGACTCCAGCAGTAACAGAGAAAGGGGGAGGCGGGGGGTCAGGGTCAGGGGGAGCCCCTGGGGGGCTCATGCAGCACATGCTGATAGCTGGGTCCTTACCTTGCTGTTACCCTCATTTGTGTTGCCAGACTAAAGCCAGGGCAGGGGCAGCTCCCCTGGCACAGTGTACGCCTTCATCTGCTGTGCAGCCCTGCCTGCGATGCCCTCCATCCTCCGGAACCAGTGAGCCTGTTTTACTGCACGTGTGTGAAGGGACACCTTGCCAGCCAGGCTGGTGCAAGACCTGGATTTGCTCTGATGAGGTTGCAGCGAGCAAGACATCCTCTAAACTAGCTGTTTCTGTGCAACCACATCAGCTCTGACCTGGGCCTTCTCTGTTCCGTGTTCTTCTCCAGTTGTGTGATCTTTGTGACACCAAGTGACTCTAGCAGGGAACACATCCCCAGGGAAGCAGCAATTCACTACGTTGTGCGAGTTTAACAACCCCTTGGTCCGTTCATCTTCTATTTGGTTTTGTTAATACAAAACAAAAAGGGAAATTATACATCAGATGAAGAGTGATGGTTGTTCTGTCTCTGTCCTTTGAGTCCATACTGGGATCAGGAACCACAGAAGCTCCATGATGGTAGCTGTTCTTGGAAGGACTTGGATCCCCACGTATTTCTGGAGTTCTATTGATTTTTTATCACCGATCTCTGATGGCCACACACTTTGCACAGCCATTTGCATTGTTATTGTTATGCTGGTTGCTGCGCTGCAGCTGGGCTTTCCATACCCAGACTGGAGGCTGAGGAGGCAAGAGGAGCGATCGCTCCTGCTGGCACACGTTCCTGGAATGACCACGCTGAAGTAATGAACTTAAGGTTTTGACATGTTCTTCACGGTAATATTAGTAGAGGAGACTACTGCAGATGACAGCAAATTAGATAAGGCAGGGTCCCCCAGTGATTACTGCCTGCCACGGAATTAGTTTCGGCATTAATATTTCACTTAATTGAAGAGTGGTGCTTAAAGTCTGTACAGTGCTCCATAGTTTTTAACTTCCTCCAAGAAACAGAAATCCAGGCCTAGGCCAAAAATGGGACATTGACATTCCCGTCTGTGACGATCCCCGTGGGAAGTACTGATAGAGTTGCAGTGGTCAGGAGTTACCACCTCAGCAAATCGGGGGGCTCAAAGGCAGGGAGAAGTCACAACTTCTCTTTCATTTTAGAGACCACAGCCTGACTTGTAAATGTGTATCCCAACAGTGTTTGGCTAAGGGAGGTCAGCAAAAATGCAAATTTATCAAATCCCATTAAAAAAAAAATCAGATATAGGTCTTAATGGTGGTGGTAGGGTTTGGGATTTTTTTAAGTTTGTTTTTCCTTGCTTGGTTTGGCAGGGAGCAGCAAGGGACAGCTTTTTGTTTCCTGTAGTTGATTCAATGCACATTTTTGTCATTAAAAAAGCCAGAGTCGCAAGGAAGTTTCATCCTCAAAAGCTAAGTTAGTGAAAGAAATATAATAAGCACTTTAAAATGTTGTAACCAGAAGGTGTAGCCAAACAGGAAACTTAAGGAAACCTCTTTATGGTTGTGTCAGGTGCCATTTGTGCTGTGCTGCAGTGGAACAGCCAGGGTGGGCTGGCAGCGATCCCTCAGGCCTCAGTGCCTCTGTGGTGTCATACTGCTCGGTATGGGTGGGAAGGTACCGCCTCGCTGCCACTCTACCAAGTTACACCATCTCTCCTAAAACTACAGTCAACTAGAGTGCTTCACGGAGCCCGCGTGAAGGTATCCAAGGTGGTTTTAAGAAGACAAAGCCAGCAAGTGTTAGCAGGGCACTGGACCCGAGCGAGGGAGCGTTGATTTTGTGCGTAGTTAACAGCCGCGGCAGCAGTTTCCCTGCTTGCGTGACTGCTTGGCCTTGGGATGCGGAGCTCATTTCATCGTGTGGCCTGCAGGTTGTGTTGTGCTGTAGGTACACCTCTGATCTCCAGGTGTAAGGGTACATAGGCTTAATTAGGTCATCATTTTTAGGACCTGAGTGACATCAGTGCTGCTTTGCTAGAAAATCTCTGCTGTTTTTCCTTGACTGTTGTTGATCAGACCCAGGCCTGTGGATCACCTCATCCCAATTGCTGATGTAATTGTTTGCAGACTGTAATTTGATGAAAACTTCATTTTAAAACTTATTCTTACAACATGACCAGGGATAATTAGCTGACAGCAGCATAGTTTTGTTGCACAACAGCTAATTTGGAGGCAGTGAGTCCTTGTACTGGGAAGAGGTGAGTGCGGTGGCACAGTCCTTCAGGGCTGCTTTATTTTTGTTGAGACATTGACCAAAGGAGCAAGTTTATAGTGAGGTTTCCCCCTCCTCTGTTTTTTGGCTTGTTTTGTTTGGTTGGTTGGTTTGTTTTGCTGATGCTTTGCTTTTGACAAAGGACTTAGATACTTGGTCATTGTTTGAATGTGGAGAAGTCAGCATTATTTACTAGGAAAAGGTAGCCCATGATCCTGGATGGAAACCGAGAACATTAATTTATACATAATTTATACATTATTTCTGTGGGTCTGACCCTCACACAGACACTGGCCATTCTCCTTATTTGAGGCACACGGATTGCAGAGAAGGGTTTAAGTAAAACCATATATTGGCTTTCCTCGTGTTTTCCTGTCAAAAATATGATCCCATTAAATGTTGAAAAAGCACCAAAAGTATAGATATTAGTGAGAAACCCACCTTTGAAGTATTATTGGGTTTTGGAGGGATTTTATCATTGCCCTCATTTAATACCTGGTTGTTACCAATTGCTGTGGTTCAGCATGAGCTCCCGTAGTGTCAGAGAAGCAGTCATCCTGAGTTACTCTGGCACACCAATTGCCTTGGCACCCCAATTGCCATGGCACACAAAACAGCTGCTGTCTCTCATGGCAAATGCAGAAATGGGCTGATTTCTGCAAGTTTTGCGTAGCTCTTATTGGACTGATAACTTAGCGAAACTGATGGGGCCAGAAAAATAAGTATCAACCACTTTGTTTTGCTGAAACTTAACAGGAACCTAACAGAGATTTCTGTGTCTTGAGAACAGGGGAATTATATTTGTGACCTACATTCTTCTGGTTATTTTTGTTAATTGATGAATCATTTATTTGCGTGTACGTTTTCCCTGTGTGCTCATTTCCATAATAATATAAATATAAAAAGAATTACAAAGGCTTTTCTGGGGTTATAGAGGACTGATAGAGAATCTCTGTGTGCTACTGAGTACTTCATTTTTTTAGACAGTTAGCATGACTCTCTTAGTGGGTGTTTTGCTTCTCTCTGAAGTCCTGGCTGGCATCAGCTGCAGACAGCATGGTGCTGCTTACAGAGGTTAAAGCAGAATGGTAGGGTATGCAGTCTTATTTTAATGCAATCAACCAAGATAACACCAGTATAAATATGATTATCCTTTACACGCTCCATAGGTTGGTCCTATATTCACTTAAGCAGATCCATTTATTTATCAGTTTTATTTAACTACAACAAATATCTATATAAAAGGCCTAAATACTTTTTTTCTGCCTGCCTGAAATACCAGTGTTGGTTGTGTGTTTTATTAAAAAAAAAAAAAAAATAATAGCAACTAAAGGCTCCTAATGAATGCTTTCGGGTCTTTGGGCCTGTTTGACACTCCCTGTAGATCACTCCAATTCAGTGGCTGGTGGGTACATGTGGCTGCTTGCCTTGCACCTTTCTCCATCCCATTTGCTCTTTGGCTGTCCCCAGGAATGGCAGGGCAGTGCCCTGGGACCAGTTCAGCTCTGGTGCTGCCATTCAGGGTGAAGGTGATGGGGGAAAATGATATCTGTTTCTAGGAAGAAATACAAGGGAAAGGTTATAATTCTTCTTCCTCTTCCATTTTGAGATGGTGACACTCAGGACTGAACAAGGGTGGGACGTAGCTCCTAAGTCCCACAGACATTGCAGTCCATGCATAAATGGATGAACCAGAGAAAACTGTAACCAACAGTGAAGACCTGGGGATGAGAGCTGCTTTTTGAAAGGCACAATTTTTCCAGAGCCAGCGTGCACTGAAAGAAGAGAGGCGTGCTCAGCGGGACGCGGTGTTCAGTGTAACCTTCGGGGCAGCTCATACATGACTGCAAGGTTTGGGTCAGCCATGTGTGAACAAATGTCTTGCGGAGTAAGTGGGTGGAAAGCAAGCTACTCTCACAGGTTCACCTCCTCAGAGAGCCCAAGGCAGACCTGACACTGTACTAACAGCCCTTTGAAAATCCCATCAGGAAAACAGAGCTTGACATTTATTGTCACTATTAAAGGTACCTATAATGAGCAAAACCCAGCAGCTAATTCCTTCTTTCCATTGTTTCTCGGTGGAATGATAGTGCCACCTCCTTGCACTACGGGAGGAGCGAGCTGGTCTAGTGTACCTGCCTTCCTCCCTCCGCCAGGTGTTTGCACACTAAGAAAAGCTGCACGCTGCTGAGATCACTGCTGCCCATGCTGTCAACCCTCTCCAGCACCGAGGTGACAGTAGTGGCAGCTCCTGCAGTGATGCCAGGGTTGGGCTGGCAGTCACAGGATGTCTCACAGAGTCCCTGCCCTCCAAATAATAACACCCAGGGGCTGATATCAAATCAAGTCAGTAGCTGTGGCTTCAGCAAACCTGTTTCAGACTCTTGCGATGGGTTTTTGCTTCAGTGCTGTTAAGCATGGTACAAATTTAAGTCATGTATCATTTATGAGCACGATCCCCTCTGCAAAGCTTTCTGGTGTTCAGCTTGCAGCATCCGTGAACAGGCTGTTTCTGAGGAGTAGAGATGGTCTTTATTGAATGCACTCCATAGCACCTTTTTGATTGCAAGCCAGCTTGTCTTGGTCTTACTTAGGTGAAATTGTGTGAAAGTAGAAATCTGGGTTAGAAGAAATACATGCAAATGCCATTACACTTTCCCTTGCATTTTCTTCTTCTTTTTCTTTTTTATTGGGTACTTTAATTTGTCCTGGCATAGGGGCAATAACTGTTTGCTACTTGATGTGGTTACAGAAAAACATGTGAACATGATATCAAACAGCCTTTGACCTCATGGTATTTTCATGTTTTTTTCAGAATCATTTCAATCCATAAATTTACACTGGGATCTATAAGTTCAAGTCTCATTGATTTCAGTGACAGATGCATGTGTGCCTTGGTGAACTGAATGAGAAATAAGGGGCTTTAGCTATTGGCAGAGGGGAGATGTCCTCATTTGCCTGACAGCTGGGTTTGTTCTGCAACTCACTCTTCCAGATGAGCGCAAAAAGATCCTGCTTATTACCTGAGTAGATGCAATGTTGTAACTAGACATCCCATTCCAGATAGGGCATTGCAATCCTAGCTTAAGCCCTGGAAATTTGCTATTCTGCAAGAGGAGCACCTGCCTTTGCTACACGTCACAAACCTCAGTGCTGTGGAGGTTGCTCTGGAGTAGCAGAGAGTAAAGGGGATATCTCAGCCACATTTGTTTCCCCATTTCAGGTGCATGAAAAAACTTGATTACAAAACATCGGGAACATATGGTTTGTGAAATCAGCTGGTGTGTGGAAAATTCCATCTCTGGGCTGGGAGCTGGGTTTCCCAATCAGAAGGCAAGTGTTAATCTCGCTCCATCTATCTCAGAGCCTTAAGTCTAACAGTAACACATTCGCAGCCATGAATGTGCCTCCTTTCAAGGAGCACAGATCAGTATGCCTAGGCTGTACGTCCTCTTCATTCAAAAGTAGGTTTTATTATACTGGGTGAATTGCCTTCGAATCACAGGGAGTTTCTGTAACATTGGTATTTGTTCCAATACTTACCGTAGTAACAACCAGATTGGCTTGCATGGCTTTTAAATAATTCATGACTTTGCACTGGACTGCATTCTTCTTCACCAGAAAACAACATTTTCCTGTAACAGTTTCTGTAAATGATCTGTCTTAATTGTGGTAGCTATGCCTTGTCATCAATGTTGTGGTGTTTGATCCTTAAAATCCTTTATCTCTGGTTTCTTTCTGGGATATCTGGATTCAATAATATTACCAGGAATGCCTGTGGAGAGGATGTCCCCAGGACTGCGCTCGCAGCTTGCTTTGGGAGGTAAAGCAGGTCTGGTTCCTTACACCCCCACTCAGCTGGACACCAAGAGCGATGCCCTGGGCACTGTGCCCTTACACCTGTGCGCACCCTTATGTACTGCAAACAGTGGTCTGCAGCAACTCTGCTAGTGAAATCTCTGCAGTCAAAATATTTATGAAGCTCTTCTGATGTACCAGGTAGAGAGATGTCCTCCAAGCCTATCAGGTAAAGAGACAATAACCGTTCGATCATGACGGAGGGTCCAGGAGGACTGAGATGTGAGACTGAGGTGGAGGTGAGAGGTGGACTGAAGGAAAGAAATGGGGGCACTGCAGAGCTAGAGCTTGATGAATGTTAATTTGCTTTACATGAGATGTTGACAGTCCCTGCCATGTTGTGTGAGGGGTGCAAGATACATTTACAGATTAGGTGAATGCTACCACTTAAAACTACCAAACCAGAGCAGGAGCGGAAAGGCCCAGAGCTGAGCAGACCAAACTCATGGGCTTGGTCGGTGCAAGCAGCTGAGAAGGGAAACTCAAGGTTGGAGTGAACAATCAAGCTGAATTAGAGTTTGATGGTTTATTTGCGCTCACTCATTCCTTCTCTTGATAGAATCACTAAAACAACCTTTACCTGAAATATTAAGCCCCAAAGAGTTGCTGCCACAGTAAATATTACACTTGAATTGATTAGGTGCACTTCAGAAATCAAGCCACATTCTTAATAGAGGAGCAGTGCATATTTTCAATGTTTATCATACTGTATTAGGTGTTTAATTAAAAAGAGGTTCCCAGAGGATTAGCCAGCTTCATGTTGATGGCAGAAGCAGATCTGTTAGCAATTTTTGGCAGGTAATTATAATGTGGAACTGGATGGCTCGAGCTGAATATTTTATGATAGGAGCTCTAGTTGGAATGAAGAGAAGTATAATCACTCTTTTTGCTAGAGGAAAAAAAATAATCAAACAAGCACACACACCTGTTTGCTTCTGCAGGTTTGCTAGCTTGGTAAATTAGGAAGGAATTAGTGTTGATATTATCCAGATTACTGGGCTGAGCTCCACAGCAGGGAGCATGGGAATCGGCTGATGGCTCTCACTGCTCACACTTCTGCAAGCACCTGCTCTCGCGTGCTCCTCAGGGAGCCGGGGGGATTTGATTTCTATTCTCTGCTCCTATGTTGGATTAAGCCAGATCAGCAGGACAGGATGTAGCCCTGCATGTGAGAGGCAGAGCACAGCTGGAAAATAGAAGCATCTTCCCCTCCTTAGGCAATGTGCTGCCTGTCTGGGTGTGATTTTCAAGAATATTCTTGACATCAGAAGAGGGTTTACCCAATGTAGCCACCCTCCACTGATCCTTGTGACATCCCTGTAGCTAGGAAAACTTGTGCCTTAACAATGTTTGATGATCTTAATACCACATGTGGCAGCAGGTAGGTGGTGTGAGAGGAGGTAAAGAAAAGTTTGCAGAGCAAAGCAGACATGCAGCAGGCTTGTTTCCCAGACAGCCTCAGCCCAGACCCCTCGCCACCAAGCTGCTCCTGCACAAGGGCTTCCATGGCAGATCTTTTGGACAGGTTGGGACATGACACATGTGACATCCATTTGCTGCTGCTTACATTGCTAAAAAAGCAGCAAATGAACAGGTCTTACTGGATCAGATCATTAACTCTCAGAAGTCCAGCAGCAATCCTCTGCTTGTGGCTGATGCCCGGGGTCTCACAGGAGAGAGAAGGACCTGCTCTGGTTGTGCTGCTGGGAATCTTCGGGATGTTACCGGTCTGCAAAACGAGGCATTTGTGAAATGCAGCATTTACTTAAAGCAACTCCCTCTCTAGATAACCACTCAGTGACTCCATGGAAATGAGGGAGCTTAAAAGAAAGGTGGGAGAACTCAATGCTGTATTGACAGGTTTTTTACCATTAGGGTCTGAATTAATTTTAAAAATGTATTTTTTAATTGCTATTATTTGGTATTGACTGCAATATTAGCTGTCCCTGCTCTTAGCACACATGGTGGTGTGTTTGCACGAAGGCACGTGTTTGATGGCTGTGCCAGGCTGTGTGCCATGGTGGGAGCTACCAAATCCAGGATACAGTTGCTGAAGCTGCCCATGAGCACTGGCAGGAGAAGCCTTAGAGAAGCCTTAAAACATCAGGCTCAGCATTTTATAGGCATTAGGCGAATGAGCTGATAGAAGGAAAAGGAGAAAACAGATGGGAGAAAGCATTTATGAAGCAGCTGCCTGTTAACCAATAATTTGGTACATTTCCTTCAGTTCTTTTCATTAAGCCACAATATGTGGATGTCTCATTTTCTGTGAGATCCATTGAATGTTCAAAAGACTTGGCTATAATTAAACAAATGCTGAAAGAGCAGAGACATGCACTGTGTCAGGAATAGTCCTCTCTGCGTTCTGGAGTACAACAGCCCGATACAGCACCCTTCTTCTGTACCCATCTCTTCGTTCGGAGTTCTTTTCAACAATTAACAGGGTAACAAGGTGAACGGATGATTCAAAGTTAATATTGTTTAAATCTGAGAACTCCCTATGGAAGGTTTGGTTTCAGCTTTCAGACCCATTGGTGGCAGCTTGGTGTCGTAACCCAGGATTTATCAATGTACAGGATAAAACTTGCTTGATTGCCTGTGATCTCTACTATGGGAAGGAATTTGACCTTGCATTCTGATAACAGCCAGATATGGTCACATCATCTTTCCACTAATTTAGGACCCTTTGCATCTGCAGTTAAAAATATAAGACTGAATTTTTGTAAGAACTCAAAATGATAACACTTCTTTTCCTAACTTTGTTGCAGTTTGTTAATTAAGTTATGTTAATGATATGATGTTAATGACTCAAATTTTCCCTATTGCCTGCCCACCTCAAGTTCCTCACCAAAATGTGAGTTGGCTCTGCCAGGGATTTGTGCCGTGGGATTAGCGGGGAGAGACCATGTCATGCAGAGCACATCCATCCCGGAGCAGAAAGGTGAGCCCAGCCTGGCTGTAGTTGCCTGGCCCAGGAGCAGGGCAGGAGGTCTGCTGTGAAGCTCCAGTTCTCATTCCTGGTCCTCTGAATCCACCTATAGGGTGTTTGACTTGCACCAGGCCTAGGCAGCAGAAGGGAACATAATTTCCAGTGTTTGTAGTTGATACAAGGAGTTCCCTTAGTGACTGTGGGTGCAGAGAGATCAGGTGATGAATGAAAAGAGGTGCTCTGAGTACACTGTAAAATGGGCTAGAAATTATAGTGGATTCCGTGCGGAAAGGGCTTGTGTATGTCACGACATAATATACCATTTTTCAATATGCAGTAATAGCAAGCAAGCCTCTCCATTAACGTTTGAAGTTTCGATGGTGTGGAACAAGGCCTGGGTTCCCCAGGAAGGAAGCTGCTGTGGGTTTGAAACCGAGGTGAAAAGACACCCACATCTTCACATGCAGAGCAAGTGCTCCTGAGGGACGTTGGCTTTTCAGGTGCCCTGAGATTGACTGGGAAGGAAAACCTGAATTTTTGTAACCTCTGCCCACTTGGTCTTCCAGGAAAATGTCCAGAGTGCTTCATCCTTTCTGTCGTTTTTGGTTTTGGAGTCAAGGGGAGAAATACTCCACTGCTGGTAACTCTTAGAGCTTCGTTAAGATGAGTACAGTCCCATGAAACTGTGACAACTTCTACCAGTTAAGTGGTACATGAAGGATCTCTTTAAACTTCTACTACAGTGAACTCAAGAGATTGTTTTCAGTTATTTCTGCAAGCTTTGAAGATATTAATGTCAGAAAATAGTAACTTTCTTGTGAGCTACAAATGACGTTACGTGCCGATGTGGTAGCATAGCGGTTGCAGCAAGTCACTTTATCAGTGTCCATCTCACCACACAGGCTGCTTCATCTTCCAACGCCAAGCTCTTGACTTGCCTTGTTGATAGCTCAGATTAATCATTAGCTTCTTATTAGTCTTGGTCATTAACCTTATTAATTCTTACAGATCTTTAGGGAGTCTGAGACAATCTGAGGATGCAGGAGCCTTTTATAGCAGCCAAGTCCCATGTTTGAGTTGCATGCGGAGAAATTAGGACGCCTCCAGCTCATGGGAAAGCTCTTCAGTGAACAGCACAGGAGAGGGACTTTTACTACTTGGGTTGTCTTTGATCGCCCAACACACTGCTTCAGCTCCTCTGTGGGTGCTAGCAACCCACCCAGCACCTCTGCCTCATCATGCCTTACTCTCCTGAGCTGGAAGCTGGGACCCGCAGCCTCATCACAGGCAGTGTTTCTGCACTAGGAGCAGTGGGAGGTTTGCATGTGCAAAACGCTCTGGCTCCTGAGGAACACAATTACCATTGATCAGGCTGAAATGGAGATGCGTGCTTTGAGTTTAGCTTTTCATGCTGGTATTGTTATTTGCCGAATTCATTAACTGCAGTGCAGCTCAGGGTGCTTTAAAAATTTAAATGGAATTGACTGAAAACCAAAACCTAAGTACAGATGAGTGTTATTTACCTCCAGTACTCCCTATAATTCTTAGTCTGGAGCTAAAGCAGCAGCAGTAATTTTCCCCACCTCCTCTGGATAATGGCCTTCTATGCTAAAACTTAGCTTGGTTGTATGTCTGTATTTTGCTGAAGAAAGGCAAGATCCCCCTGCAGAGGAGCCCAAGCAGAGGAGGGGCTGGGGGCAAGGCAGAAACTGGTGCTTAGGAGAGGAGAGGCTGCTGTCTGACAGCCACATCAGCCTGCGACAGGTTGACAAGCCACTCGGGCTGTGTGCTGCAGGGGCTGATAGGAGCATCGCTTTTGGCCACATCATTTGTACCGTGTGTTTCTCTCACAGAGTCTCTAATGGTTTCTGACCAATGGAGCTCTTCTTTCCATGGAGGTACTTGTAGGAAATTTCTCCTCTGGCTACTGCATATATATTATCTCTTTTCATGGGACCGATAAGAGTTTAACTGTCTTTGAGACTCTGCTCCTGTTTTCCCCACCAGCAAATTAAGTTGGTTGGGCTGAGCTGGAATGTGCAGAAGTTGTTACGGAGGGCGATGGGGAGGCACGTAGGGAGGGGTATCACCCAAAAGGCTCATTGCTAGAGGAAATCAGGCCTCGCTTTCTTTCTGGTCATTTGCAGTGTCTGAAGACTAAAAAGGTGGAGATTTCCAAGGTGGGAGGATGCAGCCAAAGAATAGGGGCTGAGCACTGATAGACCAATTTCCCCCATCCCGCCTGTCATGCTGCAGGAAAATATAGCACCTGAACAATGCTACCTGGGAGCTGGTCAGACTGGCAGTGGAGGAAACCTGCACTGTACTATTGTGAAAACAGTGTAAAAATAAATTCTTCCCTTTTTCAACAGTATCATCCATACATCTAATGTATCTTAGGCAGAGTGCAGTGATGTCCACCATTCGCAACCTGCTCTTTCCTCGCGCATCTGACAGATCTCAGCCAGTGACCTGGTGTCCACACCGTGAGGAGCTTTTCTGTTCCCTTCCGCATACTGTGCTCTGGTCTCACGTTACTAGAAAGTTGCTGATTTTGCAGAATCTGGAACAATGGGTACGTAACTGGATTAACAGAGACAGCACATTGTGCAATCAATATTTTTTCTTCCCATTCCTGGAGATAGAAATAAGCAAAATTCAACCAGGGGCAAGATACTGTAGCTGCAAAACTGGTGCTGAACTTACTAAGATACCTTAAATGTTTTCTGCTCTGATTACAAGTATAATATGATTACTTCTCAGTGCTTGCCTCGGGTATCTTCACTGTATGCATTGGATGGGATGTTTACAATTTGTTTCAATCGCCATATTTTGTAAGGTTAGAAGGCAAAAAAAAAAAAAAAATCATAAGTGGTATTTGAGGAGAAGATAAAGTTCAAGATACTCGTGGTCAGACTTTTAATAGCCCTAAATTCTGCTGACAGGACTCAGGCATTGTTGGCTTCAGCAGGAGCTAAGTGCTCCCTACATCTGAAGCTTGAGTGCCTTTAGTGCTAGAGTTGCTTTTTAACCATTAATTAAAATGTTCTGTTAAAATACTAAAATCCTAATAGAAATTCTGCAGTTGGTATAATTAATTATTGCACTTATCTAACTGAAATTGTGGCTTCACAAGAGTAAAAAAGTTTTATTACCAGCTTGATGTTATGCCTCTACATCACAGCCTTATTGCTTTGATACAGAAGGTTATTATCAAATCCAGTCACATGTAAGCTAGTTACATGCCTGAAATATAAGTGCCTGCCACTGCATTTCTGTAATCAGAGATATAGTTTTTAGAAACTAAGAAAGATGTGTGCAGTCACTGCTACAACTGGTTTGTATATTTATTTTTTGTAAAATATGTATGCTAATGTTAAACAAACTATGTTTCCTTTTATTTTGTGATTTTTTAGATCCTTTTTACTCTTTCAAGCTATGTTAGTCCTGAAGTAGTCCTGAATAGATAAATAAAGGGAAAATGCCAGTTGTCCTTTTTTAAAAGGGCTGGGCTGCTTTGTCCTGTTTTGAGCAGGACCTTCCAGTGCTATTCAAAGGCATTCATTCTAACAGACAAGAAATTTCCAATAGCCAGGGTGATTCTATAACAAGAGAATCAACATAAATAGTAGCTAAAACCAGAGCATCTCTGTAGTGTCATTTTGTTGTTGTGGAATGAAATAGAGAAAGGGGGGCCGTATGCCAGGTGCCAACGTAGCCATGCTGGGAGGCAGTCGGGGGAAGGCTGGGTCTCCAACTGCCATTTAAGAGCAAACCTCTTCCTGTGAAAAGAAGTAAGAGTGCTAATAAGCTTTAAGAAAACTAGTGTTATGAAAATTAGGCTGATCAAGGGAAAAAGAAACTATTATTAACAGGAACATCTCTGGATTTTACTGAATCGATTTATCAGATCTGGCAAATGCCCACTTTCTACGTGATGTATCTGGTCAGGAAGGTGGCCAGAGGAGGGATGCTGTGTGCCGCTGCCGCAGACAGCTCCGCGCTTGGTTCAGAGGGGCGACACACAGATCGTGGGTCTTGCAGGCAGCATCAGAAGGGATCTGTGTCGTCTCCTTTTAAATACATTTCTACACCGAGATTTTAGAGAGAAAAGCATGAATTATTGCACAAAACATAGAAAAGCATCCTGCAGGCAGGGAAATCTTTAGCTCCCACTGTGTTAGTTACTTCTGTGCTACACTGAGCACAGATTTGAAATGTAATGTGGAAATTTTAATAGAAAAGCAGCTAAGAGCAAGAAGGTAGCAGTCACAGTATCAAGCGTTCATTGCAACATTGGCCCTAATCTGTACAAAAATGAATCCCCAATAACTCGATTGACACAAGGGTCCTGCTTCTCTTATTCCAGCTGCTGTAGCTGTTAGGGCTGAGTGCTATGTTGTTTTGCAGAGCCCATTTTTCCTCTAAACCTTAAATACATAAAGCAGCCAATGCACCCCCAGGCAGATATTCTGCAGTACGTGCAGAACGCACCTGTACTTTCTCCTCTCTTCCTCCCTGTTTCTGGACAGCAAGAGTGCCTGGCCTCTGCCAGGGGAGCAACCCTGGTCCAAAGCTGGCAAAGGGCTTGAAGGGTCAGGTCCCTTCACCTCCCATGGAGGGGTGCCCCATGGCATCCTTGGGCCTGATGCCCAGGGGTGGGAGGAGGCAGGATAGATTTATCTGCTGCTCAGGTTAAAAAAGCCAGGGCACCAGCTAGGACTTACAGCAAGTCTGCCAGGGTGCTGCAAGTGTTAATGCGGGGACGTCGTGGGTGAGCTCATAGCAGAGACCTAAATGACAACATATAGCTTTCCATACAAGATACTATCATTAGACACCCAGAACATAGATGCTAGTGATGTGTATGCATGGATTACTTAAATCTTCTGGGCATTTCTGCCCCATAATATCAGCTGTAATCATTACAATTACAGCTTAATTATCCACTTGGGCACAGGTACAAAATAATACTCCTGCCTCACCTGTCAAAACGGAGATGATGGTTGATGGCAGCTGTGTGATTCTCTGCCCCAGCCATGAATTTCATTAACTCCATCAATGTGACAACTGCCAAGTCCTGCTATTGACAGGAACTCCATGGTAAATTTGCTAAATTTCTTGGCTTGTGCTGCTACTCAGCAGTGTTATAATGCAAGGATACCTCAGTGAATCCCAGGAGTCAAATGATCTCTACCATAAAGACTGTTCTATAACTTTTCAATCCTATATAATATATAGAAATCAGTAATTTGGTTTTTGAAAAGAGCAGAGAATGAATCAGGCTCACATGCCCAGTGATGCATGGTTCAGTGCTCATCATGATACGATCGTTTATAAGTGACAATACTGAAAGCAGTTTTTAAATTCAGCACCTCTGCCATTTCTGAGATGAGCATCGCTTGTTGCTGGGAGAACTGTCAACTGCTTGGTACCAAGTCATTTGTTACATCTTTTTAGAATTCTTAATACCAGTTCAACCCTTTTTCAAACAATTCTAGCTTACTGCTTTAATCACTGTATAATCTTCACATAGGCCCTCACCCGATGATACATGCATATATGTCTCTTGCTAATTTGGAAGGAGTTAAATTTGCATAGCAGTGAAGATTAGGACAATTAGATGTCTTAATTATATTCTATATTTTCATTATTTTTTGTACTCTTAGAGATGGCCAGGAAAAAAACCTGCTTGCTTTCTCACATGACATCCCATTCTTTGGTATTTGTTCATATGTTTTTAATGAAAGACTGTAGACCTGGTTGAGACTGAAAACATCAGAATGGGGAGAAGAAGGAAAGCTGTTGGTGGTCACAGCCACCGCCCGACAGAAATGGGTGTCTGCGCTGGCTGTGGACCTTGGCATGTTTTCATATCCTCTATTGCTTCAGCTGTAGAGCCAAAGAGGCATGGGCAAAGAAGCAGGATTAATGTCTTAGGTGCTAACCACCTCAACAGAAGGTATCAGAGAGTAGTTGGAGGAGAGCAGACTTGCTGATGGTTGACCCTGGGATTTCCCCTGTACTGGTAGCCTTTCTCCAAGGGGGGAGACTGCTGCGGTCCGTGCTGCACAACCTGTCCTTCCCGGAGCTGGTTCCCCATCTCCCACACCAGGGGCTATTAGCTACTCTTAACTTTATTTAGCATACTTTTGCAGCTTTGAAAGACATGTTGGATTTGCCAAGTGTGACCAATTTCTCTTCTACCTTCCAAAGAGTTTATTGGATTTCAGTGTACTACTTTAATTCAGAGAGATCATTGCTAGTGCCCTTTTTGAATTACATGTACAAGTCTAATGGATCATTTTATATCAATGTAGATTGTAAATGGAGTAGCACCACTGACGGTCTCCTAGGCAAACACACAGCTGTGGACAATGAGTTACTGCTCTTAAGATGAACAGAGTGAGTTTTCACTTGGTTTTAGCCCTTAGTGCTCCAGTAGGATACCACTAGGACAAGGGCAGGCTTACCATAAGTAAAGCAAAAAGAATCAATATGACTCTGGGAATAGGACTTTTCAGAAAGAATGAATTTATTATCCTTAAAATAATTATTTTGATAGACTCCCTGTGACCTACTGAAGATGTGTTTGGGTTTACATTCATGCAGCTAAATCAGATATCCATCAGCCCCGGTTAAAGGCGTCATCTGTAGTTGTCTTTCCAGGTGCCAAAGCCCATCAACTTTTAATATGGTTGATTATTAAGGAGCTTTTGATGTGTTCATACTTCTCCTGGGCTGAGCAATGAAATGCCTATAACATTTAACATAGTGGCTTGACATTTAAATGTCAGTTAAAAGCCTTTTCTTGAGCAGGTACCATTTCCAGAGGGACATGTGTTTCATTATTGGGACAGCCTCACAAATAGCTAGATAATGTGTCTGTGATTTCAAGTCCTTGCCACAATTTTATTCTACAAAGAGGGAATTTAAAATTAATTATTCCCAGGCTCTGCATAACTTAATGGAGTTGGTAATGACTGGTACAGCAGCCACTGTGTGCACAGGCAGGTGGGGACAGACACCAGGAAGGTTTGACAGACTGCTGGAGAACTGTGATGCTCTTTTGGAACATGGCCAGGAATAATTATGAAAATAACACTTCTTTTCCAAATGTTTAAATTGCTGCTAGTAGAAATCTGCTTGGAAATAATAAAGGACCACAGCAATTTATGCGGTGACCATAAGATAACCTCCTTAGTGACCGCAGACTGTAGATGTTGGTGGCTCTGTTTTATCTTTAGAAGGTCGTTCCCGAGGCAGAGCCGGCGCAGAGGGGAATGGCAGTGGAGAGCGAACGACCAACACGGAGCTGCCTGCAGAGCTGCTCTGGATCTTGGTGCCTGAGCACAGGAGGCTGCATTGCAATGGACCTTCCAGCAGGGTTTGACACATCCTTTGTCCCTGTGGTTGCTCTTTGGGCAGTACCCCCTGAGCAGCTCTGAGCAGTTCTCTGCTATGCAGAGGGACAACGTTCCTTATTGCTCTTTTCTCTTGCACAGTAAACCAGTTCCAGCTCCACTGCAGGGGGATGCCGATAAAGCCAAGAGCAAAATTTGCCCATCTTGTTTTCTGTTCAGCAGCATTCCCTTTAATTTTTAATGATTACAAATCACCTTATTCATGAGGCTTTGGAATAAGTAATAATGTATGCACATTTCATGGGGGACAAGTGATGTCATCGGTCTTTTTCAAGTCTAAGATAACAATGTTAGATGAGGTACCGACAGCTTGAAATCCTTTATAAATGAATTAAATTGCTTCATAACATGTAAAAAGAATAGGTTGTACTAGATCAAAACTGTTCCTTCCTGAGGTAATAAATAAAGTAATAATACAATTGTTAATTTGTTTGAGGTTTGGAATCAAATTTAGAAAGAAATAATTGAACACAAGTGTGAAATCTTGTTTCTAACAGTTGTTTTACCCCAGGAGTATCTTGGGTTCCCTTTCCGGAGGAGAGCAGGCGGGTTGTGTTGAGAAGGAGCCTCATTTAAAATGCAAGCTAAAGCAGACAAACCAAGGAAATTAACAGGGAACTTCCAAAAAGTACTCTGATTGAAGTTTACTTTGATAGCATCAGCTTGTCCAGTGGTACCCTGGGAGGAGAGTGCGCTGGGGTAAGGGTGCTGCTGGGCCCTTTCTGCTGTACGTTGGCAGTTACAGCCAGTTGATCGGGGGTTGCTACTCACTGGGGCACCGTGCTAAGCAGAGTTCCCTGTGAATTCATGTTAAAAGTACATTTCTAAAGGTTGTTTCTTTCTGCTTGCTGAAAGGGACCCTCAAAAACCAGAATAGATGGTTCTTTAGAGTTTCAGTCTGGCTGTCCGTAAATGCCACGTGACTAAGAATCCTCTTCACCCTGGTTCAAAAGTACCCCTGAAAAAGCCCCAATTTACTTGTGCCTTCCAAGGGCAAATATCATCTGCTTTTGTTTAAAGATGTTTCTATAAGGAAGTCTGTGCCAGGTCATTTGCACATGCTGGCAAGTTTGAGGCATCAGTGCTCCAAGGACCGAGGAGAAGCCCCATTCATCTTTACTGCATGAGCACGCCGCACAATACTGCTTATCCCTGATTATGTACTTTCACAGATAAATTGCAAACAAATAGAGGTAATTAGGACATAAGAATGTTCCATTTGAGACCACAACCATTTGAGATTTCAAAGTATTTACCTTCCTCTGTTCATACTGTTATTCTGTCGTTTATTACTTCCTCTACCGAGTTAGCACGGCAAGGATGTGATGGCAAAGTATGAAACAGTTGGGTTCTTTTCAGCTTATGCCAGTTATTAACTTTCCTCTGTTTATCAAGGAAATAAATCCTCTGGTTTATTAGTTTGGTGGTTGGGGGGGTTGTTGTTTTTCATTGTTTTTCAGTGTCATGTCCAAATAGAACGTGTTGCTTTATATTGGATCTTAAGTCATGGCTGGATCCTAAGAATGATTACAGAAGGTGGAGGGCATCTTTCATTTGAAAACCATTATTTGTATAGGACAGTATTAACTCAATATTAAACCAAAATCTAGTGAATAAAATTGCCCTAAGAGTTAAGCTGTTAGCATGGGGACAAGGGGGAAGGGAAGGAAAGCAGGGAGCGATCTGAATGTTTAAGCTCAAGTCTAGAAAGTTAAAGCCTGAATTTCTCTTTGTGTTTCATTCATTTATTTATTCCACCTGTGCAGTCATTCTTAATGCTGCCACAGTTGTTGAATGTGATTAATATTCACTCTGTTCTTAGCGTCACTGCAAGTGAGTAAATCTTATGCACCTTTCTTTTCCCATATTATATATTGCATAAGCACTATTAAAATATAGCTGCTCACTCTGGGGTCATCTAGGCTAAACAGAAATACAAATCACTATCCTAAAAGCAATTCAAAGGAACACTGAGTGTTGTATACTTTTTAATCATCTTCTTGTTACTTTTACCATTAGCAACAATTAGTACCATTAGCAACAACTGTGCGGGGGTTTAATTTGGCAATATCTATTGCTTGTGAGGGAAAGGGTCAGGGAGCAATATTTAGAAATACAGGAATGACTGTATGAAAAGAGATAAAAATGAGGTTTTAGCATTCAAATTCATTTTGCGTTGGGATGAAATTCTGAGAAATAGATTTATAAAATGCAGGGCAGGTCTGTGGGCAGGGCAAGCAGCTGCACCATGGAAGATGGGTCTGAATCTGGTTCTGCTTGACTTGTCCCAGGATTTGCTCCGTTGTCACCCAGCTCCTGGCTAAGGGCCCAGGTCAGCCATCAAGCCAGTGAGCAGTACCTTAAAGGTGTAATTCAGGAGCAGACCTAGTCATGTCAATCCAAGAGTTAATTCAGTTGTATTCCAGTTTGTGGGAGTAAAACAAGGAGCAAGAAAGCATTTTGCTGCAAATACTCTGCAGTATTAATGGAGTTCAGAATGATGCGCAGAATTTGCACCTCTGGGCTGTGACTAAATTTACCTTGGTTTGGAGTCAGTCCCTCCTCCAATAGCTTCTTTTTCATATTTCTCTATTGAAGCTTGAGGTTTGATCTCTTCCACCAAATTTAGCTCAAAAGCAGGCAAAATACCAGGTGCTTCAGAAGTAGATGCTGTCAAAAACAAGACTTCTGACTCTGCCTTCTGGCTCTACCCATCACTTGCTGGTGCAGAGGGAGGTTTGCTAAACTTTTTCCTCTTCCCCTCTAAAACATAGGCGGATTTTTAATTGCCTTGTTCTTTGTTAGTTCATTTTATTCCTGGTTCCCCATGCTGTTCAATAATAATCTGCAAAGGCTAGGGTTAGCTGTATTCATTCATTCTGCATAAATAATCTTACATAAATGAGAAGTGCAGAGGCTCTGAGCTGTGATTGGGCTGGGGGGCAGGCGCGCTCGGTGCTCCCTGGAAGAGGCAGCTCCACGCAAGTCTCCATCCCACCTCCCTTGGGCACCTATTTTAGTAGGAGATGAATCACTTGCTTTTCCTCTCCTTTGAGTGGAAAGAACCTGGGTGAGTCACAGGCACTAGCAAAGTGCTTAAGTGTTAGATATCCTGGTTAAGCACATCCCTGAAAGGTCCTTCAGTAACAGGTATTTGCAAAGACCAGCTTGACTGGCTCATTTTGGAGCACCAAGGGGGAGCAGCTCTCGCTGCAGGTGTCAGCGTGAGGCCCCCGGCCGTGTAGCATGAGGCTTCCGATAGTGCACCTCAGTGTGAGCTGTGAGCCCTGGGTTGCAGCAGCCTCCTGCCTGGGTCTGGTACTAATCCAGTTAAACACAACCCCAGTAGCAGGAACATAAAATCCCTTTCTAGTCATAAGGAAGGTTTACAAGCACCTCCTGGATTGCCTGGGGTGGGTAGAAAGACTCGCGTGTTGCTGCGGTATGCAATGCAGTATGGGATTATCATTTTCTTCAGCCCCATCTTGTCAGCTCTTCTTCAGGAAGGCATGGAAACCATTTTGTTTCATTTTTTGCCTGCTAAATATATTACTAAAGGAAATTTGAAGCTGTGGTTGCCACACAGGTACTATGAAGTTCCATTTCAGCAATGCTTTTAAGCCTGTTTCAATCTCAGTGATGCTGCAGGTCCAAGCCCTGTGCCTGAGTGCTCTGCTGAGCGGGAGGCAGCGGTTCCTGCCGTGGGGCTGGTGCAGCTTGGCAGTGGGGCAGGTCGTGGTGGCACCCTTGGTTGCCTTGCCGCCGTTACAGAATTAGCTAGCTGCAAAAGGATGTTTCCAATCCCAGGTTGCATTTCCATCACAGCGTTTGTCCTGGATATCTCAAACTTGCTGAAACCCCCAAAATCTCCCAGACACATCTGTTTTTACTGCTTATGTCCTTTTAGATGTAGGTATATTCTGCTAAAACTGCCTGTGCTTTGTATGATTTCTACTCCAGTGCTTCTCATTACAATAAATTCCTTTCTCTTACAAATATAGTTAATTGCTCCTTTTACAGCCCACACTTGCCTCAAAGATTTTAGTTAAGAGCTCTGAAGAAGCATTTTGATGTCCAAAGCCACAGGAGTATTTAGCAGTGTGCTGCCGAGAGATGCCAGGCTCTCCTAGGCCACGACCCATTGCAGCCTCTGCTGCTCGCTGAGAAGGACCAGGGTCCTCAGCTTCTTCCCAGACCTGAAACAGAACTTCACCACAGGTGAACTAGCATACTTTCAAACAGCTGGGTAGCTGGATAAGTAAATTGATATTTGCAGTGGAAGCTTACACACTCTGTGCTTGTCTACTTCATGCTCATCACTACTTTTCCTCTACTTGGCTTTGGAATAGCCGTCATTCTGCTTGATTAGTTCCCAGCTGATGGAAAAGGCAGCAAAGTGCTTCTAATGGAAACACAGTGGTCTGTGTCCAGAAGGGTGTTGTTGGAAGTGAATTCAAAACGCAACACATTAATTTAGGAAATGCAAGATGAGATGTACGTTTCATTGTAAAGATGGTCCCCTTCCAGCTGTGCAAAGAGCCTCACCAAGGTGTTACTGAATAGCAGCACTTCGGGAGAGCTGGCTGAGAATTTCCCATTCAAGCAGTTTTCTTAAGAGAATTTCAGAGAAGATGTAGTTCCCAGAAAATAAAATAATTTCCCAGAAGTTCATTTTTATTATGAAAAATAAAATTTACATATTTTACAGTCATTTTGACCTAAATAGTAACACTTTTTCCAAAATGGCCCAAGGCATTTTATATTGTGTTGGTATTAGCTGGAACTTCCTCAGTGCTGTGCATTGGCTCACGGAACCATAGCTCAGGACTCCCCGTGTTTAGGTGCTGGAAGGCTCATCTGCTCCCCAGCTGTATAGGTTGCTTTCTGGTCAGTGTATTTCATTTGGTGGAAAGAAGGGCTCATGGCAGGGCTGGGACCCGTGGGAGGGCAGGAGCAATGGGGCCCTGGAGGTTTTGATGCTGTCTCCAACCGCGTTCTTGTGTGCTGAAAAAGTGTGACTGAGAGGATGCACTCTCAGGTGGGTGGAAAATCAGCAGGATCAGGCTCAAAGCTAGACTAATCAGATATTTAAACTTTTCCAATTATTCAGGTTAGTAATATTTTCATTTGCTCAAAGCAGTACCTTTGGAGAATGCGCTCACTACAGCACAAAAGCTGTTGCACCAGATTAGCAGCATCATTTCAAGAGAAAGCAGGCTTGGGAAGGGATGTTTTTTGGGGGGTGGGGGTGGGAAAGCTGCACAAAAGCAATGTGCAGTCCCTCAGGAAAATGAAGTTAATTCATTTAATCTTGTAAAAAAAATATATTGAATTTCAATTCCCTAGATGTTTTGCTTGTTTTACCCTGGCCACTGTACTGTGTTTGCCTCTGCACTGCAATTCAGGATTTGCTGTCTGTAATCTCTCTGTCAAGCTGATCGCATTGATTTATACCTCTGCTGCTCCCATCCAGTTTATCTGCCTTGCAACCAAGGAGGCAGTTCTCTTCTGATGTTGTGACTTTTTTATTATTGGAATTTATCTTGGAACTGTGACTGTGGTACAGTGTGCTCGCCACCTCTCTGAAGGAGAAGCATGGTCGGTCTGTAGCTACGCACTGCTCTGGGAGGAGCAGCGCTTTCCTCTCCCTGCCTGGGAACCCAGATGAGCGTGCAAAGTGCAATTAGTGACTTCATGACTGCGTGTGAAACTCTGTTTCCACTAAATAGTAGAGTTTAAGAAGTCAAACATGAAGAAGAAAGCATTTTTATTGTTGTGGCAGATTAATTCAAGATGTTTCCAACTTTGTAACGCTCTAGATGCTATTTCTAATGATAATGTTTTAATCTCTGCGGCAGGCTAAATGCACCTGACAGACTATATATGCTGTCTCTGGATTGTGTAGATAAAATCATTTTACTGTTACCAACAATAATTGTCTGTTTCCACTAAAAGTGCTTCAGCAGCATTCAAGGCAATGGAAACACAGACCCAGACACAGCAGGATTGCTATGA
Organism: Falco rusticolus; assembly: GCF_015220075.1. Taxonomy (NCBI): domain Eukaryota; kingdom Metazoa; phylum Chordata; class Aves; order Falconiformes; family Falconidae; genus Falco; species Falco rusticolus. The sequence continues at coordinate 18,121,810 of NC_051194.1, forward strand.
ATAGAGCAGATGTGGCATGTGGGGGCTGAGCTCCCGCTCTGGCTGCATGGGGATGGCTTTTGGCATCCCAGGGAAGTGAGAGCCACTCTTGAGGGATGCTGCCTTGGGGGAGCTGGGTCCCACTTGCAGGGGGGGCAGGGAATGCTGAAGCAGCATTAGCTGCTACCACTCCTAGCTCGACAGAAGTCAGTCTTTTGCAGAGTCAGCTGAGCTGGCAGCAGAGATGGAGAAGACGCAGCTTAGGGAAAATGCATCTAATAATGCTCAAAAAAGCTCCTGAGACCTCAAAATGCTTCCACTTGACTCACGTGTTACCATTCTTTTAGTTACTTCCCATCTGAAAAGCACAGACTAATTGGTGAGGTTTCTATGTTTAAAGGATCCTGCTTCTTGCATTTCACTATGAAAATGGGGAGATTTAGTCAATGCACTTGTAAAATCATGGGAAAACGTACATGGAAAGGGAGAGCCCTGCCCCCAGGCCTAGCTGCGTACCTCTGTCAAGGGCTATGGGTTTACCTGGCTGCAGCTTTAGGTACTTAAATGCCTTTACAAACCTGCAGTCAAATCTCTTTTCAGAAGGGCTGTAAGGATTTAGGAGGTCAAGTCTCCCTGACAAGCTCTGGGACTTGCAATTTAGTTCCTATGTACCTTGTGCCTTTAGAAAATCAAAGGCACCTGTAAAATGCCATCTTTGCTCCAGCTCCTCTCTGATTAGGAAAGCACCCCATGCAAGGCACGTGATGGGCTCCGGAGGGATGCAGGGGTTTCCATCATCCCGGGCAGGTCAGCAGGGGGACAGGTGCCACTGTCCCGTGAGCAGCAAGTGCTCCAGGGCTCCTCCGCAGCCCCAAGCAGGCTCTGTGTGCTGCCAGGCACTGCAGAGCATGGAGCAGCAGTGGGATGCACAATATTTGTGCTTTCATTCACCTTTTGCCATAAAATAGGCATGCCTAGCTCTGCAGAAATCATTGGAAATTTTAAAAAGGGTAAGGAGAACAAACCAGAACACCAGGGCTGGGGCTAAGATGCAGCCCGCATACCTCTGCGGTGGTCCCTTGTGCAAGTGCATGCTTGGATACCTCATGATACGGACCGTGCTAAACACAATATTCACTCGGTTTACTCAGGGCACAACTCCCCTGTCCTTCTGTGTGCTACATTCTTACAGACTGGGCTAAAAACTGTGACACACAACCGGAGGTAAAATGCAGTGCTTTTTTTCCTGCCTTCCTTTTGGAAAGTTAGTGTTATGATTTTTCCTCCCTATTTTTTTTTCTTCCTTATTTTTATTTTTATTTTATTTTATGTGTCAGTACACATTCCTATGTCAGTCTTTTTGCTTAAATGGAGAGTGCTGTGTATCATGCCTTAGGCTCCATTGCTTCTGAAAGCAATTAGAAAGGATAAAAAAAAAGTCCAGAAAGAGAAGGTCTAAATGAGAACCACAAAATAAATGAGGAGGAGGAAAACTGGATAAAAAAACCCCTGTATACTAACTAATTATTGGAAAGCCTCTGATTTTGAAAAAGGACAGTCTTTGATGGAAGAAAAAAAGTGTTGTTTGATATAATTTGATATAATTTGATTCACTGCAATTCCAAATTGCTAATTAGCATGCAATTGTAGGGCAGCGCTCCTCATAACTTACCAACACCTTTCATTTCCTACTTGCTCTCTTAGGCTGTTCTGTCTAAATGAGTCTGTTCCGTTCAAGAGCTGTGTACCTCCTCATTATGTCTGCAGTGCCTTATTAGACCATCTCCCCATAATGATCACTTCACAACTAATAATAGCATGTAGGTTTAGATCCGTTGCTATTGCCTATCTCAAGCAATAATCATTTTCCGTGCATAAGGAAATTTGCTATCCTTTTCATTGATGCTGGATCATTTCCTCCTAGGGGTAATGAGAGCTTTAGCATGGCCCATTTCTTTCCAAAAAGCTTGACTTATTACTAAGGTGCCATAGAAGCCATGAACTCTATTGTTAATTGGACGTGAAACGGGAGCATACAGGATAACATCTTCCTCAGGAGTTCAGCACCCGCCCTGCCCAGTGCTCCTGCCTGAGCTGGGAGCGCGCTGGTTCTGCCCCAGGCTGCAAGCGCCTCCATTAAAGGGGTCCGGGACGAGCTCTTGCTTTGGAGGGATCAACAGCACGTTTATTGTTTGTGCAAAGGAACATTTCCAATATTGCGTGCTTTTGTCTCCTGTCATTGAATCGTTAACTGCTAATGCAGATCCCCGCATGGCCGGGGGCCAGTGAGAGGTGGGGTGCAGGTGTCTGTGCTCCCCAGCCCTGCACACCATGGATGGGTTTTGATTGTCCAAGGGATGCCAGTGGGATCAAGAAACCTGGTTCAGGTACCTGGAGAAGCCGAGGCTTCGCTGAGCACACTGGGGGGCTGGTGCTGGCAGGCTCAGCGGATGATGGCTGCAGTCTGAGATGGCGTTCCTCTGAGGGAGGTGTAAACACAGACCAGATTTTTCATGATGAACAAACCCAACCACACCAAACCCTGCAGACACCGAGTGAATCAGTGTGCTGTTTGGTGAGTGCACACACAAACCAAAGGGGTGATGTGGGGCAGACACGGCGCACGTTGGCGTATGGGTCCATGTCCCTGTGCCCTAGGCTGGCCGGCTGTTACAGCATCCAGGAGCCCTGTTGCCTGGACACATTCAGGAGAAAGTTGGATCCAACAAGGGAAACCCATGCACTTGTGTGCCCCAGTGATAGTCACAGCTCCTCTCTAGTGTTTGTTGGCCTTCCAGGTTTGACTTCCAAAGACAAAGCCTCAACTTCTAGCACCGTCCCTCCAGCCAGGCCTTTCTGGACACCTTGTCCCATGGCGAGCTCAGGGCTCTCTGTATTCATGCCCTTTCCTTTACAGGAAAAAAGAGGTGTGCTCCCTGCTCCCCGCTTTGAAGTCTCCTATTTGAAGTACAAGTTTTTGCTTTGGAGCGTGGTGGCCATGGGACCTGGCCATGGAACATGGCCCTGCTAGGCGCCTGCACTCCCTACCCTCCCACCAGATCCCAGCCTTCCCAGCTTCCACAACTCTTAACAAGTTATAAAGATGCAATGTGACAGGGAAATGTATTTTTAATGCATTTGCTATTCTGTATTCCGTACACCACAACACCTTTAAAAATTGAAAGCAGTAATACCAAAATGAGAGGAACTTGCCAAAGTACAAAGCGCTCACCAGTGTTTCCTATCAGGGATTTACTATTTTTTTGAGGTATTTCAGTTCCTGTGAAGTAAAATGCTACCATCCCTTTCCTGCCCATCCCTTCCCTGCCTGCTGTTATTCCTTTCCAAGAATGAGCCTATAATTCAGTTATTGAATAATAACTGTCACATCTCCTGAGAGCACAAAACTTATTTATGGCTTTGCCCCTGGGCAGGAGGAAGCAAGGAGCTGCTGACAAAGACCCAGATAGCTATTTATGTCGAATTTCATTTCAGGGAAGGAGCATCTTGACTTGGTTTTGTGATCTCCAAAGCGATGCAGGCAGCATGGGGTACGGGGGCTGAGAACCTGGGGAGACTTTCATAAGCCTCAGGTTGTGCCCACTGGAGTGCCAGCCCCTGCCTGCTCTGCCTTTCCAAGGCAAGCCAATTAGCCGGGGCTGCTGCTGTGCTCCAGCACTTGAATTTAAGGATCCAAACCCTGATGAGGGGAATGGCAGTTAGCCGATGAGCAGGGCTTGTGCTGGGCTCCTTTGGATGGAGGAGCCCTCAGATCTCCATCAGGTAGATGGAGATGTGGGCATGGCATCCTCTGCTTCATCTGCAAAGCTATTTGGGATCATATCCATTCTCTTGTATTCAGAGGTTTACCCTAAACGTTGAAAAACTACAGCGAGCTTTGATGTTTCACTGATTAATTACAGAATAGGGGTGAGTCACAAGTGTTTTGGCATCAGTGGAAGCATCTGCAAGAAATAATGTGGCAGGGTCAAACTGTCCCCCTCTTTACGTACATTTCCTGGATAAACTCACATATTTATGGATGTGTTTCCCATTGAAGGTGCTTGCAAGTGGCTCAACAACTTGATCTGCCCCAGTGCTTAATATTTTGCTGGTCTAAGGCAGCAGTCTGGCACTGTAAAACTGAGCTCCTTGTCAAGTATGAAAGAGAGCACAAAAGACATAAATAACTTCGGGGAGGGGCTCTAACAGGTTTCTCTTTAGCACAAAGCCTAAAGGGTGATTCTGAAACTATGGATTTTGTCTCCCTGGCTGAGTTATTGCTGGGGAGATGAGAAATTTTTGCATCTCAGTCTTCCCACCAGTGGTGGGGCTGGGTTGTCCCCTGTGCAGGGCTTGGTAGCCTTCAGGCTGCTCTCACAGTTGGTGCAGGTGGCCCAGGGTTGCTGTCTCAGCTCCATGATCTGGGGACTCTGGCAATGAAGTCTGGTGAAGTTAATTCTATGTCCACTATGTGTCAAAAATCGGGGTTATCACAAAGATCTAATCTCCTTTATAGAGCTTTACAATAACTTTCTTGGTACGTTGCTGTTAAAGTCTGCACATGTCTTCCTTCAAGGACACCATAAATAAGCATAATAACAATTAGAAATATCCCAAGTGAAAGCCGGGATGAGAGCTCTGCAGCATATGCCAAGGACTAGAGTAAGATTAAAACATCCTGGAGAAAGAGCTCACCAGCAAGAATAGTGGCAGCTGCCAATTATTTTAGCTGACAATGACTTCTCTGTAACCAATACAGACAAGTATTAAAAGCAGTTCATAACTGCTGTCCTTTCTTGCTTAATGATGCAGGGGAACAAGAAAAACCCTGCTACCAGAAAGGGACTGGATAGATGGCTCCAGTCCATGCATCCCTTGGGGAAAACATTGCCAATTAAATGAATACTCTACTAGGGACTTTTAATAGTGTTAAAACGTCAATATTTGGATAAGCAAGAATATACGTGTTAGCTTCTGCTTCTCTGAGGTGGTGTGCTCAGTGGAGACATTGAAGTCGGTGAACCTGTAGCTGAGCTGTGGGAGCTGAATGGTCCATACCTGGAATTTCCCATTGACATTGCGCAAAATGCGTTTAATTCTAACCCTTCCCATAAGAAGTCGTACTATTATGTTATGTTGATTCTACTTTCACATACCTTTCAGGAAAGCGAGATAAAGAATTTTTTTTTTTTCTTCTTGTAACACATGCAAGACAAATTGTGAACTGAGCCTCAAGATGAGTAAAGTCTGTTACCGAGCATCTGCTGAAGTACCTAGTAATGGCTGTTGTAAGTGTTGTAAGGCTGGTCGTAGCTAATATTAATGCTTCGTCCTCACAGGATCCAAAATACCGATCCTCACTTTTGTTCCACTGCTGAGCACTGAGTCCATGTTTGGACTTAACATGCAGGTGCCAGTACTGCCACAGTCCCAGCAATAAGCCCACTCCCTCACCCACTGTGCTTCTGTGATTGAAACATCTCTCTTACAGTGGGGATGTGAGCAATGAGCTGAGCATTCCTTATGCCCTCATTTTGTTCAGTTGAAGGAGTCACCTGCAGTATTCTGCCTTTGGAGAGCTCACCCACTTTGAAATGAACTTCCTAAGCAATGTAGTCCCTTCCTCATGAATAACACTGTCTTGGGAACTGTCTCCATAACATAAGACGAATTTTTGTGGCCCTGAAAGCTCAGTGTTCCCAGAGTGCTTGGAGAAGTTTTTGGAAATCTGTAGCATTTAATTCTTTGATTGCATACAGTGTTCAAGGCCTGTCTGTTGAGGAACAGCCTTAGGATATATTTTTTTTGTTTGAGAACACAATAACTAAAGCAACAGTATCACTGCTAATTGATCAGTATTAATTTAAAGCAAATCTGTAACCACAGTTAAAAGTATTCTGCAGCTGTGCCAGAATATTCTGAGGAAAGGAAAATACGAGAAGAGAAATCTCTCTAAAAATCCAGCTCTTAGGGGTTTGTTCTCTTTATTTTTCTTGAAGAACTTGTCATTAAGAGCATTCATGTTGGCAAAGTGCCTTCCCATGTTGGGAGCTGCAGCATGTCGGTCTCATGCTGGGGCAGAAGGCAGCGGTCACTGTGCGACCTGCTCACCAAGGTCCATGGGGTGAGCGTGACGGGGGAGCCATCCTCCAGCCACAGTGGAGTTACTTCCCTCTTATGGTCTCTCCTTGCGGCCTTAACAGAGAATTTATACAAGAAAAGAGTGTAATGGGGCATATCAGGTGTGTCATGTAATGGTGCAGCTCTAACTAGCATGTTTGGAGGCTGGACCCCTTCCTAAAAGGCTGAAGGTTAGTCAGTGGCTTGGGTGAGTGTTGCCTTGGTAGAGCCTGGGAAGGCAAAACGCCGCAGCACATCACTGCAGTGCAAATGAGGACGGACTTGGGCTCTGGGTGTGAGATTTCTGTGCTTATCCCATGATGCTTGTAATGATGATTTTTATAGCTGGCCCTGCTGCGCTTCACAGGAGCCGTCTGCTCAAAATAGAGGGAGGGCTGGAGCGGTAAGCTTTATGTAGACCTGTGCGCAGAGCAGAACAGATCTGAGCTAAAAAGATGCAAAGAAATAGCCAAGAGGTTTGGTGGCTGGTTACGTTGCTGTGTTGCCAGTCTGTGTCTGGCCCAGACCACCATGCAGGAGGGGGGCATGGCTGGGGTGTGTGTGTGTGGGGGGGGGGGGGGGTAGCATTGTATGTAGGAAGCAGGTGTAGAGGTCAGAACTGCTAATTTGCATCCAAAAGCAGAAAGACTGTAAAGGCTGGGTCACACTAACACACCAGCTCATTTTGAGAGCGCTTAAAATAATTAGGAGCCAGAGCCTCATGTCTGGTGATCTCTTTTGACTGGCTTTGGAGCTTCCCAGGTACCTTGCCAATGAGAAATATAAAGTCAATTTTAGTACTTGAAGTCTGCAGGTCTTCAATAGTGCTTGACTCATGCTGGGAAGAAAGAGGAGGAGAGCTGTCACTCCGCTGCATTTTTTTGTTTCGGCATATAGAAAAATTGTTATTTCTCATAACAAATATATGATAATACTCTTAAGATGGCACAGTGTGTGAATGTCTACACTATTCATCATCTTGCTGGCTGAAAGGTGTGTATGTGTAGAAGTAAATGAAAGATTGCTAGAAAAGCATTGCTTGAGATTGGTACCCCCAGACTGAAGTCAAGTGATTGATCCTCCTCCAGGTACATCATACCTGTCCTCCATAAAGGAAATTACATTCTCTTACACTGATCAGCTGTGACCATAGCACATGAAATTCTTAATACTGGCTTATTTAAAGGCAACAAACACTGTGTCATTTCTGTTGGAAATAATGCCACTGGCCGGCTTCATTCAGCTCAGGAGCTGCATGGTAGGACCTCAAGCATGGCCTGATGCTGGGCAGATAGCCAGGCTGGGCTTTGCTGAGCCTCTGCCACCTGTGAAATAAGCTGGAGACATTACAACAGGCTTCTTTGGAAATGGCCATTGCTCCTGCAAAGAGCAGCTTCTTTCATGAGCGTTAGTCCTGAATGTGCAGACACAGTAATTAATGTAGTTCTTTAAACACCCCTGGGTTTCATTAGCTTTAGGGGAAGTTTGGTGCTAGAAGACCACCCTGCCCGACGCCAGAGCTTGGTCTAAGCAGTTTCTGCTTTAGTGCACAATTGCCCATGATTTCCCAAAGTTCTCTGAAATTGCATCCTGTGTGTCAGGCTGAGACTCGTTATGTGATTCTTTTTCTTGTCCAAATCTACAACACTGAATTGCCATAACAACACTGCGACCAATGTGAACTGCTTTGCATGATAAAAGGAGCACAGAAATCCCTGCAAACTGATCTGGAGATGCCTCAGTGAGATGTTAGCTTGACTAAGCATTTCTGGGAACTGGGAAAGGAAGCTGGACAGCAGCGTGCAATGTGTCTCTTGGGTCGGCCTTTTGATGCTCGCACAGAGTGATGTAAACCCAGGTGCTGAATGTTGTATTAAACCAGCTCCCCACAAAGCAATCTAATAACAAAGATGTGTAAACAACAGCATGATAGCAATAAACGCAATTATCAGTGAACTGAGTTACACAGAAGAGGCGGAGATGACTCCTGCTGTCATTTCTGGGGAATATAAATGCAATGCCTGCCGCGCGTCGGGGGAGCCGCTCTGCCGCACCGGGAGCCTACCCCAGCTCCCGCAGCTGCCCTGGGTGTGCGGCCGGCATGCTCAGCACCTTGCTGCGCTCTGAGCACCCACCCTCCAATCCTCCTGCTCTCGGCAGTCCTACACCTGCCCCGGTTGTTCTCTTGTACAACCCAAGGAGCCAGCGGCCCCGGTGTGGGAGGGGATGGTGCTGCTGCTGCTGGTGCACAGTGTCAGGGACTGTAACACGCCGCACATGATCTGGCTATCAAAGGTGCGCCTTCAGGGTTTGGAGCTGAACTCCGTTAAATACCAATATTGCTTCTAAGCCTGCTCACCTCGCTGCTTGGAGTGTCTCCTCTGCTTGAACATGGCAAAGTGGCGCTGGCAACCTGTGACAGTGAGTGCCGAGGGCTGGTTCTGTGCCGTAGGACTGACTTTCACCAGGCTTAGATTTAGGGTTGTCATTTTAGTCCTGGCTACCAGCTTGGGGAATGAATGAAGTCTGGTAAAACCGCTGCAAGCGGGGAAGGGAAGGAAAGGTTTGCAGCTTCTCTGTGGGTTTGGTGAGAGCAGCTGAGCTGCGGTGACCATGCCCAGTAAGCAGAGGGAGGCTGGGGCACAGCCACTGCACGGGCACGGTGTCCCCTCGCTGGGGCCGGTGTCCCAAGAGGTAGTAGGGGTGCTGGTGTGAATGCCAGTGTGCGCGGGGAGCGTGGCTTGTGGTTATTGCCTGTATCACAGACTTACCAGAGCTACAGCCTTGGGGCACAGCTGCCGGCCACCTCCGCTGTGATGGCTCTGCTCGCTGCCCTGCCTGCCAGAAGAGAGAAACCTGGGGGACAGGGTGGCACCTTTGCGTGAATGTGGTTGCACTTGTACCAGAAGAGGCTGGAGAGACCAGCAATTCTGGCTGAAGGCAGAGGGAGGCTCTGGAGGAGGGATGTGGAAACTGCTGTAGATAATAAACCAGGCTCCTCAGCCTACTAACCACACTAGTTCTGATAGTCTAAATAGAAACACTGGAAAACACTTTAAAAAAATGTACAGACAATTATAATTTTAGCATAATCTTACTTTAAAATTAAGGTTATCACACAATACTAAAAGTGAAGGTAACATAGAAGAGAAGACTTTGTAACGTGACAAGCTGCCTTGTCTTCGAAAGATAATCTTTCAGATTTAGCAGTGTAATATCCACAGGACTCAGGGTTATACACAACAAAAGTACTTTCTCATCTGAAGACAAATAGGACATTTGTGAGCAAATGCAGAAAAGCTGCTTCCTCCTGCCTCTTTCCTGAGAACAAAACCCTGCTTGCCGGAGCTGGCTGATTGACTGTATTAGACAGCAGGGCAATTCAGATGAAAGATTATCTGACATTTTAAATATCTGTAAGTTTAATGTAACAGGTAAAGACTGTCTCGCAGGAATATTATATCTATGGAGTCACAGTTTTAAGAGGTGATTATAACGCAAGCAATTGACTACCATGTGGAGTATGTGCTAAATGATATCATGAATGATAATGATGGTTCACTTGGCAGCCTGACAGGTCTCTGATCCATTTATAACTGCACAGAAACTGGAGCACAGGAGCTGCTGCCAGATGGCATTGGCAATAAGCGGGGATAAACTGGGCAAATTCAGCACCGTGCAGCCAGCCACCCAGTGTTCGGTGGCCGGCAGGCGTAGGGGCTGTGAGCCATGGCCACAAACCTGGGCCAGCCTGGCTCCGGGGCTGGCTGGCAGCAGCGGCTGTGTGGACACCAAACAGCACAGCCTGAACAACTGAAAAATATACCTGATAAGCCCTCTGTTAATAGTCGTCATTGTGCCACTTCTTCTCACCCAAAATCACATTAGATGCGAGAACATTAGCGACAATGAATTGCACAAATCTTTTTTTCTGTAACAAATATCTATTTATCATTTAGTTTTATTACAGGTTGTGTTACTTTCTTTTGTCTTAAACTATTGATTTCACCAAGTTTTTCAGTAAACAGAAAAATGTACACTTTGTATCAGTCTTGTTACCCTGAATAAGGCAACAACCACACACATGCACGTGAAGCAAATGATTTCGTGTGTTTATCTCTGTTGAGGAAGCAGCTGGAATTTCACAGCACGGTGTGTTTAGCAAGCAGTGCTCAGCATCACCTTGGAAATTATAATTAGGCCCGTTCCCCTTGCATGATGCTGAGCCCACTGTCATGGGAGTTACTCTCTTTAATTCACGCCTGTCTGTGGCTGGTAAGACCTTGTTTTCTTAACTCCTTTCTGCCGGTCACAGAAGGACTTAGAGCTGTTGTGGTGCTGGGAGGCATCCCTGAGTGCACTGGGTGGGCAGGGAGGGGACAACCATCTCCGTAGGCAGTGGCAGCTCAAAGTGGCCTTGGGGACATGGGGTAGAAGCACCACAAGGTGTTAAAGGAGATTGACTTGAGCTCCAGTACCTCCAGGGCCACTGCTGCTGGCAAAGCAACAATGTGTGGGTACCATCCCCTTCCAGCCATCCTGCCCATGGGCGCTGGGCTGACGGGCAGCACCCAGAGTTGTTGGTACAGTAAAGCTCACCCCACGACAACAGCAGGTACGCCGGGGAGCACGGGCTCGGGCTGGCTCTTCTGTGTCTCGGACCTTGCTGTGCGGGAGGATGTGGCCTGGGTTCAGCCTGGCAGGGAGATCAGCCCAGCTGACACCCCTCTCCCCAGCCGTCACCAGCCTCCAGCAGTAGCTGGTGGGTGTCTGGATCAGTGCTGGAGCAGGGTGGGGATGGGGCCGGCACAGGCTTCTCACAGGGGAGAGCACAGCGGGCAAAAGTCTGATGGGGAAAAACTCTCATGATACCAATCACTGCAGTTGCTGTGATGGTTTAGGTTTTATTCGAGAGAGACAGAGGTGGCCTCTCCGGGCTTGGCAAACCGCTGTGCAGTCCCTGAGTGCCTGGGACTGGTCATGCTGTGCCATGATGAACAATCACCCACCAAGGAAAATGCCTTGAGCACTGTCTAAATGAGGTGTTGGGGCATATCGCCAGCACCCAGGTCTGCTTTGCTGTCTCTTAGAGCCCCCTCCTCTCACAGGGGACCTGTGCCCTGTGCTCTGCCGCTGGCAGGTTAATCCTCCAGCCTGGCAAACTTGGGCTCACCACTTCTCATGATCAGGGACCCTGCTGAAAACAATGCCCTCATGCAGATAAAACCTGATGAATTACAGCTCCTCGAGTCTTTAGTACAATGAAATGTTATGCAAAGAAAAAGAGCAAGAGACCGTTTCAGAGCCTTTTATGGTGATTCATCTGGGAAATTATCTGAGAGCAGATAATTTAATGCTAATGGCTTTTTCTTTTTTGTCCAGTGTCATTGTGAGATGATATTCCAGCATCCTTTCTCCATGCAAAATGGGCTGGGTTTTGCTTTGAGGTTCTTCAGCTATGCAGCTAGTGAGATGAGCGGGTAATGAGCACCCAAGATCAGGAAATATTTGGGGGGGAACTATGGTACCTCCCAGGGACTGAGGTTTGTACCAACTCTGTGCAGTGTAAGGCAAAATCATAGTTTAGGAACTAAATTCTTTGTTGGTGCCAGGTGAGTTAACTCCAGGGATTTTAGAAAATTTTACTTCGCAGGAGCATTAGGTGCAGCAGAGGCAATGTACGCAGGGAAGAAGCAGAAGTGCTTGGAAGTAGAGAAGGCAGGGGATGGGCAGAGTAAGGGAATGGTTTTGGTCATTTAGTTTACTGAAAATGCTGGAATTGTTCATTTGTCATGTAAACACTGTTTAATTTTCAAGCCCTTATAATAAATGCAGCGTAGCAGAGAGGCAGGTGCTTTGTTAGCCTCCTGCCAAAGGCCGTTAGCCAAGCGATTAAAGCCCTTGGCAGAGCATGGGAGAGCCTGATTCAGCTCTCCAGCAGCATGCCCTTGCTGCTAGCTCTCTGCATTTTCTTTCCTCTTCCTGACACACCCAGCCTGTAAGAAGGGCTGGCATGACCAGAACAGCCCAAGCAGCCCAGCCTCTCCTGGAGGTGCAGGAGAGCTTCCTCCAGTGCCTCACTGAGCATTGGGCTGGCAAGCAACAATTTTTCATCCAGGTGCAGGATGTATTATCTTTACTCTCAAAGTTTCTAAAATGTTCCTAGAGCATGTCCCACAGCCTGAGACTGCTCTTCGTTTTATCATTCCCCAGCACTGCTGAACAGCTCATGATTTCTGGTATTCATACTTAGAAAGAAATGCCCTTTGGTCTGGAGAGTTCAAAGCAAAAGTTTTCCGCATTATTACACAGTCCCCAATATGCACCCTTGCCACCTCCAGCTCCACTTCTTTTTTGGACGGTAATTGAACCCAGTGGTATTCTAAGAGTTGATGTATAATAGAAAATAGCCTGAAACAAAGTGGAAGAAAATGTATTTATGATCAAAATGACCCTAAGGTGCAACATGTGCTTTCTCTGCCACATCTCATGATCAATGGTGACACAGGCACACAGCTGAGATGCTGAGGCCACACTGGCAAGCCATTTGTTTCATGTCAGAAAGCGATGCTAAATCATGGCTATTATTTTCATGCTAAATCATGGCTATTATTTTCATGCCAGTGGTCAAAAAAAGCCCCTTGTGCGAAAGCTGTAGAGGAAACATTACCTTCAGCTAAATACAGATTCTGCAAGATCATGACTCCTTTATGCATGCACAAGATGAAGGAAAATAATTTTCACTAATTTATTTTCAATTTTACATACCTCTTAATATACCTACAGATCTTTTGCCTCTTGCTTAATGTTTTCTCAGGTGTGAAAACCTCTTGATAGAGAGCTTTGTAATTTTCTGTCTCCATGCATGGTTTTGACATAATATTTTGCATTCTTAAAAAAACCTTTGAAACTCTCTTTCCCCTATCCTTATTCTCTTGTGGTACAAAGTAAAAGTCAGCGTGATCATTTCATAGCAGAAAAGTAAATTATTTGATAATGAAATTCAGGGAAATACCTTTTTCTTTCCTTATTTTTTTATTTTTTTTCCTGGCAATGTTTAAACATTAGCTAGATAAAAGAGGGAAATGG